>NC_052533.1:26287118-26599324 GCF_016699485.2 Gallus gallus
AGTTTTGTATTTCCAGAACTTCAGGCTTGGAGAAACACAAAACAAATACTGGGTTACTCTTCATCTCCTATGATTATGGATAGATTTCACTTTTTATCCTAGGCAAACTGAACATTTAATTTCAAGAACATACAAAGGAATTAATCTCATTAGAAAACTAAGAGCTGAGCTATCACAAATGTGGCTCTGACTGAGAAAACATGAAGCAAAGTCCTACCTGCAAGGCATGAATCTAATACTTTCTCACACTTACGTAAAAACTCTTTTTGGACTGCCTTATCTCTTGCTTCTCATTTCTATTTTACTCCCTTTGTACTCTTTGTACCCATTCTCCTTCTGCTTTACTGTGTTACATAATTAGAACAAGACTATACATTTTGGGAAAAAAAAAATAAAGGTAATTTCAGGTAGGCCACAGCTATTCTTCCTCTATTATAATTATAAAAGGAAAAGAAAAAGGAAAGTTAAGGAGTGTTTGTACCAGAAAAGGTCTGAAATGGTTATATGGAATAAATGATAAATATGATATGATACGATAAATATGATACAATAAATACCCCACACATTTCTATAATTAGTGACAGCGAGATCAATAAAAATCTATATACTTGAAAGCTGACATGGCTCCTTTTTCTATTATTGAAAACTGCAATACTCACCAGGCCCTACTAAAAAAATGCATAAATCATATGATAAAGAATTATATTTTTCATTTTTTAAGGTCTCCCTCATAAAGTTCTAATCTGGAAAGTGGTATTTACACATTGTTCATTGACTTACTGTGAAAAAAGAAAAGCACGAGCAGTTGAGAAAAAATATATATATAACAATTTCACAAAGAAAAGACATCTACCTGCAGACAGTTGGCCGCTCCAAATACATTTTCTCTGAGCATGGAGTGCTACAGTTCCATGAAAAATCTGGATCAAGACACTCAATCTTTATTCATCTAGATGACCCCAGAGACTGTACCAAGACTACTGGTGAGTAAAGTTGCGGAATTGCAGGGTGGAGACTTCATGATTTCCAAAGCAGGTTAACAGAAGAATTCTGGTGCGGCACACCAGTAAGTTCAATTAATTATAGCTGATACAAATTATTTAAAGCAGTTTGTCTTTGAGTTACTGGAAAGAATATGAAGTTCTGCCTTAGTACTGACTCCCATTAACTTAAAACTCCCACCAGTTTTAATGCAAATATCAGCAACTGCAGCCCAAAAACGCAATCATAGCCTGGTCTGAATACAAAGAAGCACAGCTAGCAGGTCAAAGGAGGTGATCGCTCCTTTCTACTCTGCTCTTCTAACACACCACATGGCGTACTGTGTTCCGCTCTGGGACCATCAATAATACAAAGTACATGCACCTGACGGAGAGAGTCCAGAGGAGGGTAATGAGGATGAGCAGAGGGCTGGAACACCGCTCCTACAAAGAGCTGTTCAGCTGGGAGAAGAAAAGACTTCAGAAAGATCTTATAGATGCCTTCCAGTACCTAAAGGGGCCTACAGGAAAGATGGGGAAGGTCTCAGGCAGTGTAGTGACAGGACAAAGAGTAACGGCTTTAAACTAAAAGAGGGCAAGTTTAGATTAGATATAGGGAAGAAATTTTTTACTGCAAGTGTGGTGGCACTGGATGTAGGGGAATTTGTCCCTGCCTGGGGCAAGGATTAGAACTGGATGATTGTAAGATCCCTTCCAACCCAAACTGGAATGATTACTCAACACCAACTTCAGCAGCAAACCGGGGAAAGGACTGATGTCAAGCACTTAATCTCTGTTCCTCATCGTAACATTTTTGGGCAAACACTGAGCTAAGGCACACCTCAGAAGAGTTTGTGGTCATAAAGTCCTAAGCATTAATGTTAGATATCAGTGTCAGGTGGCAGAGATCAATTCACTGCATGGAAACTCCTCCAGTTGTTTATTATTATTATTTGCTTGTTTCTTGCAGATAAAGTTTGAATCATATTTCGCTAGATACACAGAAAAATAAACATATTTTGAATTCAAATACATTTCAGTTTTGATTTCAACACGATCATCCTAATCCATCTCTAACCAGCCTACTACAAATGACATAATCATTGCTCTATTTGATTTAGGTGTATTTATACACAGTTGATGTACCATTTCTCCAGAATATTGTTTTGAATACTTACCAACATTAAAAGAAAGAAAATCTAGAAAAAAAACTATCAAAAATCACTATCTAAAGCAGAGATATTAAAATAATAGTCATTAAAATAAAGCTCAGCCTGCAAAGTACACATTTCCAACTTAAAAGACCGCTGCACCTTATGTATGCCATGTGCATTCTCTGAAGCAACCCCTCTTTTTACAGGTCTTTACTATACATGAAGAACAGTTTGGAGGGGATTCTAGCAAATTTGCAATCATTAATTATACAAGAAAGCACTCTCTAAAAACAGTGCTTCACATATAAGTGTTTTCAGTCCAATTCATTGACATGTTTATATTTATGCAAATGCTAAAAATCTCAGCATTAATGCATGGACCATTACCTTTGACAATGTAAATATATTTAAAATAGGTAAATACCAAAAACTGCAAGTGTGGAAATTGGGAAAGAAATAAAAGAATGTCCTTTTTAGAATAGGCTTGTCCATTCAAAATAACAATGAGGTTCATGGACAGACTAAATGGCATTCTTCTGCTTTTGCTGCAAAGTAGTATGCAAATTTATAAAAGCATGTCAGTGAGTACCAGCTAACAACACTGATGTGGCCCTGTAAGAAAACAACTAAGCAGCACCTTAGTTGTTTTCTTTATATACCTTATACCTTTATAACCTTTATATAGGTTTATAAACACATAATTAATATTAGTATTGTATTGGATCCTCCTCTTTATCTACATATAAACTGATACCTAATTTTACATTCAAAATAACCTGTTTAGACTATGAGGCTATAAATATTCCAGCACCTTAAATTTTCACTTTACTACACCCTTCTTTTTATGATTATAGAGCCCTAAATTGAGACAAAGTTTCGGGTGGACTTGGTTAGGATCTCTCCCCTCAGCTCCCTTAAAAGATTAAAGGGCTTCCACATTAAACCAAATCAATTTTCATTTGGGCAGAAAATTAAACTTGGGGAGGGGACAGGTGTTAAAGAAAGGTGCAAGAAAAAGCAAGAAAGACTTGTACACAATTCTCCTGCTTGCTGAACCTCAGGGGTGACTCAGTGCTTCTCACCTTTATGGCGACCAGAGGCATTAAACTCTGTCCTGTGGCCTCTAGTCCCCAGAAATCTCTCTTCTCCCACAGTTTGGTCATCTACCCCCTGATATACCCCTCACTCTCTCAAATTTTCTTTTCTTTGCATGCTCACTGTCTCCCCTACCGAGGTAGATGGTTTCTACCAACTACTTCTTTGAGGAATGTCACACCAAAAAGCAAAAAAAAAATAAAAAAAATTGAAAGAGGTACTCTTCTTCACAACTAACCACAATTCTCGTTGGGGTCCTGAGAATATTTATAAAATAAAAATAGTAATAATATAATAATAATAATAAAAAAATAAGAAGAAACACTTTTGTATTCAGTGCTTATTCAGAATAAGAGCAAGTTTTAAGCTAACCTTCAGTGAATTCATTTCAGAATACGTAGTTATCTTAACGATGAATGAAGGGGGGGGGGGAGGAAGAGATGGGAAGAGGAATTCCCATTTTGTTACTTTCTCTAAAAAAGGGAAAATAAAATGGAGGTTAATATTTCTAACAATATGAACAGAAACTGTGCTCAAAATTATTCTGATAAATAGTTAATCCTTTTTCATTCCCTTTTAAAAGCAATTTCTGAAACACTCATTAACCAAAAGTTCTGTCAGCTTTCATCTGCACACAACTTTGAAATCTCCCATTAAGTTGTTCCATATCTGACTATAGAACTAGGAGTGACTTTTCTTAACCACAAGCACCTACCAGAGGATTCATGTTTCCATACATCTGCAATATAGACCATGCAAAAAAAGATAGGATCATCTGCAGTTCCCTTTACCCATCTCTCTCTCTTGATGAAAACAAACAGCCTACAAAGCTCATTCATATCTTAAGTGTCCTTAAAGACATTGCGAGGGTCAATGCCAGACATGGCTCATTTGAAAATAATCACAGAAAAGCGGGCAAATAAATGTCTCTGAACTGAGTAAAGTGGCTTTGCAATTTGATCCAAATAACAAAAAGAATGCATCTCAAAGTAATCCTAATCCACTGCCATTTTTGTTTTCATTGCCATAGATTGAAGAGAAGGCACCCAACACACGCTTCCATTATCCCTTTGCCTGCTGGTCAAGACAGTACTGAAGATTCTCAACATATGATGAAAAAAAATAGCAAAGACAGAGATTTTGAATGACTAAAATCATTTTGAGGTATGATAATAATCAAGTACAGAACACCTGCAACGTATTTTTTTTTATAATAAATCATTATTATAGGCAGTACTTACACACTTTCCTATGTATGCAGCTGATCTGCAGATTGAAATTCATACACGAGACTGAAGAGAACAGACAGACTGACAGCTAGGAGCAAGTCGATTTGTGTTCAACATAGGCTGCAGACATTTTTATATGTGAATTTTTGGGAAAAGATAATCTAGCAGAAAATCATATAGCATAGATATGCAACTCTGCAAAGAAAGAGTGAGAACAGCAAAACATCCCACACAGATTTCAACCACCACCATCTCGTTAAGGCTGCAGGGGGGTGGGGGCAGCTGCTCTTTCACAAAACCTCAGCCGATGCTAAGCACTAGTAACAACAACAGAAACTCTTTAGGAAAGCTGTCGAGCCTAATCACGGCCTCATATAATGTTTTAATTCACTCTTTATGAATATTCCTTAGGTTCTCTACTTCCCACAGCAGCAGTCTTCACACACACTTGCTCTCCCTGCTGTGCGCTGATCCAGTTGCAAGCAGACAACATGATACATGTTTGGCACTGGGGAGATAGCTGCTGTTGTGAACATGGAGTAGTCTTTCTTGGGATTTTGTTTTAAACAGATTTAGATGGATGTCTCACACTTTACCTGGACTGGGCTGCACTTGTCTCCAGAAAATAACATAATTTATCTGCACGTTGCTTAATTGGCATTTGAAAGATGGTAAATACAGAAATAAATTGGAAGCTTGCATCCTTTCTGTTGTTGGGAGTTGTCACTGAAGTCACAGTGAGTTTAACATGTCATTTGTAATTCTTTGTCTTCTAAAGAGATTACTGTAGAATACAATATTAAGATTCCTCCTAAGCTTCTAGAGGATTAACATTTATTTTTGTTGGAGAGCAGGGAAGGGAGTGAATTAGCCATTGCTATAAGTTTATACTGAAATTCCTTGAAGTGATCACGATGGAGTCAAAAATCAAGACAAATACCCCACTAAAACAGCAATAACCTTGCAGCTAACTGAGGTGAAATAAAGCTATTGCAGTATTTGGTACCTTATATAGTATTTCAGATATTAAAATTAACATTATTTGAAAGCAAAAAAACAAACTTATTTTGAGCTTTGAGCCTGGGCAAATAAGGCTATGTGAAAATCCCTTAAGCTTTTTTCCCCATACAAGTATAAAAATACAAAGCCCCAAACATAAAAAAACAAACTTGCAACCATGGAAGTCTTAAAAGCATCAAACAAGATGTTACTCTCATTTTTAACAAACATGATTTGCACCGATTTCAGCTGAATTTTGCTGTACTTTTAGCAAGAACTGGTTTTGACCCATTTGTATTACTAGTTTGGTGTCTGTAAGTAGCATTAATAGTTTAATGCCAGAGAGACTCTGACTGCACAAGACAATGAGCAGATTAGTTTTTAGTATTTTGAGAGGATTGCATTTAGAGAGACTACTGGGAAACTGATTAGCAGAAATCTACTTTTCTTAAGTTTAGAAACAAGCTAGTACACAGTAGTGGAGACCTCAAATTTTCTTTGTATTATGAGAAGGCTGTGAAGAGGGCCAGGAAGGTTAAGTGGATGACACAGGGATGGGAGGCAGAAGGACAAGAGTATTACAAGATCCAGCTCAAGAGTAAGCAGCAAATCTCAAGAGAGGTCAGAAAGACACAGATCAAAGAGACTTTGAAGGACTCAGGAGACGACCACAAATACAAACTGCAGCTCCTGATAGCAGAGCCATCAAGAAGCAGAACGAACAGCAGCAGGCCACTGAGAATAGAACCAGATCAGAGTAGCAGCCAGAATCACTTGGCAGATCCACTCAGTTACACTGAAATGCAAGAATCATGTGTAAGTTGATACAGCACACCTGCATTATCTACATTTGCTTTATGCAGTTGTGGTGACATAGAAAAAATAACTACTGCTGCAAAGGGTATTTTTATCACAGACAGCAGCTAATCGTGAAAGTCTGAACAGGGAAGTGGGTCTCACTAATATAGATGCTCTGCCTAGTACAATGACAAGTAATACAGCAAAATGCTGTAATTCTAGATAAATTATTGATAACTTTTTTTTTTTTTTTTAATATAGAATCTGAGATGCTGCCAACATGACAAGCTGGCAGTGTTTGCAAACACAGATCCGATAATTTATACTATTGGGAGTATCAAGGCAGCAGAACACTGATAGACAAAACCTTTATTTTCATATAATTCCCACCCATGGGGAGCTCCCTGGGAGCTGTAGGACTTGCTGCACGCTCTGCATGCCAGCATCTCCCGTACTGGAGTGCTATGGATCACCTTGACTGTCGTTTCCATTCAATGCTTTTGTCTTTCCCAGATGTCTCTGAGGTTGAAAAGAACATACAAGGCAGTGTTTGCATCAAAGAAAATGGATTCAGAATATGGAGGGGAGATAAAAAAGGAAAGGAGGTTAGCAGAATAAAACACAGCAATGTCTGAGATTCAGAGGAAGATAATGGAGAATCAAATATGCCTACAAATGATATGACACCTAGGTCAAAATTTTTATTTCCTGAGAGTATAAGACACTGCAGTTCAATTTCAGAATCTGAAGGGCAAGTTCTTTCCATTCCCCAGGTTAACAAGGAAATGCAAAAACTAACATTAAAAATACAGCAAGGTATATGAATCTAAAATGCAAATTTCACTTTGTTCCCCCAACCTTCCAGGCACACTTTCAAACAATGGGATAAAGGCAAACTTCAAAGTCTGAAAAATCAGCTATTTAGAAATCTAACTGTGAACCTTTGCACATAATTATTAAGGCATTTTATAAGTCTAGGCACTTTTATTTTTCCCTTACTAACATCCATTAGGAAGATAGACATGATGCTCCTGATACTATTGACGGTATAGTAAATAAAATAATTCGTAACCTTGTTTAGAAATATCACTTAAAATCATGAATGTAGTGCATATGAAATAAGCTTAAAGAGAAACCACACCAGTCCAAATTCTGACATCAAAAATCACAAAAAGTGCTACACTCACTGTTTCCCTAACTGAATAGTTTAATATTATAATCTCACAAATTCCTGGAATAACTGTGCAGAGAGAAACCTGATGAGGTTCAACAAGAGCGAGTATAGAGTCTTGCACCCGAGGAGGAAGAACTGCATGCACCAGTACACATTATGAGCTGACCTGCTGGAAAGAAGCTCCACGGAGAAGAACCTGGGTGTCCTGGTGGACAACAGGTTGGCTTTGAGCCAGCAGTGTGCCCTCACGGCCAGGAAGGCCAATGGTATCCTGGGGTGTATTAAAAAGAGTGTGGCCAGCAGATCGAGGAAGGTGACCCTCCCCTTTTACTGTGTCTTGGTGAGGTCACACCCAGAGTATTGGGTTCAGTTCTGGGCTCTCCAGTTCAACAAACACAGGGTTCTCCTAGAGTGTGTCCAGTGAGGGGCGAGAAAGTTGATAAAGGGGGCCTGGAAAATCTTCTGTATGAGGAAAGGCTGAGAGATGTGGGATTGTTCAGCTTGGAGAACACTGAGAAGGGGTCTCCTCAATGTTTATAAACAACTTATAAACTCTCACCAATTTATAAATTGGTGAGAGTCAAATGGATGGGGCCAGGTTCATTTCAGTAGTGTGAAGAACAGGACAAGGAGCAATAGGAAAAAAATGGAATACAGGAAATTCCATACAAACATGCAAAAGAACTTCCTTACTTTAGGGGTGACAGAGCACTGGAACAGGCTGCCCAGAGAGGCGGTGAAGATTCCTTCTCTGGAGATATTCAAGATCCATCTGGATGCTTTACTACTCAACCTACTCTAGAGAAACTGCTTCAGCAGGGGGTTGGACTCAATGATCTCCAGACGTTCCCTGAAATACCTATGATTCTATGAACCAAATTTTACTTGCTTTAATCCAGCAAGTACTTCTTTTGTGTATTAGAAAACTAGAGTATCTAAAACACAGTCATATGTTCTGTAAGAAAAAAAAAAAGATTGAATTTAATGTGCTTTCTCAGTACTGATGGGAAATATTTTTTCATCTGCTATAAAGATGGAAAGAATAAAATTTCCTACAATAAATACATAAAGAAACAAAACAGTCTCAGTAATTTTCTTCCTTGTTTGTTCTTCTTCCCTAGACAGTCAGGTCTGAAAACTTAATTCAGCACTTTGAACAAACAAAATTCCTTCTGTTTGCCACTTTTTAATATATATTCTCTTGCCTAACACCCTGAAAATCATTATGTGCACCAAAGGTATTGAGAGCCTCCAGCTTGCAGCAGTGGTGCAATATGATAACCTGAAGTGTATTCTAGCATGTATGCAAACATGAAAGGCTGACAGCTCACAATGCAGAACTATCTGGCTTTCTGTTACTGCCATAACCTGTAATAAAATCTTTTCCTTTACGCTTACCATAAACTTAAGCTAGTTCTCAAAATATTATTCAGCTTTTAAATCAGTTCTCCAAACTTTTTTTTTTAATTTTTTAGTTTTTTATCATTAGTTCCTCTAACTATTCATTTCTCATTTACATAGTATAGCAGTAGCAGCCAAAATGAATATTGAATGAACACACGAAAGGAATATTTAATTGAAGCAGCGTGCTCTAAAGAGAAATAGAACTGCTATGTTCTACAAAGCAATTACATTGCTTTGAGCCTCTAGTCATGGTGCAGTAAATACTTCTGATATTGTAAGATACCAAGTACAGTTTCTTTTATACTGTTTACACATAAAGCCTGTTCATGAACATTTCTTAGATTAATTATAAGTGGCATTAAACTAGACCAGTGTATTCCTCCAACTCCTTGTGTTTTCTGTCAAGTTGCAGTGCTGGCTGAACAGTCAGATAATGCTCTTCTGGCAGCATGGTTAGCAAACACAGTAACACTCTCATAGGCTTCATAAATTAAATGAAAGGCTTCATTAACCTTTGCTTGCATCTCTCCCACGTCTGTTTTGTTTTGGTTTGTTTTCTGATTACTAACACTTGAAAGCTGCTCTGCGTCTCCTCTAGGACATAACAGAGATATACATGGCCAGACCAAAGACCTTCCTAGCCCAGTGCTTGTGTCCTATAGCAATGAAGGGCAGAAGGTTGAAGAGCATATAGGTGAGTATGATGCATTCCCTGGCAGTCTGGCAGTCACACAGCTTCCCAGCATTTTCAGCACACACATCACTGTAGAAACATTGATACAAATTTTAGAAATAATTTAAATTTAAAGATTTGTTGTTCCTTTTTTTTTTTCTTTCTTTCCCTCTGTACAAAGGTACTAGGAAATAAACCATATTCACCCAATTTTTTCTTATGTACTGAGCAAGGAAAAATAAAACAATTCAATGTCATGAACACCAAGGCAATTACGAGAAAATCTGTGGAACCAATAGTTACTCCAATTATTACAGAGACTATAATCAGGAGTAAATATTTGTATTTTACAGCAAAAGTTCTACAATTATTTGACCAATAATAACATCACCACAGATTATTCTTACCTGTGTTCCTGCATCAGAATCTACTTGTAAGGAACATATTATTGAGAAAACCAATTCAGGATCCACTGCCTATTAAAAATTTGATTTGTATAGACTAATTTGAGGTTTTCCCCTTTGTTTTGAACCAAGGCTCCCTGCTTTCCCTGTCAGCATTCTACCTTCAAGTCACCCACAAATTGCAAAGCAAATTCAGTGTATTTCAACTGAAACTGTAAAAGTCATTGTGAGCATACATGAAAACAGAGATTCCTCGCACTAATTCAAAAAACCGAGCCTTGCTCTTCACTTTTCATGAGAATGAACCCCAATTAGATCAGTTGCAAAACCACCAATATTCCTTTTGATGACATTTAGGCATCAGCATGTGTTGCAGCTCTAATTGCTGGCTACTACTGGACAGTTTACTTTCATACAGAGCTCAATGCAATCTCATGACATTCTGGTATATTGAATAGTTTACAGGGACTTGTAATCAGTTCATGAATAATTTTGCCGTTTGGGTTATTAAATGTGATTTTCTTCAGTACACACAGGCTGATGCATTAAAAAGTGAAGATCAAACATTTCTGTTTCAGTTTGCATCAAGATGAAGCAAGTAGTATTGTTTTTATGCCAGTGTCTCATTTTCTGCCCTTTTATTTCCTCCCCTTGCTCATCAGAGCCTCCTGCTGTGCTGCTGATAGCCAGAAGTGCTGGTTGCAGGGCTGCTGCTACCATGGGGCACATCCATCAGCGCAGGCCGTGGCGCTCATGCCAGAACTCAGTGTGCAGTCCCACTCTGCCTGCATTTGCCAAGGGCAAACAAACCAAAAACCTCCCTGACTGAGATATGAAGAAATGCACTGCAACAGCTTTTCACAGAGCATTCAACTAGGATACTACAGACAGACATCAGAAATTACATGTAATATCTGTGGGCACTGACTGTTTTAAAGGGTCAGACTTCCTGTGTGATATAATGTCAGACAAGGTAGCAGGAAGTCTGTAATTGAGTTGTGCAAAGTCAGCAGAAGATTTAGGTTGTACTCCCAGCCTGCAGGGTGATCTACGTGCACCATTTTTTTTGTCTCCTTGCACTACACTTTCTCTTGCATAAAGCAAGGACAACAATATCAAATTTTAAAACCCACTTAGATATACCGATGAAAAACAGCGTGCATGAAGTAAATAACCATAAAGTATGAAGCAGCAGTAAAGCATGAGGTAAATATGCCTTCCATCATTTTCTTTCTGCAGGCACATAGTTTACTCAGTATCTTTCCCTTGTATTTCACTCTAAATCCCAGTTCAGTTGCAAGTTGGGTTTTCACAAGAAAGCAAGAATTCCAGATGGGAATTGCTCCTTTCTCTTACTCTTCACAGAAGTCTTATTCATAGAGCACAGTGTACACACTTCTCTGCACCTTCACTCTACCTCATGGTCATAAGAGAGCTAAAGAACATTCAAGGATCACATAAGAATATTTTTCATATCTCTAGATTCTTTATAGTTGTTTTCTTTGCTAGTAATGGAAGAAAATAGGAGACCTGAACTTCATGAATACAGCTTAGAAAATGTTCTGATCTGTCTTCTTTCTTGCTTTTTTTTTCTAATTCATTCAAGCAAATCAAAGTTTAATGAAACTGCCTCTTCTAACTACAGAACATTACAGAATATTTCAATTGTATATATATATATATTTTTACCTTTAAATATTTCATTATTTAAATTGCCTATGTATTGGACTGAAATAATAATCAAGTCATAAATCTTTTGAAGTGCACTAAGACTTTATGTCTTGCTGAGATACATTCTCTCAAGCATATTCTCTGTTCATTTATTATTCATTATCATCTGCAGTTTGCCGAATTCCTATGAAACCCATTTTCAGTGGCAACTTCCCCTTAAAATCATGGTGTTTTCCTTCCCATAGGTCCATATAGTGAAAATCAACTAGGCCACGAGTACATGTTCAAAGTTCAGATGCCAGTGCAGATCAGAGAAGGAGTAGATTTATATTTGTTTTGAGGAAGTCTTGTCAGGACAGTATGAAAATAGTCACTGCATCGTATGCAAAATAAATAATGGTTTCAATTTGAGCACTTCACAATTGATCATTTTAATTCCAGACACAACTGAGATAAATAATTCATTTTAAAAAGTGAGTATTACTTATTTCCATCTGGCAAATGTGTTGCACAAATGTATTAAAGAAAGAGCATTTGTCTATTTTTGTGATGTTGGCAATATCTAACAAACTCTTCTATGTAAATACATTTTTGTCAAAATTTTTGCTTTAGAAATAAGGAATAATTTCTATGAAATATTAATTTGTCACTTTAGCATCTCAGACCAGGATATAACTATGGCTTTTAAAGAGAACTCCCTGTTAATCACAGCAGGGACATCTACTTAAAAATACATGATGTAACCTGGTATTATCACCCTGATCTATTACAAGAGTCCAACATGTGCTATTAAAAATGAAGCAGATCACTAGTGCAAAAATTTTAAATTATATAGTTATTTTTAGGAATGCATCACAGGAATGTTAGTAATTTCTGTGAGATTTTTTAAAATTCCACTTATGCACTGAAGAAACAAAAGACAGGGACAGAGGGGCTGACCTCTGTTATTGTATTCTGTTCTAGCACAAAAAATGCATACGTTTCCCTTGCTAGTCCTGCCTTTGATTTCGGAAGATATATTACTGATGTCATTTTATAAGAATTAATACCAGAATTTTAGTAGATCTTTCTAGGATATAATACCATTTATATATTTTTTTTCATCTTGACAGACACATCCCCCCCATAGTAGGTGGAAATGTTTTTATATATTATTTAATTTTTAAAGTACCACTTTATATATTATGTAGATTTGGAAACATTTTGTCAACTGTTTTGGAAGAAAAACCTCCCAGTTAAGAGATGGTGAAAGATAGAGAAGGCATTAGAGCATGTATATAGACCATATACAAGTTTGATTTAAAGGACAAGATGTATATAGGGAGAGATATGTTTATCTGATCATGCACCCTAGTAGAACTTTTAGGACTCTGAGTACTTATTAAGAAACCACTGCAGATGGAATTAGCAAAATTGTATTTGGAAAATGCTGTTTGTAAAACAATTCAGGTTAATTCATCAAACCTACTGAAATTATACAGTGATATTAGGTCAAATGTTTAAGTAACTGAATAATTTACTTCATTTCCCTCGGTTTTGTTTTTTATTGATTGGACCTGGATTCTTGTGATTTGAAGATGTAATTACACAAAATATTCTATTAATATAGCCTTATAATGATAGCCACTGAATTGTTGTGTAATATGATTAATACTTGCTTGCAACACTATAGTAGCCTTTAGATGTTGTGTATAATAACTGCAATGTAGCATTGTAGATGGAGAGGCATGTTGTAAGGCTGTTCTACTTCAACAAGGCAAATGAAACACACAACAATTGAAAAACTGCATGCCTGTATTTTGCAGACCCCTCACGCAGGACCGAAAATGCCTAGAATGCAAGAGACAGGTGTCAAGACATTCCCCTTTGTTTTCCTTTCCAGGCTGGATGTGGTTCTGGGCAGCCTGGTCTAGTGGTTGCCGACCCTGCACATAGCAGGGGGGTTGAAACTCGATGATTGTGGACCTTTTCAACCCAGGGCATGCTATGATTCTATGATTCCTTATCTGTGTGTGCAGAGACTTCTCTGGTTGTCCCTCAATTTCACAGCAACCTTTGGGACAAACGAAGTCTTTGCATGGTGTCTCATGTGGAAATAAACCAGCTGTCAAAGTTGAGTCAGTGGGTTAAAAATAAAGACCATTGTGTTGAAGGTGACCACTGAAGGAACAACGAATGGACCATCATGAGATGGCCTTGGAGTCCACTAAATAAGGCTCTATCTGTTGGGCAATCTTTGGGAGTGGATAGGATAATGATTTTGGGAATATAATGAATTTGTAACATATGTAAAAATATAATTCGTTCATGAACAATCAACTGGTGGAGCATTTTTGGAGAGTTATCCCAATGCCACCTCAGCACTGCCAGTAAGAATACTTGCTTAATGGCAGTAAAATTTTTGCTTTTAAGTCTCTTTGCATTGATTTCTTTGATTCACTTGGGTGTATCTTTACAGGAGAACTTCAAGAAAAAGCAACTAATCTGAGTGTGATATAACAGTTCATTTTAAAACAGTTTGAGAAAGCAACTGCAAATGAGCAAAGATCTATTGCTACACAGCCCAAGGAGGCTCATCATGCTAAATAACAAATCTTATCCACTTAAAAGACTGACTAAACATCATAGCACTTTAGCACAGCTCCTTTGGCTATATCACTCAAGAAATTAGAAACGTCAGTTTCCATTTTAATTCACCTTCAGGCGAGAAGGTTAACTCATTGGCAGGGAAATTTTAACAGGTCAGATCTTTCAAAAATCAATAAAGAACTGGGCTATAGATATCTTTCAGAAGGGATGACTTGAATTAAGCAGCCCTCACCAGAGATAACGAGCAGAGAACTGAAGGTTAGTGTTGGACAAAGAAACGGTCACCCCATTGTCAAATAGGTGATGCAGAGATCCCTATCAGTCTGAATTACTCTGAAAAAAAATCTTGAAAAGGCTTTGGAAAAAAAACAACAACAACAACAACAAAAACAAAAAGGTCATTTTGTTTCAAGGAGAGTCTCAACAAAAGAGCAACAAAAAGGTGAGAGTGACTGAAAAGTCTTCCCTAATGTTTTTAAAAACTCATTAGCATGAAAACGTTCTCTTAGCTCAGTAAGGAAAAAAAAAAAAACAAAAACCCCAAAAATTATTATGGGAATTTCAGTGTATTAAAAGACATTTGTGGTGATATTATGGCCACCATTCTGTTTTGTTTCCTGGAGGATATGTAAGAGGTAATTATCCATCCAGGCTGCACGAGCAGCCATAAAAATGTCTCTTATCCTTCTCAGATGCACAACAGAAGAAAAAATTTTGTCCAAGTGGGGACACACATTCATTTGGCTTACATCTCCATTATAATGTAAAATTTGAATCAATTCCAATTTTACTTTGAGAAACAAAGTTCTTATTCCATCTCAAGACATAAGATTTATGGTTTGTCTCAAGGAGAAGCTGTTTTCCATAAACTAATGATAAATTAAATGCAGGAGCTAAATTTATCTTACTTAATTTGATCTTCATTACTTTATCCTTGATACCATTGTCTTTTTTCCCTGTCCTTTTTATGATACTATTTAAGCTAACACTTGCTTGGAGAGAAGAACAGTCACAGTCATCTAGAAAATGAGCTCAGATGTTTGTATGGCAGAAAGTTAACATAGGCAGGAAAAAGCCCAACCCAGTATGGCACCACTAAAAAAGTCATCTGGATAGCAAAGAGAATAAAATGTACTTTAAAATCACGTGCACCTGCTTATTATATGCAAAT
The DNA here is from genome assembly GCF_016699485.2 of Gallus gallus. Taxonomy (NCBI): domain Eukaryota; kingdom Metazoa; phylum Chordata; class Aves; order Galliformes; family Phasianidae; genus Gallus; species Gallus gallus. Next base: position 26,302,460 of record NC_052533.1, read on the forward strand.
AACTAATCAGTAATTAGTAAACTCTGCATTTTCCTTTCCAGTTCTGATTTTTAAAGACAATAAACTTATTCCAGAGTAGGAATTCATAGCAGGAGGAAACCTGATTTCACAGAATCATAACATGGTTTGAGTTGGAACTCAAACTCAACTCCCCTGTAATGAACAGGGACACCTACAGCTAGATCAGGTGCTCAGAGCCCCATACAGTCTGACCTTGATTGTCTCCAGGGATGGAGCATCCATCACCTCTCTAGGCAATCTATTCCAGTGCCTCACCACTCATATTGTAAAAAATTTCTTCCTTATATCCATTCAAAATTTCCCAACTTTAAATTTAAAACCATTTTCCCTTGTCCTGTCACAACAGACCCTGCTAAAGAGTCTGTCCTTTCTTACAGCCCCTTTAGATACTGACAGGTCACTCTCAGGTTTCCCCAGAGCCTTCTCTTCCTCAAACTGAACAGCCCCAGCTCTCTCAGTCTATGCTAAGTCCATATTTATCTGATTTCTGAGACTGGAAAGGATATTGGTCAGACATCAGTAAATAATATTATATCTGTTCTTATATGTAACAGTGGCAATCTTATCTACTTTTCAGTTATTGGTGGAAAGTCACATATATCATTTTGTGAAGCCTTCTGGGCTTCACTTAAAAAAATAAAGAACTGTACAGACAACAAAGGAAAAAAAATGTTAGCGATCCATAAAAAATTGACAAATCTTTCTCCTATGTTCAGATCAGTTGGTTGTTTGTTGTTTTTTTTTTTTTTTAATACAAACGAGGCTCTGTTTTTTAACCATTTAAATTGTAAGTGGCAAAGGTTATAGAAACACGTGCAGTAGTCATTAAAGTACTAGTGTTACTACAGTAAATTCTTTCTTGCCTGGCTATTTAGAGTGCTGTTTGCGCCCTATAAATACAAACTTGTAACCTGATGAGAGACTTTGTTTTCATTCTTAGGTGGGCTGGACTTGCATGTCAGACACTTGGTTTAAGACAAGTATTTACCAAAAAACTAAAGGCTCCAAAGTTAGAAATGAAGTTTTATGATAAAGATAATGTAAAAAAGGGAGGTTTGGGTTCCTTGTTCTCATTCCTTTTTTGTACCAGCTGCAGGTGTCCAGGTGCTCGTGACAGTTAATCAGAATTTCCATTGAATATCACAGGTCCATGTTAGTCTTATCAAAGCAGTGTATTAAAAAATATCTAAAAATTCTCATTCCCATAGCTCAAACGGCCAAAACTTAGAGAGGGTGAGACAAAAGGATTCAAATTAGCAATGAGATGTTTTTCTCCTTTTTCACCCACTCAAATGGTCAATGAGAAGTGTGAGTGCAGCTGAAGTATAATGATTGTGAGGAACGTAGGAAGAGAGGTTTGAAATAGTCAATAAGAAAAGGACAAGAGTTCAAAGTAGTGGATTTTGCCTACCAAATTCTTCTACTTTAGCTAGTACTGCAACTGATATCAGAGATGGGAGTCTTCAGCTGTTTCCAAAACTGAAGTTATCTTGCCTCTGTTGAGCAAGAATGTTAAATAATTTTCAAAACAGACAGTAGCTGCATGACTTACATAATTTTAATGCAATGCTTTGTTTTAGAGCATACAAAGATGCTCACACAAGTTGTTTTTCTTTTGTTTTGTTTGCATGTAACCATATATTAAAAATTAGACACCAGCTGAAAATCTACACTTCTATTTAAGTTAGGTGTTAAAGCAGAACTAAAAACACTGTTAGTGGGCCAGAAAGCTTTAGGCTACCATAATTTCCTTTGGAGCATTCTTTCACTATTATCAACTAAGCTGTAATGATATATGCTAACAGTAAAATATGACACAGAAAAACTTAGTGAAAGATGTTACAGGGAATGTATATCTTCTTGTCTTCTGAGGGTGAAAAAAATGAAATATGTGCTGTTAACAAATCACTACTAATTTAAAATTGCAGAGTGCACTATTTTATGAACTAAATATACTTACACATATTAATAGATTTGAAATAAATATTTAAAGCAATATAGCATTTACTGAAAAGTATGTTTTAGTTTTTAAATAAGCAAATAAAATGCACACATTACAGTGAGAACTTTGAAAAAATCTGTTATTTTACTGTTCTCTTTTTTCAATAATTCAAACACTAATAGCTAAAATCCAACAACAGAAGTTCAGGCAGTGATTCTAGTACTCCCTTGGCGATCTTTAAGACCTTGGTTTCAGTCACTAATCCTGATGCTAACAGAACTTCCTCTATTACAGGGAATGATATCAGTAGCTTTCATAATGTTCTATTTCTTACAGAGAAATTATCTGAGCAAATTCAATATTAATTGCATGTTTCACTTCAAACGCTTTTTACAGTCAACAGGCTTTTCACTATCAGCAACTAAAAATGTCAACCATATTGCATAACTTACAGAGCAGAAATAAGAGTAAATCTGGATGGAAATGCAAGAGATTTTCCATAAAAGAACATTACACTTTCTTTACATAATGCAAATTATCTGAGATGGCTCATATTAAAATGGTGTATTATTCTTATACTCCTCTTTGTTTCAATGAAACATAAAGGTTTGAAAACAACAGCATATAAATGCCAGTTTCTCTAACAGAGAATGGTGAAGTTGTGCTGCAAGAATCAAGACTGATGTCCAGATTTTAGTTTGTATGAAACACTTGAGAAGTATGATAAGACTGATTCATTTTCATCCCATATAAACCTAGAAATTACTAGGATTTGAATCACAGTAATTCCCTTTTCAACAGTGTCTAAGCACATGAAAGTCTGCTCAGACACACAAAATTCAAAGAACGAGGGGCAAAACCAATTCATTCCACAATTATATATTTTTGAATGATTGGGAGTGCACAGTGCCATTATTTGACAAGCACATCTTTCAGAACTACTTTCAAACTGGAGCTAAAAAAGAAAAGATTTCATGATATGTACATGTCAAGAACAAACATCTCAAAAGGTGCTTTTGTTTTTATTGTTGCTGTTCAGTAATTGTATTTTTAATTGGCTAAAAAATTAATTTACTCAGTTAAAGAGTACCTGTCAGATGAAACACAATGCTGGAAACCATTGGTTGCAACTAGCAGAGTCTCAGAGGAGAACACATACACTGCTCCAAGTGAGCCTTCACAGTCCTGTTTCTGTGTGCTGTATGCATGTGTAAAAGAATCAGGCTAAGTCTTCTCATCTCTACATCTAATCGAGTAGAGTATATATCTCCACTAACAATTTCACAGTCCAGTTTGCTTTTGTTCAAGATGCTGGATAATTAATACACAGAGAATGTTTTTCTGACTTGAAATTACACACTTTCAGAATGCTGGCAACAACTTACAAAATAGATTTTTATTTCCCAACGCTTTACAGAAGAAGTGGACAAAGTGGATAGGTCAATCCCGTTCTCATAGGTCAGTAACAAGTCAATTCATATACCTCTATTTTAAATGCCCTGACTGCATTCACATTTGGCCGAAACAGTATCTCAAGAATGCTTAAGATTAAAAATGATGACACAAGAAGCCTTTGCCTCCTCTCTCCCTTTAGAGAGAGCTGATGCCATTCAATAGGTTTGTGTTTAGGGACATACTATATGCTAAGGCAGCAAGCACAAGTCAGTGTGAGCTACACTTAAGTGACAAGGAGTCTTATACCTGTACAAGCCTTGCGTCCTTGAGTTATAACTGCCTCTCAAAGGCACAGGGCTGTATCTCAAAGATCCTAAGCGTCATTACTAACACCTATCTGACACAAAATGTTCAGCAGCAATCTCAGCACTTCTAGTTTACCACCAAGGCTACTTACTGTGTTCCATCATCAACTATGGCCCTTATTCCCAGTTAAGAAGCATGCTCTCTGTTCTCATACATATGGTCTCATTAAGAAAACTTTCCTTTATCACTTAACATCCCTGGAAAATCCTCTTTCAATAGTCAACTATTTATTACAGTTCTTGCAATGAATTAAAAACAGCTCTGCAAACAGCTTTCTTCAGTCCCCAGTACAGAGTAAAGCAAGCAGCTGTGCTGTTTCCTTCCCAGTCCTCCCTTTCACTCTTTAGATCCTTGGGTGTCCGCTTTCACATTGCATGTGAAGAGTTTGGCCTAAAACAGGCAGATCTCCAGCCATCACCTAATTAATAAGCTAGTACTTGGGAAGCTTACAAGCCAAAATTGCAATATTACATTGTCACTTTTATTACCTAGAGCAGGCAGGGTGGCCAGGTCCCTAAGGGAGTGCTGGATGGCCACAACTGCAGTTAAAGAGCAGCTTCTGATAAAGACACTGCTCCTGTCAGATAGGGATCTATGAGAGGCTGATGGCCTAACTCTAATGAAAGGCCTTCCCAAACAAACCACAGTGCAGACAGCAAGGCTTCCCTACCTCTCCTGCTGATGTCCTTCTTCAAAGACACCAGAAGGACTGGGGCCCCAGTACAGGAAGGACGCAGAGCTCTTGGAGCACATTCAGAGAAGGGCCACTAACATGATCGGAGGGCTGGAGCACCTCTCTTATGAGGAAAGGTTGAGGGAACTGGACTTGTTTAGTTTGGAGAAGAGAAGGCTCCAGGGAGACTTCATTGTGGCCTTCCAGTACTTGAAGGGTGTGTATAAACAGGAGGGGGAATGGCTGTTTACAAGGGTGGGTAGTGACAGGACAAGAGGGAATGGTCTTAAACTGAGACAGGGGAGGTTTAGGTTAGATATTAGGAGGAAGGTTTTTTCACTCAGAGGATGGTGACACACTGGAACAGGTTGCCCAAGGAGGTTGTGGATGCCCCATCCCTGGAGGCATTCAAGGCCAGGCTGGATGTGGCTCTGGGCAGCCTGGTCTAGTGGTTGGTGACCCTGCACATAGCAGAGGGGGTGGAACTAAATGATCACTGTGGTCCTTTTCAACCCAGGTCATTCTATGATCCTATGACTTCATGCCATGCAGCTTTGTTATTTTAAGCCTGCTCCAATGCTCCAGACAAGGTCAGCAATTTCACCTAGAGAAAGCCTCTAACACCACTGCAGCAGCACAGTAGGAGCACGATCAGTAAATTGATCTGCTCCACAAGTGTAAAACCATATCACTGTCCTAAAAATTGTCTGCCAAATACACATATTAAAGCTGTAGAAAACAAGAAGGCAACTTCGGGAGGGAGGAGCAAAGGGACAGCCCATATACTTAAACTGCCACTGTCAGGGTGCTATAATACTCCCAGAAAATCTGCATTACCAGTCAGGTTGGCATGGTACAACCAGCCCGAATCTGGCTGGTCTCATGATATCTCCTTCTGTGAAATCTCCTAAGCTCTTACTACCAACAATTTCCCCACTTTAAACACTTCCTATTTCAAAATAGTCAATATTACATAAAGTTTTAAAAAACATTATTTTCTTTCCAAATATTGTATTAATAAAATTCTGCCTTCTCTCTGCAAATCGTCATGTATATCTTCATAAGGTACAGGAAAATCCATTATGTCCACTGCATACCAGATCTACTAGGCTTAACACAGGGAAAGGACATGTCCTATAAGGAAGGTGCTACTTCAGATGGAAAGGAATTGCTTATAGAGTGTCCAGAGAAAGCCTTTAAAGAAAAAAAAAAAAAAGAGAGAATGAAAAAGAAAGTTCTCACCATACAAATTTCACTATTATTTAAACAACACACAGAGTGCTTTAGCATGCTCTATTAATTTTATGTCCCACAAAACAGGGCAAGAAAAGAACAAATATTGGGTAGGAGGAAGGCAGAACTCTCTCAGATCTAAATAACAAAAAAAATTTCTATCCATTACCATTTTAATTGATGAATATGAAAGTAAAACACATGTGGTGTTACCTAGAATTGAAATATTTTAAGATTCCAGAGAATGACAAGCATTTTGCCTAATTGTTCCCCACTCAGAAAATACAAAGCAGCACAGAAGACCCAAGCCTTTAAGGAGCCTGAATATTTTCCATTTAGTGGAAATAAACCTCTCATCCTATGACAGCAAGACCACATTGCAAAATGTGCTAATTGGCTGCTCCCTCTGGAAGCTTAGTGCTCTCCACCTTTTAGTTCAATCCTGGCACTGCACCTTAGTGTGAGGTTATCACATTAGTCAGTTCCTGTTGTGAATTTCTGTATGTGTGACTACAGCATGAGCACAAAGTGACTGAGATTCATTCTGATTAGCAGCATTAGCACGAAGTTCCTGTCATATGCTATCGAGCAAATGTGATGCACTAATGTGTCATTATTCACCTCATATAAAATGGTGACAGATACTGCAGAAATACCACAACTTCTCAGTTTGAATGGCACTGTCATTTTACGAATGCCTATTGCTACATCTTTCATATTAAAGAGTTACTGCCTTTTAAAAGAAAGAAAAAAGAAACCTACTTCTCATTTGTTCATAATGGAAAATTCTTCTTAAGCTTTAGGAATGTAAAAATATCCTGCAACAGGTCATAGCATTTGCAGAGGTTTATCTCGGCATATATAAGTAAAGTAACATGGATGTAAGTGCACATTTTAGAGATATTCATAGGCTAACAAAGGCTGCACAAGCTGTCCTCATGAAAGATGCAAAGGGAGCTAGTTGAAGAAAATCAAGAGGGACACAATTGTGTTGTCAATCTACTAACTACTGCAGAACGGCCAGTGAAAGATAATAAAGCTAGACTTTGTCCACTGTAATAGGTTAATCAAAAGTAACTAATTACAACACTCTCCAATCCCTAAAGAACTGAAAAACGCAGTCCCTGCTGCCCTCAGAACATGGAATGCCAGGCTTACCACTCATGTGAAGCCTGAGCATAAGTCAAATAGCATCAGGTTTGTATGCATTGAACCATTCAGCTAATGCAATGAGCTAACTTTTCTTTGACTCATAGAGTCATCTCAGAGATCCAAAATACATAAATTATATACAACCTTCCTGAAAAACATATACTGGAAATCAGTTTTGTTAAATACTGAAGTATTCATTGTTTCTTTAGCTATGCAGCCTAACAAGCAGAAACATTCCCATTCTGTCAAACAGGCAAAAAATATTTGGGAAAAAATTCTAATTTAGTTAGTAGCCTATCTACCTAGTTATTTAAAACAAAAACACAAACAAAATCCCACAACCAAAAAGACTACACCTAAATTTGTGCCTCCTGGTTTATTTTTGAAGTCAGTTCAGCTATCCTAGTATAAAATCCAAATATTTTTATTGACTTTCCTCATTTCAGGAAACTGGAATTAAAATCTTAAAAATAAATGTTAGCAGCCACTATAGGTCTTGCTTCCTCTCTCAGAGGCTTCCCAAACTTTAGAATCTTGAAATATGACACAGAATGAAAGCTGTGCTATGAATCTTAGCAAAAAAAAGTTATGCAACTGGAGGGGAAAAAACTATGTTTTTGGCATTGCTAAAATGTTTATAGCATCTTTTGATTTATGAATTATTTGTTAGTACTCACTATGACTCAAAATGTGCCCCACTAAAATACTTTGTCCATTACTTGGGCAGTGCCACTGTATGGATGGGATTCTGGGAAACTCCCAGTCAGCACACTGGCTATAAACAGAGAGGCGGCTATAGAAGGATTTTATATTTTATTTTTGAACTACCTTTTCACTCTGTAAGGAGAGAACCTTTTAATGTTTCTAATGCTTCAAGCAGTTTATGGTATTTAGGTAGAGAGAACAATGCATATATACATATACGTATATATACATATTTATCAGCCACCAACACAGTTTAAGAATTGAAATTGTATTGCTCCCACTGCTTTAGGGTATTTTATCTACTCTGATTTTGTATTATAAGCATTTAACCTAATACCTCTTTTTTTTTTTTTTTTTTTTTTATCCTTGTACAAATTCAAAAAAGTTATTTGCAGGATTAGAGTTATTTTGGAGATTATTTTGAGGGATTAGATTGATGCACGTTTCCTTTCTCAGAATAATGATTATTTGCCAGACTTGCCAGCAAGCCTGTAACTGCATTTGATCTTTTATGATCTCATCAAATTTATACTGATTTTTGCATATAGCTTCTATTTAAAAGCATGAATAAAAGTATTTGTAAATCCCCGATCAGCCATTCTTCTATGCCATTTCCCTTCTGCATATAAGAAGGCTATTTCATTCACCCAGTGTTTCTTTTTGTTAGTAAGCAAAGTTGGAAACACAAAAGCTTAAAATACTGAGAACAAAATAAACTGGGCTCTAAATAGACTAAGAAGGTTGAATAAATTAGCAGATTATTGCATCTGAAGAAGTCTTTTTGTCTGTAACAGTTTTGTCTTTATATTTGTTCATCTACTATTTTGCAATGCTAGGTTTTCTACCAAACAATTACAGCTCTGTTCCTCTATGCTCCACTTAAGAATATAGGGGAAATTATATATTTGAATTCTGAAAGAAAAGGAAAGCATAACTCCACTGAAATTTCTACTATTAAGAAATATTACCAGCATTAAGGAGAAACACTTCATGAGTTTGTTTTGACAGTAAAACAAGAACTAATTGGGCTATAATTAGCAACAGTCAGAGAGTGTTGGAGCAACAAAACTGATTTTTGAAGTTATTAGGTTATTACTTAATTAGCAGCTTGTCACAATCATAAAGAAATCTTGATATTTAATCTACGCAAGAAGAATTTAAAGGCTAAGCCTGGCTGAATCTGTTGCTTCATTATATTACCTAAGCCTATTTACACAAAAATTTTGTACTGCAGAAACCACAAAAACATAAAGAAACACCATGTAATTTTTCCACATCTCTTATACATACTTGAAGATTAAAATATAAATACTAGGCGTTTTAAACATATCAGCTGAAACAAAATGTGTCATGAGATGCTAATGAAGAAATACCACAATAGAAAACATTCACAGTAACATTTCTAAATACTGTGGATTAAAAATGAAACTTTTCTATAGAATTCCACATAAATTTTATTTCTTTACATTAAGGAACGGTTTAGAGAATCACTTAACATATTGCTTATACTATTGCAGCTTTAAGAGGGTGTTTTCAGACCACACAGGAGGCAAAAAGTACTTTTGCAGGCTATCTTAAAAGCAAAGAAGCTCTGTGATTACCAGAGGAAGTGTGGTCTAAGTGCAGCATCACACAGTTCAGATTCCAAAAAAAAAAAAAAAAATTTCCAGTGGACAGGCCAATGAATACATCAGCTCAAGAAGTAAAATACATGTTACCAATGCTGGAATTCCTTAAAAACAAGTGAAGGCAAGCACTCTTCGTGACATGCAGAGGCAGGTAAGACCACTCAGTCATTCATGACTCCTTGTTTATGCCGTACAAAATTTGTGTAAAATTTAATTCTTGTCACTATGCAATTCAATAAATTTAAATACAACCCAGTAAGGAGGCAACATGGGGAAAGCGGATAAGTAATGAAGCACCAATACAAAGATCAAGGAAAGGATCAGAACCTGTAGTTGGCAGAGTAGTGTCTGGCTCAGCTTGCCAGTGGATGGATGAGCTTAAATTGTCCTGAGGAAACAGTGAGCGAATGCAGAAAACACTGGGACTGAGTGAGAAGGGTCAGAAGTGAGAGGCAGCATCCAGTAGAGCTGTGGTGAATGACAACTGAAGTCATTGAGCAGATGAGATTACAGAGGGGACAGAGAAGGAGGAACGTGCCAGAGAACCGCTGTGCAACAAATCCATGGCATTGAATCAGTTCCTTCAGTACCCTTTGTAATTCTCAATGTAATCTTCCTTTCAGGAGAGGCTGCCCTATGGGCTCAGCTGGGCCATGATTTTCTGATGTGCAGAAGCGCTCTATAGGGTCCAAATTTCTTCAAGAAGCAGGGCTATAAATGAGCAGTCACAGATCCTGCATTTACATGATGGGAAGAAAGGCACAGACCAGAGCAGAAAAGTGCTGCTGTATTCAACAAGCAATTTTTATCCAACAGTACAGCTTAGCCTACCTGGAAGACGCAAGCAAAGGCAAACGTGGTTATTTGGGAAGAGTACTGCAGATAGACATATTTGGATTCTGGTCATGTCTGAGTGGATATGGTAGCAATCAGAGGCAGAAGACATACTGGGGGAACCAGCTTCTTAGAAGATTAGAGCCTGCCTCTCTTGCCAATCTCCCCATATTCAACAAAAAGTAGAAATGGAAAAAAATGTACTTAAGCATTTTTTGTCACTTTTCATCATTTCTAAGATAAAGACAAATTTTCTCGAAACCCCAAATAATTACTTTTTCATTCTGTAGCAAGATAATGAAACCAAGCCTATTTGTGCCATGAATTTAACTATACCTTTTGCTTCTTCCTTTTTGTAATCAGCACAGGTATTAGTACTGTGCACACACTTCACACACAAGGGCTCAGTGGTCTGGCAAGGATCAAGAGGCTGCACACGCAGTGTGGGCAAAAACGCAGCTGAACCTGTTTGGTCCAAAGAACAGAACACATTGCTCCTGAACATTCAAGTCAGGCAGATAGAATGAGCAGAATTTTTTACTTTTTTTTTTTTTTTTTTAATCCAGAGCAGTTTGAACAGCGGTACAATATGAATGCAATTTTCTTTCTCCTTTTTTTTTTTTTTTTTTTTTTTTTTAATCTCCCTGCAGTATTCTTCTTAAAAACAAGGATGCGGGAATGTCGGCAAACACAGAGCTCTGCATTTTCAGGCAAATACCTCATGTACTCTACCATATAAATATTTAATAATTTTTGAAACATCTGAATTTTTCTGAAGCAAGGTCCTTTGGCCTAACTGCTCCTTCTGGTACAAAACCTGGAAGCCTTTTCCTAAGTCTCTTTCTCCACTTCTGTTTGTTGCTAAATAAATATATTTATATTTGACTATTTTCAATCCATCTGTTCAAGTACCATTAGTTGTTACTTTTTGCACATACTGTTCTAACTCTTTTTTTAAATGTGTTGGAGCATAAGGTGAAGTATATTCTCTCTTAGCTTTCACTTTGCTTGAGTAAATAAAGCAGCCTCATTCAAACTCTTCCTGCAAGGGCAGGCTGAAGATATCCTTGATGCTCACAAGTAGATGTTTTTATTATATGATCTTCATGAGTTACTGATTTTGCACTGGAAAAAAAAATACATGTGTATATATATCTAAAGTCTTCATTTTTAAGATCTTACACTGACCTACTCAATTAGTTCAAAACCAGAAACAGTATCAGTACATAATGCCCAGAAGGCTAAATTATATATAAATATATAACGGCCAACTGCAAAAATATTCTTTTGCTCATAACTCTCTCTTTTGGCATTTCTGTTGCCATTAAGCGTTGTTGCTTGAATCTACTGCTAGCTTTTTGAGACTGTAATTTAAATCTTTGACATAAAACTATTCTGTTACTTGTGCAGTGATCAAAATGCAAATCTTCAATGGTTTTCAATCACTACGTTGAGAAAATATGCTTCTTACATTGTTAAAAAATGCTGCGTTTAGGGGGAAAGGAGAGTGAAAAAGTATATATTGGATAACAATGCTTTTATAGCTTGCACATGAACAGTAGTGCTGTGATCACTTGAGCTACACAGCATTGTTCAGAAAACATATACGCATTCTCTGTACCAAAAATCTAAGCTCAACATCAGCACTTATGCTTTTTTTTATATTAAAAGATGCTTCAGAGCTTTAGGATAGTAACAAAACTGCAGAAAAGGCTGATTTTGTCTGATGTAAAAAAATCTAGAGAGACTTCTGTTACCAAAAAGGACTGTTACATTTTGATTTGACAACCTGATTCTGTCCCAAAGGCTATGATCAGTGCTGTTGTAACACAAGTCCAATCAAATATGTACCAGGCTAAAAAGTAATCACCTTCTGTGAGGACCATTAGCAGATTAAGTTTGGGATAAAAAAAAAAGAAAAAAGTTACATGCATTTATCAAAGGGCAGAAAACCAATGGCTTGTACATAAGCCATCTTTTCAATTGTATTTCGGTAAGTGATTAGTCTTTCTCTTATCACTATCATCTTACTATTTGACTTCATCATGGCCATACTGTGACCCAAATACAGTTAGATATATCAACAACCCAATCAAGTCTGAATCCAGCTGCAGGCTTTTTAAGTATACTGATATATTAGGGATGACTGATGGTAGCTATCTTGCTTTGCCTATAAATTACTTTATTCGAATTAAGTATGTTTATGGGAAAACTAACCCAAATTTTAGAAATCACGTTGCTGTATCAACTTGAACAGTTTAAAGGAAAATGGATTGCACAAACGAACACAAACAGTAAGCCTGCAAATGCACGTTGTTAGCACACCCTCAAGGGCTGCACTGCTACAAAACGATGGCTTTAGACTTCAGACCAACTCCTGCTATTCTGGATTGAGAAAAGCTTGCAAAGCAAATTACGAATAAGTGTACTGTGAGGTTACCCCGAAGATTTCCTCAGTGTCATCTTGTCTGAGAGAAGGAATGAGGATTTTCCAAATAAAGTAGGCAGCAATTCAGTCCATAAACCTCTTGATCCTGTGAACCCTTTGAAAACATGAGGCCATCTGCCACAGAGACTTTGTTTCCTCCACATGTGATATTCCTAGTTTTGCCCTTTGATTTACATGATGAGCTACTTCCTGTCATTGCTACGAAAATTGGGAAGACTCAGATTAATCAACGTGAAAACGTGCAGTAAAAGAAGTTTCCTTTTCTCCTCCTTTGTGTTTTTACAGTTGCTTTATATTCTGTGGAGGCCTTCTTTCACTCTCTACTGTGTACCATAAACCTTATTTTTTTCTTTACAAGCTCCTCTTTTTTTTTTTTTTTTTCCAGTGAGACTGCAATCTCATTATCTATTTTTATTTATGCTGTCTTTTTTTTTTTTTTTTTTTTTTTTTTTCACCTGACACAAAGTTAGGTTGAATTTCGTCTTTTTTTTTTTTTTTTTTTTTTTTTTTAATAGATGCTATTCAGGCTCTATGAGCAAAGAAAACTTTTTCACACTTTCTCTATGGCTGACATGGTTACAGACTTCCACCTCTCCTAGTCCTTTAAAGTATGTAATATATATCTAACCTTTCCACTCTTAGTCTTAGGACATTGATCTTGTCATGCCCATCAGGTTTAGTGGTCACAGGACAATAGGAGTTATCACTGAGAACTTTTATTCTCTTCTACATGTTTGCCAGAATCTTACTTATACGGATCATAGTTTTGGAGTCTATTTTTATGAGTTTGATCACCATCTGGTATAGTGCTAATGTTATGAACTCCTAAATGCTTTCCATCCATTTGTACTGCAGTGCCCATTAAGGATCTGGCTGTGTCCTTGTCTCTAAAAATACAAGTCACGTAACTACAGTCTGGTTGAATGACAGCTACCACATATGCTGTATGTTTTCTTTGTACTGTGATTACTTTTGTGACAACTAAGTCAGAGTATGTTTTGGATATTCCCTTATGAACATGGAAAAAAAGGACATAATGCCACAAACCATACAGATCAATTTATGCAGGATCTGTACCTAGTGTTGAAACCATCAACCTGCCAAGTAGTTCAGACACAGCAACATATCTTTTGGGGCTATTTTTGTTTTATGATTCAGCTCTCCAGGTTAGGTAACAGTTGAGGCACACACATGCCCACATACAGCTATAATTGGTACCTAGCACAAGAGAGACACAAACTGAAGAAAATATGTCAATCCTTAATATTTGTCTTTGTTTCCATTCTCTTATTTCTCTAAAGCACTTTCCACACTGAACTCAGGATACCCAGACACTCCCCGTAGTTACCTACTGGAGCCACCCATGTCAAAAAGGCTAAGAACTACCCTCTTAATGCATAAAGATAGCTGTTTGGTAATAGAATCACAGAATGGCTTAGACTGGAAGGGACCTTTAAGACTATAGTTCCAGTCCCTCTGCCATGAGCAGGGGCAGGGCTGCCACCAATCAGATAGGCAGTCCAGGGTCCCATCCAACCTTGAATGCCTCCAGGGATGTGGAATCTCTGAGCAACCTGTGTCTCACCATCCTCTGAATAAAGAATTTCCTCCTAACATCTTATCTGAATTTTACTTTAAAAACATTCACCCTTGTCCTATCACTATCATCAGACTACATAAAAAGACAGCCTCCATCCAGTTTATAACCCCCTTTTGATCAATAGAAGGCTGCATGCAAGGTCTCCCCAGCTCTCTCAACCCTTCTTCATAAGAGATGTGCTTCAACTCTTTGCTCGTGTTCATGGCCCTCCTCTGGGGGCCCCAGGCCTGGACTCAGTACTCCAGATGGGGCCTCACGAGAACAGAGTAGAGGGAAGCAATCACGTCCCTCACCCTGCTGGCCAGTCTTCTTTTGATGCAATCTAGGATACAGTTGGCCTTCTGGGCTGCAGGTACACAGTGCTGGATCACGTCAAGCACTTTGTTCACCAGAACCTCTGAGTCCTCCTCTGCAGGTCTGCTCTTAAGGAGTTCTTCTCCCAGTTCGTACTCCTGTCTGTGATTGCCCTGACCCATGTGCAGCACCTTGCACTTGGCCTTGTTAAATCTCATTAGTTTCACCTGGGCCCACTTTTAAAGTTTGTTGAGGTCCCTCTGGATGACATCCCTTCCACCTGTCATACCAACTCCTCAGAGCCCATAAAACTCCTCCTACACCTGAGCTTATGGTTTTCTTTTAACAATACTTTTAGTTTGTGAGATTATTCATTTTGATTTCTCTGTAGAGAAATCAGGACAAGTAGGCTCTCAATGAAAATTATGTGTCACCTGAATGAACAAACTTCAGTATCCAAGAGATACATTATATTGCTTCTATTAATTAATGCCAGGCTTTCTACACATTTAACATCTTCCTAACATCACCCAGAAGTCAAAAGTTCCCTGTATTACCAATGATTTACTTCTAATTTTTGACAGAAAGAGTGGTCAGTAAGACAGCTCCAACCCCATATAGTTGTAAAATCCCATTTGGTATAAGACTTAAATAAAACCAGAAATTTAAAAACAACAGGCACCCCACACATTCAAACACAGTTTGGGCTGAATGTTCAAAATCCAACAAACAGCATCTCAAATTACACAGCAATGCAGCTACATCTGACTGCCACAAAAGCTCACAAACATCTACTGCTGCCTCACGGGACTGTCAATAACAAGCAGATGGCTGTAGTAAGGAAGACTGGGGATCTCTTTTTTTATTTAATTTGAAACATATACATCTGCACAGTGAGCTTTCAGATGTAACCCAATATGTAATTTTATTACTTCAAGCCAATGTAACATTTTTCCATGCTTCTGCACACATACATTGTGTGGGAACTCAAATGCACAGGCTTTGTGCTTTCCATCTATATCATAGCCTTTGGTTAATTGATTATTTATTTCTTCAGTTCTACTTTAGTTGCCTGGGCAGGCTATTACCTCTGCAGAGCACAAAATTCTGTTGCAGAACACGAATCACATCAAATAGGACTTTCTGAAAAAATGAGTTATTTATTAATAGAGTCCCAAGTGGGTTATGTAATATATATATATATTTAGGTATCTGGATCTCATTCTCAAACTCTTATATCTGCACACCTCATAGTGTCTGACTAGCTTGTAGAACCCAGTACTTCCTTCAGCTATTAAAAAAATATTTTTGGCTCATTTAAAAAAAAAAAAAAGAAAAATTATAGACAGACAGATAGATATATCAGTACCAGAGGCCCAAACACCCCAAGGATCTTTGCAGCTTTCAGCTCATCAGCACTTTTACTTCAGCACAGCTCACTGTCTTTGATCTCTGTTTGAAAAGACTTGCCTTGTGCTAAGACTGTTTCTTCAAAAAGAAATAGGCATGTAGAAAGCAAGAACTTACACAGTATTAATTCATAATATTCAAAGAGATGTACGAAAATTCCCTTATTCTTTTAAAATACATTATTTTCTTTTTAAAAAAAAAAATCTGTAAGGCAGCAAATCTTAAATTCCTGACCTTCACATCACCTAAGAGCATTTCAAGTGCAGCTGCCATCATCAGTGATTATGTTAAACAAGGATACTCAGTAGTGTGAGACTTCAGATGCAGGAGAAAGTGTGCCAACAAGGGATCATGAAATCATTAGGCAGATCATCCTAGGGACTCTCAAGTCCCAGAATGACCCAGCAACCTACTATCACTGCCTATTCTTGGGTCACATACATCCTTGACAGGATGAAACTCCTGTCTTCCAGTTCTCTGCCAGACAGAAATCCTCATTTACTTTCTGTGGTCAAAATTATTGCTCACTCTTGCTTAGAGCTCTTAGTCCTAATATTAATTAAACAGTAAAGATTGAAAATTCATGGTAAACATGTGGATGTATGCACCACTGATAAATCAGTGTCTCACTGCTGTTTGGATACTTTTTGTCAGTTTTCTTATTCTGAATAAAGAACACCAGGCCTGACATTGCTAGTTATCAGGTGCATGAGGATGGCTTATAATTTGGGATCTCATTCTATGTGTGTATTTTCTTAAATGAAACATTAAGCAGCTTCCTTGTTGTGCTCTGCAATTTGATGAAGTTAAGAAATCTACTTAATTTAAAAAGAAACAAACAAACAAAAAAAACTTGACAGTAAACTAAGGTCTTGCCCAAACATCATCACTGTGCTTCCCAGGTTCTCATTTGACATTGATTGTTCCTTGGATAGAGAAGACAGAAAGCATGAATGCAGCTTGATAAAAACAAATGAGAGCCAGAATCATAACCGCTTATTAGAGAAATGAGCTGTTTATATACAGCTCATATATATTCAGCCGATTCAGACTGCCTCAACACAATTTCCACCTGCAAAATGGACATCTGTTTGATGAGAAAGGACTTTTTGTATCTGCATGTAGTTCTAACACCAAAGATTTATGTACGAAACACAAACACCAAGTGTACTTCTTAAGAATTACTTCACTCTTGAAACTCTAGTTATGAAATAGATTGTTGACTTAGCCATGATGCAACTTCTATTTGTTCTTAGTTAACGTTCCATGACAGAGTTTAGAACAAAAACAGCTAGCAGTTAAATTATTAGAAACATCAGGAAAAAAAAAAAAAAAAAAAGAAAATATGTTATACGCTTTATGGATCACAGTTATATAATTGCTTCCCTCCTACACCCCACCTGCTAGTAAACCTTCCAAACTGCTGCTAAAGAGATTCAACTCAAATTTGGAGTTCTTTCTCCTCACACACTCCTACAAAAATTCTATGATACAAGGTTAATTATGGATGTTATTCAGTACTGAGCCAAGGTCCAATTTCTACTACAATATGTCATTCTTTTTCAGTGTCAGAAAAGTCAGCACTGTTATTTGATTAGCTGAATCTATTTCAGTCTGAAACTACCTCTGGCTTTGATATTCTGACAAAATTTCTGTCTCACTGAACTCTAAACAATACATACTTTGATGCCAAAAGGAAAGGTAGTTTAAGGTGGTTCTGCAATCTAAAGGAAAACAGAACCAGACATGTAGCATGTCCATGTGATTAAAACTACCAGACATATATAAAGAAACATCAGGGCTTTCAGACTGTCAATATATATAAAAAAAAAGTTAAGACTCTAAGCAGGAATATATTTGTGACACATTATACTGAAACATGGCAAATTTGTTTGAATAAATTTCACATATACAGCCCTGCTGAAATTTAGTTCTGGAACCATTGCCAGAGCATGTTGGGAAGGAGGCTTAGAAGCTTCAGATCACTCTGTAGGGTACAGCAGAGGGCACAAAGAGAGCTACCCTGACAAGTGGATTTTCAAAAAACATACACTTGCCTTCCAAACGGATTTGCTTACTTTTCCTGGCTTTTCATCCTCTGGGATTGTGAGAGAAAGCAAATTTATCTAATGTGACACTTAGACCTAAACAATAAAACACATAATTCAGCTTTTCCAGTAGCAGGATCAAAACAAGTTTCTTTTGTACACTGGCAAATAGCAACTGCTAATTAGCCCAACATCAAACAGTAGATTTGGCACATCGTGTTAATCCATCATTTGTTTGAAATTCAGGTGCCTGTCCCAAAGAATCTCTTGTACAGCTCCAACTCCCACTGGAGTTTACTTGACAACTTTTCCAGTTTGCGAGAAGAATGAGGAGAAAACTCTGGATTTTTAATCCTGTTAAGGACAATATAATGGTGACACATGTTCTTGGACATGTGGTGCTTAACAATTCTTCCAAATTATACCCTATAAGAATTGGTAACATTTGTATGCCCACAGCATTTTTCAAGAATCTGATCCATAAATCCTCTAATGATTTTCCAAAGTCCTGCCAGAGTAGTAGGCATAGCGAAAGGAAGCCAAGACAAGGCATGTTCAATAATGCCATAACTACCACTGCACATTCTTTAGCGAGGATAGATGCAGAAACTTCACAACTGCAAACCAAGCACACCCTAGTTTTTAAATCACTAACTGAAACCTTAATTTTCCAGAAATAAGCCAGTGTGAGCCCATAGTGAAAGAAGAAAAAAAGCAGACAATAATAGCAAGCTTTGCTGCTGACAAGGTAAAACAAAATAATTACTCTCACTTTTGTTGGCATCATTAGATGATATCATGCTGTGGTTAGGCAGGATTGTACTGCATGCATACATACAAGCTTACAAAGACAAGTACAAAAGAAACATGAAAATTTTAAGTCTAAAATTTCAAGTGTTTTTTTTTTTTCAGCTTGTAAAAATACAGGTTTTTGACTATAAACATTATCAATAATGGCAAGGAAAAGAATACATCAGTTATTTTCTCCAGTGAGCTGAAAACAGCAATAGTTAAATACACATATTATGCTTTTGTGAAACACTGGTGGAATCATTAGAGGATTTTATAACAGTGGCCTAAAATTTCAAGTCAGCTGCAGCCTTTTATTTTTTTCTTCTCAGTAAGAAAACATAGATAACCTACCAATTTAAAAAACACCAAATATGTAATGCCATTCATGTGATGGCTGAGCAGCATGTAATACCACGAATGGAATGGGAATGACAACTCTGTAATTGATACAAGATGATATGACACATCCTCTTCCTAAATTAAAGAATCATGATATATGCAAAAATAAAGTTTATGTCCACTGACCTCCAAGTGAAAACCTACCTACATATTTATTATTAGATGAGTTTATACTGCTTTGTGTTTTTCACCATACCTACAATAACCTCCTTTACACTTTCCCTATATATAACAACAAATATCCTTGTCTTTTATTCACATTATGTTGCAAAATACTGTTTTGTTTTGATGCTGGGAGATTGAAAAGTGAAATGGAGGTCACCCAGTTCCCCGAGGTCAGCCGGCACTAATAATGTCAGCCTCTGGAGAGCACCAGCAGCGTCCCATTTCTCTGAAGGTCAACCAACTGCTTCAATCATTCAGTGAGGGACTAATAAGACAATTCACAAGTCCCTTTTTCTTCAGTGGTATAGGGCACAGAGCCATTCTGTGGCTTAAAATTCTTGTAAACAAATTCCCATTCATAGAAAGGGCCCTTTATGAGGATTGAGAAACAAGCATGGTAACTACAGTATCATAACAACTGTGGATATTGATTGGTTCTCAGAGAACAGTTTTGCTATCTAATGACCCAACTTAGGGATTCAGTCAGCCACATAGCTTTCTTTTAACTTATCGTACATACTTTATCATCAGCAGTAAATATATATATATATATATATATATATACTTTAAATCCAAATAGACTCTTGAATAAAGTCATCACAATGAAGAGATAAAACACAACAGTGTTTCAGAATGATAATTTTTGCTATATTTTCTCAGCATTATCAGTGTGGTTGACCTTAAAATTAAATAAAGAAAACAGTCAGCTTATGGCTGCATGAAGCCTGAAGGGTACTAGGCACACGTCACAAACTACAGATCTGCCACTACAGAAAAGATCTGCAAAGCTTCATCACCACAGGATCCAGAGCAAACACCAGGCTCCCTGAGTGCAGTGTCAGGTAGTACACTGGAACAGTAAGTATTCTGTGGCTTATATACTGCCTCTGGTAGGCACCCTCTGGGAGCACTCTACACAAAACAGTAGTAGCCAAAATTATTCAAATTGATCATCTCTTTCCCTCTTTCCAGTCTGTCATTAAGCAAGTCACTTAATTTTTCATGCTTGAAAGATGCTGAATGGTTCTCCACCCCATGTTTTTTGACTTTTTCTTCAGTAGGGAGTAGCTACACTATCCATTCACAATGTTCCTGGACAGCGTCTCTGGGAAAACTGCATCAAAGAGGTACTATTCCTACAGGGATTCTCTTTGAAGTCTCTCTTACATGCTTCATTATAAAATACAGGTAACCAAATCAAATCTGTGCACTTGAGCCTTGAAATCAATATGTAACAGTAAAATTGAAAACCAAAGAAGTAGATTAATTCAATTATCAGAACTGCATATGCAGTCCTGCCCTACCCGTGCTTAGTGCCCCCATGGTCTGACCACACACAACACATAGCCCATCACCCACAGCTCCACTGTGGCTGCAACATGGCCACCCTCGGCCTTACAGAGCTCCCCTGCACCAACCTACCTCTCCTAAGTCCCAGCACAGAACGTAGGCATTACTTTGCAAACTCCCTTACTCCTCCCAACCCATTCTCTCCTTCTATTTGATCCACATCTCCCATTTAAGTCTCCCAATGCTCACAATGTCCAGATACAAAGTGTATTTCTCAAGCATCCATGCACATGGGAAAGTGGTGCATGAAGGGATTGGGCAAACAGTAGATTGAACTTTGGGTATCAGAAAATATAAGCCACTGAGGGTAATGCAATCCATGTGAAAACAAAAGGAAAAGATTTAAACCCAATTTTCCTGCATAAATTTTGCCTTTACCAACAGTTAACCAAAACCACACACACACACACACAAAACAGAAGTATTATGACCAATATGTCTCTCTCTATCCTAAACTAATTTAGAAAAACTCAAACAAAAACAGTTATCACTCTGCCTGCATATCAATTAGTCAATGACAAGTTACTTTTGTTTTATGATTTAGTATTTTTAGACCAAACACTACTGAAGGTGAAGCTGGACGACTGAAAATAAAGAATATTACACATTACATGAACTACTGTGATTGTACTTTAGCTGTACATATTCACATATCAGCATGGAATATCATGATGTTGCACAAAAATAATTACCCACAATGCCACAGAATACCCCAATGGTGGCCTAAAGCAATGCAAATGAAAGCCAGTTTAAGCATATACGTAAAGTTGCAGGAGCTGCAATCAACATTCACAGCTTTATGATGCCTTTTATGACACTGGCATACAATCCAGAACATCACATTAGGCATTATAAGTAGCATTATCTAAAAATAAAACTGCTATTATGTTATGATGACTTGAATTTTAAGCCAGTTACATCATTTTCTTGCTTTCTTTGAAAGTATTTGGCTTCTTATTTCACCAATTACTTGAAGCCTGTGGAAAGACTTTTGAGCATCTCTGCCAAAAGGCACTGACTTTACAGTTCTGCTCTGAAGAAATGCAGCGCGCTGTGGAGTGAATCGTTTCAGACATAACTATTTTCTCTGTGAGACTGCAATCTTGCAAGGAAGACTTATCTTTACCTTTTCCTTTTATTCCCTTTTTTTTTCCTCTCTCTCTTCTGTGTTACAACAGAAAGAAATTCACACTTTTTTTTTTCCTTTGACACTTTTAGGGGAAAGCATTTATTTAAAAAGCAGCAAGAACTTTGTATTATTAATGCTAGGATGTGTCTAAGATCTTAAGGTAAAGTAAAGGTGCTGGATTCTTGCTTTTATTTTTTAGGCATCTCATTTGCAATTTTCTGTAAGATGAGGCATAAAAACAGTAGTTTCAGTGTTTTTGAAGATAAAACTGCTAACAAAGACTGCAAGAGGTGTATTTTTAAAGGAGATCTGAAATGATCAAACTGTTAACAGTAAACTGAATTAACTTCAAAAAAAAAAAAAAAGAGGTAAGAATTTTCTGTTCTACATTAGCATTAGTATTTGCACCATTCTACATTATCTCCACATATCCGGAAAGCACAAATCCTCTCTCAGAGCATACATGTCAAAAGAGGACAACATAATATTATCTACAGATTGAGTTTCCATTAGTTGCTCACTTAACATGTTATAAAAATGTCTCTTCAATGGTGTGCATCCACATTATGATAGCTAATTTTGACCCTCCTGTGACAGTTCTCTCTGGGGCAAGTTAATGGGCCAGATACTTTGCTGCTTACACTTGGCATATTATAACTGACTTTCTAAAGGGATATACACCATCTGCATCTGAGCTGTATTATTTGCCAAATTTAAAACTCAGATTATTATTTGACAATTTTTACTTGGAGGACGAGAAAAACTATTTCAGGTTTGTTTCGAGGGTTTCAAATTTGGGGATTGGAGGAGATGGAATACGACAGCTCCTTGCCCAGACACAAATAATTACTGATGACTTGAAAATTAGCTTTTTTTTCCTCTAAAAATTGCACTAAACCACAAAGCCTACTCTTTAGATTAGTACTTCTCTAAAGTAAAACTAAGAGTGTTTACTTCTTAGAGAAGAAAGCTTAAAGAAATTCTCATCTATGTATTATTAAACCTGGACAATGTAGCTACAGAAAAGAATACAATAAAATTACAGTACTGAAGTATTATTACATCATAATTTTAGCTAAAAACTTGTTTCTCATCTCACTGTCATTAGCAATTTCTTACATTCTAGAATGCTAAGACATCAAGTAAAATGAAAGATCACCAAGAGGCAAAAGAGGTAAACAGTTGTTACTCCCAGAAACAGTTACTAGAGGAAAAGCTTAGTACTCATCAAAAACTGATTTCACAATTTTCAGCATTCTAAATTCCATGGTTACCTGGAAAGCTTACGGCACAGTCCATGTAAACATCTGCTTAAGAACTGCTTATCATCAACTTCACCAATGATTTGTTACTAAACTATGAAACACATCCTTCTACATATTGCTGAAATTTTTTCACAGGTAGGTAAAGCAGACAAAATGTGAATTTACAAGTAATATTTACTCTCAAGATAAACATTTCATGGTTGATTCTCGGTCTAAATTATCTCTGCTTATCAAAACCACATAATTGTGAATCAGACATCAAGCTGCAATTGTAAACAAGCTTATCCAAAATTAAAGGTTCATTACTCACATAATAGAAAACACACTGAAGTATTTCATAATGACACACAATTTCCCTTTTGACTACTTTTGATCTTTAATCTATGTTGGCTTCAGGTCAGCTGGCAAACAGATACCATGCACTGATTTCTGTGTATATATGTTAATGATGCTCTAAATTGCCCCAAAATTTAATTAATTATGGAGATACTCATAAAATAGACTTCATAGAATTTTCCTAGTGTTGGCTACGAACAAAATCTCAGGTGCAAGAGAAAATAGTTCCTGATACCACAAGGGTTTCCTAAAATTGATCCTGACACTGCTTAAACTTGCAAAGCTTAATGGTACATACCATCATTCATTCACAACACCCCCCTTATAAGCTCTGATACACTTACTGGTTTTTTAAAACAGATGACTCTGAGTTAGGAAATTAGTGTAGGAAATTTGAGCCTTGAAAATACTTGGGCCCTTCTTTTTCATATGATGTAACTGTATTAGGCAATATCACATGCTCAAAAATATTCATGCAGCATGACACAAGCTTTCACAATTGCTTAACTTCTCAATGTGTTTTTTCTTTTCCATTCCAGCATCATTTGCTGGGTTAACTAAAAGATATCCAATGTAAGAAGTGACACTTCTCTGGTAATTAGCAGGACAGAAAGTCTGCATGAGACCATATAAGCAGAGTTGGCTAGCGCAAGGTTTACTTTCTCCTACAGTCACAAAGAGTTTACAGAACTGCTGATCAACAACAAGTGAAGTACGTGGTCCATGCTAAGATTCTGTAAATTCATATGGGCCAAATTCTAAACCTTGTATAAAGCCTTCCTTGAACAAAACATTGCCACACTTCACATTGATAAGAACCAGTGGGCAGCATCTGATTTCAGTATCAGTTTTTCAGCATTTGAGATGATAAACTGAAGTAGCTGAACATTGGGAAGAACAAACTGCAAAGCATATGTATTGTTCTATGTGAACAGATGACTCCTTCATGTTTAAAAAAAAAAAAATAGTCTACTGGTTGGACATTTATAAGTTACTTGCCTACAAATTTGATAGGAATTTATCCATCCAACCTCAAAAGATTTCTTAAATGGTCACCTCAGAAGCTGAATTTTCTGTACCTGAAACAGGAAATGGACAGGACAGAATACTACTGAACTTCAATAATTCTGATTTAAATCTTGGTTTTTCCTCCAGAGTTCACCAGCTATCTTTTCTCCTTTTATATTAAAGCACACAATCAGCAGTGTGTATCATGTGTATGTATATCATATGTATCATGTCATTTGCATCATTTCCAGATGCAAACACTCTGGGCTTATTTACATATTTATTAGGAGCAAGGTTAATAATTCTGTTTTGATTTGAATGAAACCTTAGTATAAAGCACAAGCTTTATTTTACTGATCCAGTTTCATATGCTGAAATAAGTACTATGATAAAAATAAATGGAACTTTACAATTTTGTCTTATTCTGATTTACACATGCACACAAAATCTTTGAATCTATTGTTATAAATATTATTATACCAATAAGGGACTGCAACTATCACTGCTTATAATCTGGTAAACCCTATTCTACTCCTACATACTTTACCTTGCTCATTCATTTTCATGGACTTGAAAAGAAAACTGATTTATGCAGCTGTCACTCAATTTAAATGAAATTAATATATTATTTTCCACAAGAAAAGTGAATGCTCACATAGGAAGCACTTTTTTTTAACAGAGAAAATGTGAGAGCAAAATGACATTGAAAAAGAATGATAAGAGATGAAATAAAGCATAATATTATCTTATCTTTCAAAGTATACAAAGATTACATTAATATTCAAGTTCAGTTAAAGTCCTGAATAGTGGATGTTGCTGCTAAATATTGTAGATTTAACTGACCAAATTGAAAAATGCTCATTTACTAAAACAAGTTTTACATTGTATGTGTAAAATACTCTCTAATCTATATATGTTCTTGTGTTTAACATCTTTAAAATCTGTTCACTTAAGTACACAGCAGCTAAAGGTAGTTCAGAGAAAAATGTGGGTTGATTGTGGGATGATTAGTGAAGGATCTGATGTAATTCAGCACTCTATTTTTGCCCTAGTCTTCACAGACCATAACAGCAAGGCTTGGAAACAATAGCAAGAACCAGCAGTGGAGAATAACAAGCCAGAAACTACTTTGAGAAACTGGACACACTGAAACGCATAGAGCAAATAGGGTTCACCCACGAGCATCAAAAACTGACTGAATGTGACACTGACACCACTGTCTGTGATCCATAAAACTGGAAAAGAACAATAGGAAAGAAATGCTGATTTGAGGCAGGGACCCACAGGTTAGGCTCATCCCAGTGCAGTCACAGGAAAAGTCACGAAGCCTTCTTCAACACTGCCCAAAAACACATGAAGGACAGCAAGGCAGTAACAAGAACATCCAAAATGGAGTTATGACAGGAATGTTCCTATGACAGAAAGTCCAGCTATAAGCATAAGCGGAAAGCAGTGCAATATAACTTGACTTCAGGAAGCCTCTTCTTACTGACTTTCACTCTGTTCTCATTAACGAGATGAGGACTGAATAAACAGACTCCTAGACAGTGTGAAAAGAGTAGACTGCAGGGCACAAAAACTGGTTAACTGTAATCTGACTTGTAACTGGTGTTCAGCAACAAGCACAGTATGCCAGGGGTCAGTATTGCGGCTCACACTGCTAATACTGCACTGCAGTTGAAGACAACGCTAAATTAGGAAGGGTGCTTAACATACCGAATGGCATTTTCAACCCAAGAGGCGCATTAAGATACTTAAGGATCATTCTGTGTTTTGTCTATCTTTTTCTAATTCACCTGAGCATCTGCAGGTGAATAATGACATTCAGTACTCAGAGAGTACTTTTTACTAAAAAAGCATTTAATATCAATGAAATGTGATTTGCGTTCATGCATGGAAAATAGTTGTGGTAGTCTTTACTACATTATCCTATGCTACAGAAATAAGAAGATTACTCTCTACCCAAAATCAACAAACCAGAACCACTTTGCAATTTCCATTAAGAGTATTCAGCCAGTAAATGCTGCTTCCCAGAGCTATCCTTGATTTGCATATGCTTCCAGGTCAACTAAAAGTACTTATGTTTCTAATGAATTAATTGTTGCATTAAGAAGACTGGCCTTTTTTCCATGTTACCTGCATTGATCTGTAACTGATGAATTTTGAAGAAGGCAGATAAAATCAAGTTTGGAACAGAAGAAGTCCTCATTTGTGCCTAGCAGCTCACATTCTGAGTTCCACATAGGAAAAGGATCAAAAGAAGTTCAGAGACCTTGGTGGCATCCATTTGCAATAGTAGATGAAGCAATACAGCAAAGACAAATGACCCAGCCAAACCTACTAAGGAGGTAACATGTTCCTCAGTAAGCAGAACTATGGGGCAGAGCAAACATCTACCTTTTTAAGTCTTCTACATCATAGGTATGCAAGGAACATCTCCAAAATTGGAGAAGCCTGTTGCAAACACATAATTACTCATTCCAGTCCTATACACAGTACTTCTGCTTAGTAAGAACGGAATTGAGGTTTCTAAATAAGCAAGTAGTGTCAACAGCAGAATTTTTTTTGTTGTTGTTTTTAAAGAACTAGCTCTGGTATGGTCTCATGGACCAAATACGAGTTAGGAGTAGGAACCACATCAAGTGCACTCCTAAGGAGCAACATCCAGTTTATTTTCATTCAAAGGAAATCAGTTCATGCAACTGAATTTACAGTTATGAGTTTTTCAACTCAAAACCCAGTGCAAAAGCACATTCCTGTTCCAAATTAAAACACTAATGTAGACATACCTTAGCCATCCTCTAGCATCATATCTGGCTTATTGTACTGGTCTTGTGAAATAAAGGCCTCTCAAACTGGCAACCTCAAAATAAAAAAAGTTATGGAAACTTTACAATAGTAACATCCAGAATGCTTATAAAATATCTCAGGATGATTGAATTTGGCTTATATTGTTATCTGTCTTCTGCACATTTCTGAGCCTTTGCCTGGACGTCATCACAGATGTAGCTTTTTTCTGAAATTTTAAAAAAACATTTGAAAATCTAAACTATTTCCTTTGGAAATGGTAGAAAAATTAAAGCTAAAGGGTTTTAAAGGTTTAAGATTTTTTAAAAAAGTCCTTTGCTTTAAAAAAATCCCATTTTATTTTTCTCTCCAATGAATGACAAGGGTCAGTTCATGAATTTCATTAACTAAGATGTCAACAGCAATTAATTCTCTTTAGAGTAGCACAGTCTGACCTCATTTCCTTCTCTGCCTACTCACAATTACGTACTACAAGCCCATGTCTGAAACTTGAAGCACCAAGACCAACCAAATCAAGTCAAATCTTAAATCTGGCACTAGAAGGCTCCCTTCGCTCTAGGCAAATTTCCTATCTAGCAGAAAATACATATTATTTCCAGTTTAAAAATCAAAACAAACAAACAAAAACGCCACAATTTTATTGTGTTATTTGCACTTGGAGCAACTGCAAGAAAGATGAAGGTTGTTATTAATAAGGACCCCTGCTGTTGTTTCAATGAGTGATTTATCACCTTTCCAACTAAGTAGGAGGAGGTCAGGCTGCAGAAAGGAAACAATTCATTCAAGGTAGGACTTCTCCTTCCACAGTCAGCTGCTGCTGCAAAAAAAAATTTACTTAATGACTGCCTATAATAACAATGTGATCCTGTTCATTCATGCTCACAACAGAGCATACTCTTGAGAGAATACAACTTCTTACAATGACTGATCATTTTTCTTCAGTCAAATGTCCAAGTCAACCTAGTAAGTACATTCCAAGTCTTTTACAATCTGTACATGATTATGGAATTTCATAGTTTACAATACTGAAGATGACTTTCCAATACAATCGAGAAGATTTTCCAATACTTTTAGGGACTGATGGATACAATACTCAAAAATCAGACATATTTCTATCTGTATGAAGCAATTCAAAGATGAAATATTGGAGGTTTAAAAAGTAATGCTGAAGTGGAAATCATAGTCCATCATAAAGTATAATACACGTGCTATCATATTGCTAATTAAAAAAAAGCTTACATTCTTCCCTCTCTTGTACTGGGGAGCCCAGAACTGGACCCAGCACTCCAGATAAGGGATGCTGAGGAGAGAGGAAGGATCAATTCCATTAACCTTCTGCCAGCACTCCTCCTATGCAGCTCAGCCTTCAACAGCCCTCATTTCCACAATGGAAATGTTGAATGTGGATGTTCATCTTGCTGTTCACTGAGACCCTCAGGTCCCTTACTGCAAAGCTACTTCCCAGATAGTTGGCCCACCAGCATGCACTCATGTATGAGGTTGTTCCTGTACAAGAAGTTCCTGTCAGCCTATTTCCCAACCTGTCCAGGTAATAGATCCTCTGGCGTATCAGCCACTCCCCCATTCATTTTTGTGTCATCTGCAAACATGCTCACTCCGTCCCACCATTCAGATTACTAAGATGATATTAAATGCTATTGGACATAGCATTTACCAGGACACACCACTAGATACTGGCCACCAATTATGTGCCTCAAGTTCTAATCAAGATAGTCATTTTCAGATCCTTTTTCACAGTATCTGAGTTACAACACAGAACGCCGTAGATGCTATTTGGTGCCAATGGTATTGGTTCTGTATTAAATGATGTCACAAAGAAAAACATCTTCTCTTAACTGAAAAACAATAAGGCACATCTTACAGAAATCATTTCTAGCCTACAGCCAGTGAATACAAACCAGTACCTCCGTGAGGAGAGCTTAAAAAAAATTTGCCTCACCATCGTGCCCACATCAAAAGAACAAACATCAGGATGGAGAATTCACCCCTCTTTTTTGTAGCTATCAGAGCAAAGCAACTGTAACAGCCTGAGGGGTCAACAGACAGCATATTAAATTTTTCATTATACTTTTGCTTTTTTATTTTACCCTCCTCATTCCCTCTCTGCTCTTCCCCCAACCCATCTCCAATATCCTGTTTTACTTTTATCCAGCTTTTCTATTTTAGCAGTTAAATGTTTTACTTTGTCCCCCTTCTGACCTTTTCTCTTTGCACATGAGGGTGATAGCTGCACCCTCTAAAGGTTTTCATAAATTAAATATTACTGGCTGCACATAACATTCAAATTTTTAGATATGAGGTCTGACTCATCCTATAATAAAGTCAAATAGATCTGTACTTCAATATGTATGTATGTATGTAAAAACTACTAGGTGAAAAAAAAAATCTACAGCAAAACAGCACAGCATTACATAATACATTTAATGTCAAGAAGTATTCTACAGGTTGCTCAGAACTTCAAATCAAATGTCTCCTCAGCTCTCTTTCACAGTTCTCCATTTCATTACTATGCACAGTTTAGACATTTTTTTTCACATTCCGTACACTGCTGTTTATCTGTGGATATGCAGGATGCCAAAATCCAATGTTTACATTTACTGAATAACACCAAGTCCTACCTTAAAAACAGAAGGGAAGATGTAACTTGTGCAAACACTGCAAGTGCTTAACAAAGCAACCTACTTGTCACTGTAGTTATTAGTACCTTTACCACCAGTGGAACTCTAGGGTTAATATATCTGTGGGCCAGGGGAATGTAATATCTTGCTCTTGCTGGTAGAAGTCATGTAAGCACTTACTTACTTTGTTTCAATTAATCCTTTGATTTCCATAAGCATGTCTTAGAGATGGGGGCAACAATTACAGCATGAAGGAAGTTTTTCTCCAAGAGGAGCAGCAGTTTACTGGTCACGTCAAAACATGCAGTATGATAGGGCTCTCCAGCTGTTTCATGGATTGCTGAGGCTCCACTATAACTTGTGTTATGCCTTGGGTACCAGTAGCTTCTGGATGAAACCTACAGATCTGCCAGTGGTACACAGTCAATTCTCTAATGGCTCAGAGAGAGAGGGCAAGGGATGCCCTGGCCAGTCCATCCATTACTAGGATTTCCTCAGAGTAATTTCCTCACCAAAAAGGCACAAAGGAACCAGAGTCCATAGTATCAAGCCCAGTCAACAGCCAGCATCGCCCACCAGCCCAGGCTCAGAGCAAAAGTCTTGACCTTGGTTTGCATCGTCTCAGGTTAGAGACCAGGAAGAGACACTAAGAGGACATATGAAGAATTATTAGATGCTAACTGGGAATTTAGAGTAAGTCCTTTATTCCAGCTGTAAGATGGAGTTGACAGATAATGAAACACAACTGGTAAACAATTGATAGGCAATGTAGAAGCATGACCAATACATGCAAAAGCCAAGTTTTCCCTCAATGTGGGCTCTAATTTGTATTTTTCCACACTGGATAAGCACACATATGTTTTCTGTTGCTGTTTTTAATTTAATGAACATTTTAGTCTTTGAAGCTTCAACTTCCTTTAGTACAAGGGGGAATGGTTTTAAACTGAGACAGGGGAGGTTTAGGTTAGATATTAGGAGGAAGGTTTTCACACAGATGGTGGTGATGCACTGGAACAGGTTGCCCAAGGAGGTTGTGGATGCCCCATTCCTGGAGGCATTCAAGGCCAGGCTCTGGGCAGCCTGTTCTAGTGGTTGGCGACCCTGCACATAGCACTTGAAACTAAATGATCACTGTGGTCCTTTTCAACCCAGGCCATTCTATGATTCTATGAAATTTTCAAAAATTAGTCAAAACAGATGACAATGACATAAGTTTCCTTGAAACGCATGCTACGAGAAATACAAGCTCTGAAGAAGCAAAGAGCAACAAAGAGTGGAAACGCATGACAAATCCATTTGCTTGTGCTATTCAGGAGCTTCTCTTTCTCAGCATATGCTCACAAAAATTGAGATGGACCCGAATACTGATGTGAAAGTTGACATGCAAACATATAGCCCAGCTCAAAAGTCATATATTAGTTTTTGACTAAGAACTCACTTCATACTGTGAGTTCTTTGACCTTGGATATTTAATTCTAATATGACAGAAAACTAAATCTACTGCTGTTGCTTGAGGGTAGGCATAAGGGCTAGCCATATTTAAAACAGTTATGACAAGAGTTATAAGAGATGTTTAGAGATAAGATCTGTCATTTCCAAACTAGGCATTCATTAATTTTACAGCATATGTTACTTCCCATATATTTTCCCCCTGTACTACTTATTAGTTGAGTAATCCATTACCAGCTTCCAGCCTGCATGTAAGAACATTAATTCTAGCAGTTACTAAGGTTAGGGATTCTACAATGGCTGGATACAAACTGGTATCTTACGAGTTCTACAGCTCTATTCCAGATCACTTATTTCCAGATGTTCATATTTACTACACTGTTTCAACCATATTAATCAGAAATAAGAATGAGAGAATGGCAACTATGGCAGCACACTAAAAATAATTCCACAAGCCTTTTGTCACAGGGCACTAAATACTATCCTGTAAGGGACCTTGGCTTGATTCCTAGCCCTAACAAAAGGAAAAAGAAAGAAAAAAGAAAAAAAGAAGACAAAAGTGTGATTCACATTTGCCTTTTAACACTAAGCTGATGGCTAACAGAATAATGAATCTCTAAAGAAGAGAATGAAGCATCAGCACCATAGGACCTTGAGGGTGAAGACTTCAGAGTATACCTTCAGCACTATGGTGAGAGGGACAAAGAAAAGGTAGAGAGAACAAAAGCAAGGTCAAGAAGCAGGCCAACACAAGCATGTATCAGAGAAAAGATCATACTAACTCTAAAATAATGTGCTCTTATAAAGATAAGATCCTAGGACTAGAAGATGAAGTCTCCTGAGCAACATACTCATATATTCCAGAACAATTAAGGAAAATATATATACAGCAATTGAGGAAATATAGCATGAAATAAAACCATTCTAATTTAGGTGTTGTTAATATAGCAGTGTCATTAATATCTCAGCAAGACTGTGAAAAATCAGTAATACACAGGGAAGAAAATCAAGAGTCGGGATTGTGTGTCGGAACCAAAAATGTTCACTCATGAACATCTCAAAATATTTCGGTTTTTTGCTCCATTATTTTTAACCCATAAAATCTTGGTTTTGGAACAAAACTTGAGAATACATTACTGCTGGTTGAACATTTGGCTTATGAAAGCAAATTAAGAGTGCGCTAAAATAATAATTATTTTTCCATAATTTTTATGTGACCTTTAAAGCCTTTCCAGAAATACTGCTTATGAATGCAAACTGGCAACCAAAAATACATCAGAGACCACTGGTCTAATGGAAAGAAGGACAAAAAAAGATCTTCTGGAAGAACTTCTATGTACAGCAAAGAAGAAAATGTGTAGAAAATAGAACATGTAACAGCAGAGCTTTCTGTTTAAACACCAACATATGTTGTTTAATCATCATGTTTAACACTCCACAAAATGATCTCACATAGTTGTGGAACTATTGTTAATTTAGACATAAATATTTAAGGACAGGATTTATATATACATATTGATATTAAACGTAATTAAAAAAAAAAAAAAACTTTTCAAAGCAAAAGATGTTGTTCTGATACACAGACATTAAGGTATCCCAGCTGGAAACAGTAAAAAAAAAAAGTTGGAAGAGACATCATCTTTAAAGTTCTGGTCTACTGTAATAAACAGAAATCAGATAAGCAGCTTCATATGAAGTATATAAATACTTCTGTATAATTATTTGAAACATTGGGAAAATACTGCTTTATGTTCAAATGAATCGAGAGAATGAAAATAAAATTATTAGAAATTAAACTGAAAACAAACTAATAACGAAGTATTTCTCTGAATTAACTGTTTGCACCTACAATATGCTTTTGTATTCCCATGAAACTGTTATCAACATATTCTAGGATGAAATCTGACTCATTATTTCCTTCCTTATAGGAAAGAGAAACATAACCTTCTGTTTCTCATTTATCGCTGAAGATGCTCAACTGTCCTCCTGTGAGAACACGTTTAATTGTTCAAGAGCAAAAGCAACCTTGATGGAAATGATATATTATGCATTACAGCATTTTTTTTTTTCTTTGAGGCTGAGCTAAGATACTCTTTTTGCACAGCTTGGGGGACCTGTTGGGAAGAACAGCTGCTTCAGTTTCCTTTTCCTTCTGTCCTTTCACTCTTAGGTGACTACATAAATAGACATTTAAAAGCTAAATCAATAAGATTGCTTCAAGATGCCCTGCCCATGTTCAAAAAAGGGATATGTACACATATAATAAAGTGATTATTTTCATTTTGAATTATTTTCATTTTGAATTAAGCATGAGCAAAAACAACAACAAAAAATCCTTACAACACATGAACAAGACACCCCAGAATTCAGACCAATTAACTTAGAGTTTGAATCCATTTGATGCTATTTCTGACATTTTAAAGGTGAATTACTATCTCCTGTAATGGGATTCTTATCAGCACAGTTTTCTGCAATCAAACATCCCAGCACACACATCTCCAATGGTGACAATTCATTATGCAAAATGCTGCCTCATGCTTGATCATTCCTGATGATGAGCAGCATTCCAGTGTCAGCAAGAACTTGGAGCAGGGAAACAGCTACTGCTCACGTACAGCCTACAGTTTCATCAGCAATACAGGAGCAATTCTAAATCATCAGATTTGCAGAGCAGCTCACTCTGGCCCTGCACCCTCCAGGCCCAAGCAATCATGGTATTTATGACTGGATTGGTCTCTGACCCAGATACAGTACTGATTATGGCAGCTTTCATTTGGCAGTAGTAATTCTGACCTACTGCGCTAATAATTTTGCTGTTGGAAACTAATTAACAACCAGAGTCTACATTCCCACTTTAACCTAGCTGTTAACAAGTTCGTAATAAAATTTCAATCAAGTCTCACTGCGCACTCATTAAACAAACACACATACATGTGTGTCCGCATGCACTGAAATGATGACTGCAGTCATACATAATTAATGAAGTTATAATAAATAAAATGTGCTACAGTGTGTCCTATAATGTGTTTATCTTATGACTGACCAAGATATGACAAAAAATAGAAGTGATTACATTTCTAACTCTAGATTATTTAATACAGGTCAATGGAAGGCAATTCAAATGAGGTTGAATGTCACATCTATGTGAGCACAGCCCTCTGCAACACTTGCATCAATACTACGAGAAGTGCAGACTTAATTTTACCTGAGTATATGAGAAAATGAATAAAGGTTTTATTACATTACTTCAATGATATGAAATAATACATTATACCCTGCTAGTGTCTTAAGAGTGAAACTTCTAAAGGAACTAAATAGCCTAGATGTCTAGAGTGGAAAGTTGTCAGGATAGCCTTATAGTATATTGGGTCTCTTACACAATTCTGAAACAGTGTTTTTACCCACTTAGATTTCAGTCTTAATGTGCTAACCCACCAGAAGTCATACAGCCATGATTAGTACTTAGAACAGAGTAAAATCTAAAAAAAATAAAATAAGGAGAAAAAAGTATAATTATGATAAACAGACAATACATTCTAGAATGCACAACATTCTAAGTTAATAATATATTCCTGTATGTTCTGTATTCGCACAACATCAGCAATATATCAATGAGATTAGGTCAGCAGTGAAAGCAGGAGAAGAAAATCTCTGTTAACCATACTCCTGATAAAACACTTCAAGGTTCCACACTAAGATTCAGAATAATCAAACAGAAAATAATCTTAATAGATTAAATCAATACTCGTTGAAGAAAAACATGCAGACTGATTGCTCTTCATTTCCCTTTGATTTTTTTCTGATTCAGCATAGCAGTAGTAGTTAATGCCACATGAATACATTAGGTTCTGCAACAGTAGAAGAGCTTCAAAAAATAGCCTGTATAAATTCATCTATAGACCACATTTTATCTGATCAATATCAACCAATCTTCCCTGAAGATGAACATCTGTCTCTCTCAATTCTATGAAATAGTAGTTACACACGTACTAAAAGTCCAGCATAGCTTTGTAATACAACTAAGCGATTGCACATCATCAGTGAAGACTGAAGACAAGCCTGAAACTTCCACTTTGGTTGATTCAGCACTTAGAAACTGACATTCTGGGCGACACTTAAACAGTCATGAACTCCACTGGTTTGCCTACACCAGACCTATCAATATCCCAGTTGGATACTTAGTTACAATGTACACTTTTACGTCTGAAAAAGAACACTAGATTTACACTATCTTAAATCATGCTCTTTGACCTTTTCTGATTACCAGTGCCCACTCAACCTTCTCAAGATGAATGGTGGGTATCTTCATCCAAGACAGTTCATTCAGCAATCACAATATTTCCTATAAGTTAGATAAATTGAACGGTCACTTAACAGGGAGAAAGGCCAACATCAATTGCAGCAAAGGTCATTCATTCCAGTTATCACATACTGTATTAAATTGTCATCCAATCTGAACAGCAATTTCATCAATAACCCATCCAACTAGAATGACTGTGAATGTTAAAAACCATCCACACACTCTATGACGGACACAGAGCAGTCAGGGAACTCCCGTGGCTCTGTAAAGCAACAATAGCAAAGGCCAGTGAGTAAGGAAACACTGCTTCTCATGCATCACCACAGGGGAGAAAGAAAGAAAACAGACTTGAAAACTCATGGTATACAGTATGTCCTCCAACTATACTGTAAACACTGACCTGCACTACAAATGAAGAGTAAAAATTCTTTCCATGAATCCCAGAGCTGGACTCTTGCAAAAGGGCACATGTCAAGTCATGGGAAATGTGATATCCTGAGAAAACAGTACCAACAGAAAGATCTTGATTCTTAACTACCTCCCCTACTGAACTGTTGTGGTTTAACACCAGCATCAGCTCAGCACCATGCAGCCACTCACCTACTTTCCCCAAGTGGGATGAGGGGAAGAACTGGAAAGAATGTGTGAGAACTTGTAGTTTCTAAAGCCAGCATACTAGGTAAAGTAAAAGCTGAATGCACAAAGCAAAGCAAAGCAAAGCAGGGAATTCACGTGCATGAATTGTCTTAGGAAGAAAAATGCCATCATTCCCAAAGTACCCCCTTTCTCTTTCTTTATCCCAGCTTTATTGTCCAGCATGACACCACATGATACAAACGTCCCTTTAGTCAGTCTGAGTCATCTGTCCTGGTTCTGTCCATTCCCAGCTCCTTGCCCACGCTGAGCTCCTCACTGGCAGGACAACATGAGAAGCT
The DNA here is from genome assembly GCF_016699485.2 of Gallus gallus. Taxonomy (NCBI): domain Eukaryota; kingdom Metazoa; phylum Chordata; class Aves; order Galliformes; family Phasianidae; genus Gallus; species Gallus gallus. The sequence continues at coordinate 26,338,785 of NC_052533.1, forward strand.
GAATAGCCCACGGTTCTGTGTAAGCACTGCTCAGCAGCAACCGAGACATAAGTGTATTAGTATCACTATCATCATCAAAATTCTAAATCAGGGCATCATGAGACCTTCTATGAAGAAAGTTAACTCTAACACAGCCAAAATCACCACTCGGCTTGAAATTTTTCTGTCATGATATTTTGGGTACTTTCATGGAAATATGGTAATACCCTATTTTTCTTAGTCCTCCAAAGTCACTGGTCAGTTCTGGTGGCTCTGCTTTCACAACAGAGTACGATGCATGAAAAGCAATAGAACATTAAATGAATATGATTACTATCCTACATTTGCCACAGAAAAAAAAAACTCCATAATTATTTTGGCTTCATAAGGAGAGCTTTTTGTAGTTTATTTTGAAAAACAAATAATTACTTCTACATGTGCAACTTTGCAAATAAAAGCAAGTTCTATGCTTTACAAAAATGTCACAACACACTGTGCTTTTATTTAGCATACAAGGTTGCAAACAGGTCATGAAAATTACACATTAAAAAAAAAAAAATGATACTTAGATCCCTCTCATGTTTTCAAGCAAATCATAACCTAATTTTCAGACAATCCACTCTGCCAGCAAATCTGAAAGCAAATGCCTGAGCATTTATAGACAAAATCTATATAGTCTACTCAGGAATTTGCAGAGTAACATCTGGTGTTACATCCAATCAGGAAAGACAGGCAATACCATATGGCGTATTTTTTTTTTAATACCGTTCAAAACATTGAATATCCAGAATACCATACTTAAGGAGGTAGAAGAAGAGGGATGAAATCCATCCTTCACTAATAATTGGTCTAAATTATTTATTCCTAGCATAACCTCTCACCAGTAGCATTATGGTATAACAATCCTATTTGATAGTTACGTTTCAGTAAAGCGAAATGATTTACAATTGTTAAGTCCTTGTTTAGAGAAGATGGACCAAAAGGACAGAAATAGAAGCTTACACTTCATGTAAACTCAGTATTTTATATTTAAGATCATGTTTTTCAAAACCCCTGAAATACTATTTTATTTTGATTCACTTTGATAATGTTATTTCTGCACAACAGATATGAATCACAAATTGAAAGTTACACTTCGAAGCACAGAGAGTCAGCCAACATCCTTCTCTGGGATGAAAACAGCAGTAGAAACTTTGAAGAAAGCTAGACTACACCAAAACATACAAACTTTGACAGCAGAACTCTTTTTTTTCTTTCCAAAACACTCAGAATCAATGACGATGAAATTGAGACCCATGCTTGAAAAAACACAGCAGCATTAAAGAGGAAACACAGGAAAAAAATACAGGTTTGATCAGCAATAGAGTTTTTACAGTGCAACAGTTTTTATCAATTACTTAGTAAAATTTTTCACAGAAAAGCACAAAATGCAAGCAGATTTCTAAAATCTGCACTAAGAAAGGTTACTCTACAGTTTAAAAGAAGAAGCTAGCAGTGTCTGACAGATAGACATTTAGAGAGAGCATTATTTTACCTCTGAATTCTGAGATGCAGTTATAACAACCTGTCACCAAATCAGCTGAATAAATGGCAGAGTACTCTGACACAAAGAGAGCACTGTATGAAAACAACATGCTGATAAAGTGCCATTAGTAGTACTGCAAGTTTCACTTAAAACCAGGCCAAAGACTTTTTCAAGAAAGGTACTGTACTGACAGCCTTAACATATGTACTTCTCCAACAACAACCAACAGCCAAAGTCTTCTGCGGTTAACAACTTGGTATATATGAATAAAGGATTTTTTAAATATATCTGTGACATTGTCAAAAATACTTCAAGACTATTTTTATGCACTTTGTTTGAGACATGAGACATGAGACATGAAACAGCAACAAAGTGACTACACAATATCTAAGTTGAAAAGCCATATGAAACAATTACCATATTTAATACACTAAAAAGAAAAAAAGAGTATATAATTTATTTTCTTGTTCTTAGGCGCTAAGCTTTCCTTTTGTAACTTCGGATTTATTACTAATTATTTGAGCATCCCTTAAATGTTGCACAAGGTTATGACAGCGCTAGTTGTACTTCACAGCAGTTTTTACTGCGCCAGAGTGTTCTATCTTGCAACTGCAACAAACAGAGCAGAATCCATCTGTCCCACTGTTATTCCATAGCTAAGAATGAAATGGATAAATTCCAAACTTTCAGCTTGAATTTAGTGATTAAAGATTGAGTCTAGAGCCATCTGTTAAATTACAATAATCTGTTAGAATGTCAGAAATCCTGACAGTGAGAAACAGACAGCGAAGATCTTCCAGCAATGAAAACTGTATTAAATAATTCTAAAGTATCATAATGACATAAGTACTTCCAAGAGACTACTTTTATTTAATCACCAAAGAAGTATTAAGAGTATTCTAAAACATAAGTACCAGACTACACTGTTGAAGTCCATTTTCACAAATACGTCAGTACTAAATAAACTATTGTACTTTGTAAACTAAGAATCTCTTAATTGCACTGGCCTAAGTAGAAATACTGTGTCTATGTCCAAGTGGGTCATCTAGTATCTTGTAAGCAACGTACAGAATATTTTATTAGCTACTTTGAATGGCAGTGAAACTGGAGCATTCACCTCACAGTTTGTGTTACTCAATACTCACTGTGGTACAAACACCACCTAACTTTTCATGTTGTACTGAAAAACTAAAGAGGGACATTTACAGAACAAGTTTAAAATTGAACAAAAACAAGAAAAAATATATTAAAAAACCTCTTAATTATTCACAAAAAGTCATTGTACATGCATGGTCTTTAAAAATGGTATTGTTTTTATGCTGGTAGGAAGATTTTATTTATCTTTGCCAATTCCCAAAATTAGTGCGCTATTATCAATGCAGATAAAAGAAGAAGCTTGTAATCTACTAAATTGCCTCTGTCCTTGAGTGGCTACAATGAAGTAAATTTCAGTTTGAAAGCTTTTCCATTAAAGAAGTATTAAAACAATAAATTCTTGTTTTGAAATTTTTCCTGAGACCGGTTATTTTTAAACACATGACATTCTCCACTTCAAAAATGAAACAGCAATAAAAAGTTCTCTCTAGATATAAAATCACAGTCAACAGTAGATGCACAAAAGTCAGGCAGGCCAAAGTATTTCAAAATGGAAGGTATTCTAACTGAAAAATGTCTTGGCGATTTATTTTGCAAAACTAAGGAGTAAACTCCTTTTCGCCTGTACTGTGAAGAAAATTAAAATTATTTTTTTCAGCACAGAGGTGGTAGGAACCACATGAGTAAGCATTGTTTTCATTACTTCTTTTCTGTAGAAGACAATAGTCTTGAGAGATGGAAAAAGGAGACAGAAGGAGGTTAGGCACTTAAAACTGCACAACTCCTATATAAAATCTTGAACCATCAGCCAAAGTACAGCAACTATAGGAAGTAACAACAAATCTATGTTAAAAACTCCCTGATGGTGCAATGAAATAGTTAACAAATAAAATAGCCTGCAATCCAAATGAAAACAAATATCTAAACTAATTCAGAATGTGTTTCTGTACATTTATATTTCTCAAGGATAAAGGAATAATCTTTTCCAAAAACTCTCCCAGAACAAGAGGATGCAATGTGCCATTAAGCTACATTTCATCTTCTGCTTCTCTTTCTTTTAATTCAGGGGATTAGCTGCTGTTCCTCAACTGAGGCAGAAAGGCTAATGCAGCTATTGCACAAAATTCTCTTGAAAAAGAAATAAAATCAAGACAATAATTTTAAACTTTTTTCCTTTTTTGAAGTAGTTTTTAGCATAGCAGTTAAATCACAGACAATGGCCACAGTATTTTCTAAATCATTTTCTTAGAATATGTATAGTATAAATGAAAGCATGTAAGACAAACTCCTCAAACTAAAACTGAAAAGAAAATGAAAGTTCATGAGCTTCCAGAAAGGTGCTCTACAGAACACTCTTGCAGATAAAGGTAATGCCAATAACACAAGGAGGAATAAAACTTTAAGGAGGTTTCCACAGTGGGAAAAGTTGCGTCATTATATACTAAATTATATACTATACTTATCTATATTAAAGTTTAAATGATACACCAAAGAAGATCTCAATGTATTGAGATCTGCCAAAGATTAATGAAGTGATACTACAAAATACATGTTGAAGAAAAATGAAATAAGACAAAACTTCAAAACTTTTGCATAAAATATGAATTCGAATGGGGAAGAAAAAAAAAAAAAAAGCAAACCACATTTGAAGACTTCCCAAAGAAAGTATTTCTCCCTTTCCATTCAATTTATAGTAAACTGCATATATATGTATATATTTAAATAAAAAACATTCATTTTCAATTTAAAATAAAAAAATAGCAGTTAAATCTCTTCTCTGTAAATGCCTAAATAGCACAATCAGGGAAAACACAGCTTGCTTATTATCTTAAATTCTGGAACACAATGATCAGATGTTGAGCAGTCACTAAAGTGTTAGCCTGAGTCATGCCATTAAAGTCACAAGTAAAATTTTATTTTCTCAATTAAAAAAAATCCCACAGAAATGCATTATTATCGTGATCTTCATAATAAGAGGGAACATATTCACACCAAATTTGCCGTTTCTTTTGATCAAAATCAAAAGGGAAGACTCACAGAGTTATTAAATGAAATGAAAGCAGGAAAAAAAATCAAAGTTCTTGTGCTTAAAGATTGCATAGACGTGTGTCACGTTTTGCTTATTCAGATTACACTAAAAGGTCTTCACCTTCTTACAAAGTGGGGAAAAAGATATTGCCTCTTAATGTCATATATTTGATGATATCATGAGCACTACATGTGACAAGGTGGCTTGCAGCCTGGGAAGTAGAGCATAGAAAACCACTTTCAGCTTTATCAATTTCCTAATCTGGCATTCCAGGTCATCTGCAAGACCGCAGGCTCTACGGAATCAGTAAATGTCTTCTGAAGAACCAAATGTCTCTATGGAAATTCAAATCAAGTTTTGCATCACTTTCATGATGTGACCGACGTTCAAAGTCTGTAACTTAAAAATTTAGAATACCATTACCAAAATGGTTCAGGCTTTGTTCCGTAATTTCAGTTTACCTTTGATAAAAAATCTCAGATGTTGGCAGTACAAGGGAAAAAACAATTCTCTTATTCTTCTCTTGGAAATGGCATTAATACAAGATGACCAAAAGGTGAACCACTATTTTTTGTTGCAAGAAGGGACCTATGGCTTCTTCTCCAGAATTCTGAGCAGTTATTGAATGGGCAGTTATGACCCAGGTCACAGGGACAAACATCTCAATACTGCATCCATTAACCTACTGAGATAGAAAATGGATAGGATATGAAAAAGCTAACACACATCAGATGAGAAATTGTGGTAATTACAAACATATAATTTCCACTAAAAGAAAAAAAAAAAATCAGAGATTATACATTGGTTTTCATGACTTCAAATCTTATATACAAAAACTGAATTTTAAAGAGCTAGTCTGAATGTTTCATTTCTCATCTAAATATACTTCTTCACAACTCCATTGAATGATTTGCACTGCACCTACCATTTAAAATATGTAAGACAATAGTCTGCATCACAACAAACTTACACTATATCACTGTGACCACTTCCAAGGAGTAAAGGTCCTCCATTCCAATAGTAATAGAAAATCTTCAGTTGGAAGAGACCCAAAGATCTTCAAGTACAACTCCTGTCTCCACACAGTAGCATCCAAAATTCAATCCCTGTGTCTGAGAGCACTATCCAAGCGTTTCCTGAACTCTTACAGGATTGTTGCCATGATCACTGCCCTGGGGAGCATGGTCCGGCGTCTGACTACTCACAGTGAAGTGCCTAATGTAGTTCTGTACTTTTTTTTTTCCTTTCTCCTCCCTCCAATAGTTTTCCCATGAAAAATCCCCACTTCCTTATATTATGTCACTTTAGTGAAGGGGTGATTAGCAGTCAACTCTGTAATTGGGAAGTACATGTATCTGGGTAACGATCACATCTCAGAAGAAAGTAATTCTCAACCTGAAGTTAGAATATAAGTCACATTAAAGCAACTAGGGGAACCATTATGTAAATGGCAGATACTGTGTTGTCTGGCACAACACTAATAGGTTGATTTATCAAGAAAGATTAGAGTTCACTAAGCACAGTTCAGCTAAGTGATAGCTGAGGGGCATGACAGCTGACAAATACACTTCTTGAGGAATATAGTCATGAAGGGAAGAAGAGGATTACAGAAAAAGGCAAGTCAGCTATAAAACAGTGCAACATGCAGACAGTAGTGTAGTCCTTCAGTTACAATGACAGAAACCCTACTGTTTAAAATATTTACAATAAAAGTAAAGCAATGCTTCGGAAAGACACGACAGATTGAGAAGAAAAAAAGGGGAGAAAGGGTAATTATTCAGCCTCATTAAATTTTTCATCAGAAGCAGCAAACTATCATAGTTTGAACATTTCCTTTTTCATTAGAGAGCTTTTTAATATTGACATCCAACCAATTATGTTCAAACTAATTCCCAGAATACTGTGAAGATGTAGCTACTTTCAGAAGTTTTTCCAGATTAATGAACTGCATTATTTTTTCATTAGAAGCTGCAATGTGCTCTGAGACATACAGAGAGGGGAACAGAAAACACCCTGAATAGAACGTATTCTCCAAAAAGCCCTTGGCTTTCTTAATGAGTTTCTTTCTTCAGGGAGCCTTCTTCATCTTTACTTTAAAAATTCAAAACCAAAAGCCACACTACTACTTCAAATGGATTCTGTGCTTATGACCTACTACAGCAAATTGGATGATTTCTGTGTCTATTAGCTCCAGACACAGGTAAAGCATTAGAACACAAATGTGTTGGTTTTTTTTTTGTTGTTGTTGTTTTTTGTTTTTTTTTTTAATTGCCATTCTATCTTTGATATTCTATGCTCCAATTTAAGCTGTGTTAGCTCTGAAGGTTAAACAAGTTCTCCAGCATTCTAAAAAATTAATAAACCCAAGTCAATGATAACTTTAAAAATATATATATTTACTCTGAAAAGGCAAATTAACAGAAAGGTAACTTTTTGATTCATTACAAAGAAAGAAGGACATCTTTGTTTTATAGCTTCTTAATATATTTGGTCTTTCCGAAGTATGTATCCTCTCAAGCAGTAACAGTTACATAAAAGGCAGAGAACATCCCCTCTTGAACTGAAAAGAAACTGCAACACTGAATTGCTTTAGCAAATAACATAGGCATCCCAGAAATGAAAACTTTTTTTTTAAACTCTTCCTTTTAATAGCTTATCTTTGATTTAAGTTGCACCTTTTTTCATCTGAATTTGTCCTTACATTCATATTTTATTTAATGAATGCCTGCCTCTAGGAGTGCTTCTAATTGCTCTAAGGGGATTATATAGAGACTGGATTCCATTCATAGTAACCATAGTGTGATAATAGTAAGCTTTGTAGATAATAACATATTTATTTGCTGAGAACACAATATATTTTGAAAGATATGAGTGCATATGGAAGACTGCCTTTAGTTTAGATAAGCAGGATGTGGTTCAAATAAATTGACATAGAACCTTTGCCAGTGAAACAGACTTCAGTAACAAGTTACCTATCAACTTCCTTAACAACAGCTCACACCCAAACAAGTGTTTACATATGAGCAGTAACAGCATTTAATTTACTTACAGAGACACACATTCAGCTTCATCTGTTCTATTTTAATACTAAAGATTTCTCACCAGTATGAAAATATCTACTATGCATGTATTTTTTAATGACAGTGATGAATACACTTTGAAATCAACAGATCTGGTCATTTATAAGATAGGTCTTTCCTGTTTGTACTGTAGTATTTTTTAGAATTGTTATTTCGTGCCCCATTATGTGCAAGGCTTCTGAATAAATAAATAATAACAAAAAAACAAGAATAACAACAAAAAATAGCTACAAAACAACAACAGCACTAAGTTCTGAAAAATCTACTTCTGGGTCCAAAAGGTAATATCCTTACTACCCAACTTTAGCTGTAGTTTATGAATCCCTCCACAGGGGCCTTAACTTTTGTGTTAAGAGAGAAACTATTCAGTACGCTGTTGAAGAGAAATTTAATATTTTCAAGGGAAGATATATAACACCCTCAGAGCAAAAATGTAAATTTCCTTTACAGAAAGGACAAGAAAAGAAATGATGATAACTTTTCTTACATCCACATAGCAAAATCATGAATTTAGAGTTATTTCCATCATATTTAATTGGTAAGACAAAATAGTGTGTTATAAAAGTGGAACCAAGACTCAGCTATAATCTGTACTTACATAAACCCAGTAGAACGCAATATCACTAGTAAATATTTTAAGCCACATCTAGAAATACATCATAGTAGCTGCTGATACACTTTTCAGAGTTTCAGAGAAACCACTTTCATGCAGCACAGCCCATAGACTTCTCCTTTCAGCTCACTACAAAGACACAGGATACAAAATAACCTGAAATTCTCAGTTTTATGGTTCAGGTGCCCAAGGTGTTCATGCTCATAAATCAAGTTGAAAAATGAAGACCCACAAGCCATTCATCCATGTCAAGTTAAAGACTACAAATCTTCCTTGTATGCTCAGCTGCTTTATCACTCCCCTTTTTCCTCTTCTTATAATCTCTTGCATGGCATCATGCATATCTTACAGGAACAAGCTGGTGTTTCCAATGATACTGTCTATAAAGCAATGTTGACTGTGACTTTCATTTAGGGTTACAAAAAAGATGTGGTTACATTGACAACTTTCAACTCTTCCTGTAAGTTATAGCGAGCAGTAGCAAAGCTGGAATTTAATAAAACAAGTTAGTAGTATATTAACATTATGTTTCTGTTATTAGATGAGAATACAGATTCGAGATGTGCTGCAGTTAGACTGCGAAGACCTAAATAACTCATTATGTGTATTTTATGGTAGTGCCATTGGATCCATACAATAATCATCAGTAACTGTTTCAGACTATCACACACATACCTACACATGCAAGTGTGAGCACATATATATGTATTATTGGAAACGCCATGAGAAAATAGATTAAAACAGGTTCACTAGAAAAAAAAAGACATTTTATAACTAACATAGGTTATATTTCTTCTCTCAGCATCTTGAGTTTCTTAACCTCATAATTTTTGCATTAGATAGCAAGTAGCTGCTTGGTCTTGCTATTCATGTTTGCGCTCTTCACTCACATAACTTCTTCATTTTTCCCAAACATCCTGTTCTCTTCCATTTCATCCGTTTTCACTTGCACATGGCATGTACTGTACATGTGCTAAGACGATGATATCTTGAGAACCGTACAGTAACAATAGCAAAACACACAACCCCCTTTAGAATAATCAAACACAATCATATTAAGCTCAAACAAGAGTTTTACTGCATAGACCGAAAAAAAGGATGACTGGCAAATCTGCCAATGAGGAAATGATAAGTAATATTTAAACACAATTCTATTTCTATGAATGTTTTCTACTGAAAATATCTCTCTCCCAGCAAGGCTCATTGAAACTGTTAGGCAGACAAAACTGCATCCAAGATTTTTCATAACATTGTTCTCCCCTGAAAACAATTTTCTCCTCTGTTATCTTCTAGTATGACATCTTGGGTATCAGCTATTCAATATACTTTTGTCAATTGAAGTTATTTGAATGTTCTATTACAATGTTAATAATTTATCTTTGTATCTTTGTAAACAGCCTCTTTAACAAGTCTTAATTATGTAATTTTGTATAAAGCTGTCGTACATAGTAACACCAACAATTGAGGAGAATTCAATTGTGCTAGGCACTGTACAAACACAAAAAGTCATTATAAAACAATCTCTCTCTGTTCTGTTCTTTATTTCTCTAATGGCTTAGTGGTAAAATAGCTATTCCCCAACACACATAGGGAAAGTTATATTATAGCTCAGTAATATAAACATTTAATTTTGCATGATACAGGAAGTAGAAAGTAGTAATATCTCATTAAGAAATTTCTCATTGGCTTAGCAGATGTCATCAATCTTTTAAAATGTTGAAGTATGCCTCATTACATTAGAAACCATTTCCAATTAATATCACTTAAAAAAAAAAAATGTGCAGTATAAAGAACATACGCAAAAGTTATTATCTCCTTCAAAACACCTACGGAAGACTCTTATCAGTATTTGGATTTGAAAGCTGGCTGTTTCCAGGAGCACCATTCTCCACTTGGACAAATCAGTAAGGGCTGCGCCTAAGTACCAAAATGCACAGTGATAACTGATGCTGAGAGCCCACTGGTGGCTACAGTGAATGTCTGCTAGATTTTGTGTGAAATGCCAGGCACTGATACATTTAAAGCTGTTTAGTATCCATACGAAAGTGGTAAATAAAGGACCTTCTAGGGTAGTTTATGATAGTGGTAACAGAATAGCTCACATTAGCTTTTATTTGACTTGTATTCAGTTCAATGTACTAACTGAGACAAGTTAAAATCTTATTAAGTAAGATGCCTTGGCTTTTCTCACAAGGAAACTCGGTTCAAAACAACAACAACAAGGAAAGCTTATACTAATTAATAAGATTTTTCAAGGTTTCAGGATATTTCACTTTTCTAATTCTTCCATTCTTTTTGTAACTCTATATTTTTACCGCCTCACTAGACAGAAATAGATTTAAAAAAAATCCATAAATAAAATCCCAAGTCAATACTGCTGTTCTTTCAACTTTAGCCTATGCCATTCCAATGCCTCCTCTGAGTCTCCACACAAAACAACTGGATCTTCAAATTCTGACAGTCTGAATTCAAACAGACCTTTACCGACTGAAGTAACCCATAATTTATTTTCTTTTCTCCACCTTCACAAGTGTAAGGAAGAGAAAAAAGGTAGAGAAACAAATATTCTGACAAAACAGAAATCCAGAAAAGGACCTCCCATAGCCTGGGAGTGGAAGGCCTCTGTCTCCCAAGGCCTAGAGGTCTTCTTTGTGAACAGAAAACATATAATGGAGGAAAACAAAAGGAAACAAAAACAACAGACATAATGAAGAAAGTTGTGAATACAGTAAATGACTTCCAATAAACGTATTACCTGTACACTAGATATTCTCAGCTACAGTACTTAATTGAATACACAGTTTAATTTATGCCATGAGAAATGTTACATCGGAATATAAATTACTACTTGTCTTTGAGAATATTAACCTTCATGTCATGTGAATTGTGCTTTCTGTTAAATCTGGACTTACAATGTTAAAAGATAAATGCTTCTGGCATCAGAACAAATGAGTGGATAAAAACTACAAAAAAGAACACATTGAGAGGAGTTGGGAACTGTAAAGCTAAATTCTTGTCTGTAAGATATTAAAAAGTAGAATTAACACAACGCTGGAGGGGTCAGCCTAAGACAAAAATATATATATAGTTCATGAGGCTTCACTTATTCCAGCGTCCTCATATGCTGAGGGATTCAGCATATCCAGTTAGTATAAGCACTCCAGAGTACCTAATAAAAACATTCCATTCTCAGCTCAAACATCTTCAGCTGCCAGTACAACATGACCCACTACCATTATGTACTTTCCTGGCCGCTTCAAAATGCCGTCCTACAACTGAAATCAACCATTAGCTCGGAGTATATGACTTACATAAACAATAGGATTACAGCATCAATCATGATTTTTCTATAACCCTATTTCAGATATGGCAAACTAACAGCATAAGAAAATAATAATGCAGGGTATTTTTTTTTTTTTACCCAGACATATATTTACCCTGATTTTGGTAAATGAAGACAAATTACTAAAAATATTTTAAAATATTCTTAAAGCATGCTTTTTCATGAGTTCTCTGACAAATGTTTCATTGTGAGTCTGCACTGAAAACCTTTCACATTGTTCAGACTTATTACTGGTATTGCATAATTTGTTGAATAAAAAATTTGAAGGAATACTTTATAAATGAAGGCATAAACAATAGATGATGAACATGTTTAATCAAAGTGAATATTTTCTTATTCAGGTCATAGACAGTCAACCACCCGCTCACCACTTGACCAAATAAAAGTAAGATTTAACTGGGAGATGGACAGTAAACATTGTGGTCACTTAGCTGCACATTACAAAACAAAATAAAAGTGACAAATTTAATCCTAATTAATATGAATTTATACAGACATATATAACCAACACTTAACCACATCCAGTCTTGGAGGATCATTTATATTTAAGTCAATTTTGCATACTTGTCACTTTGTGTTTAAACAAATTTTGTTCTTTAAAAAGCAGATAATTACCCATCCCTGGAGATGTTCAAGGCCAGGCTGGATGGGACCCTGGGCAGCCTGATCTAGTAGGTGGCAACCCTGCTCACAGCAGGGGATTGGAGCTAGAAGACCTTTGAAGACCCTTCCAACCCAAGCCATTCTATGTCTCTCCAAAGCAGAACTTTTATAAAAGCGGCACCTATATTATTCTGTAATCAAAAACAAGAATCAACAAGATAAAATCTTCAAATCACATTTTACATTGATATTTTAAAAATCCTGACTCTCTTTTCATCCTCATGGATGTGTAGGCACCAGATCAAGTTCATAATACATTAACTAGAGCTCTATTTTTCATTGAATAGGTCCTCATTGCCTTCTTTCATCCTTAAAAGGACACCATGTGAATTCCTTTTCTGTCAGTCAGGACTCAAGTTAAAGCATCTTTTCTCATTCACTATTTCCCTGAGACTCCACATCTAATCTGCCTCTTCAGATAACTTCTTTGTAATCTCTTTAAAATCAAGAGTTTTCTACTTACTGACATAAGCTTATCCGTCTCTCTCATCTCAAGTTGCAATTACTGCAAAATTCTTTACTCTGGTCTTGAACTTAAAAAAAAAAAAAAAAAAAAGCCACAGTGCAAAAACAGACGGGGATATTTTGTGCTACATGATGGATGAGTATTGGCAAACAGGTTGGCATAACCATCGAAAAGTAAGCACTTTAACCAGAGAGATATTAGATAGTTCATTTCTCTCCCTCCTCCTTTGTGATCATGCCTGTCTGCATGCATTTAGGTACATTTTGAAATGCCAGCTAGACTGAACACCTAGGAAGTACTTCTGCCTACTCTCAGGCATTAACTTGATCTAGGAACACTCAGGCAAAAGCACATACAATCATAGGAACATAAGGAAAATAAATTAAGGATTTTTATTCAGTGAAGTTCACGTATATTAGCAACCAAAGATATTAGACGAGGAACTTTCCTCCCTCCAATTTAACTTCTGGCACTTAAGTCATTTTAAAACAGAGCTTGCCTTGGAACATATAACGTTATAAAGTCTGCAACATTATAAAGCATGCAACTGCATAGATGTGTTTGTTCTATCTTTGGGAAGTATAATGCCAAGAGGTTACAAATCAAAGGGGTTTTGAGACCTGACTTTTTAATCAAGCAGTGAAGGAGCATGATGTGGTCTTAAGATCAGTGACATCTTGAAAAAACAACAAATTGTTCTTAGGGTCTTCAGGTGAAGTAAGATGCTTTTGCACAGTTCTCTTCACAAGAGGATGGAGCCCAAAGGAGTCCAAGTAGAGATGTTACTGCTTGAAAAAGCTCAGGAAGAGCTTAAGGAGAGCCCTTAGCCTGCAGGACTTATAACAACCTTCTAGCCCCACTAGAAGCCACTTGACTCATTGATTGGACAACACTGGGCCTCAAATCTCCCATGAGAACTTATGATATCCAGTATGTTTCCTACACCCAAATTACCTCCTTGCATCTGAATTTCCATTGCCTCCCACTTTGAGCAAGTTATTACCTAAGGATCTGTTCTTACATAGAATCATAGAATTTCCCAGGTTGGAAAAGACCTTAAAGATCATCAGGTCCAACCACAACCTAACCATACTATCCTAACAACCTTCTGCTAAATCGATTATAGATTTATAAGTGTTCTCTGGATTGAGACTTTTTAGAATGAAAGGCAAAAAGGCACTGTTATTCACTAAAAGTATATTTAAAATTTTACCTTAGTTTGTTAAAGAGAAATGGGAAACAGCCAGAAGCAATTATTATGCAGTATACTAAGTCTTTATGATCACACAACTGCTGACAGACCAAATAATTCAGCAGAGTTATACTGACTTATGCTACCGGGAACTTGATCAATAGTGTTTAAAAAGTCAGTGATGGCAAAGGTATTACCTACTGGATTTTATGACTTATTTTATTCAAGAAATATCAACTCAATGCTGCATCTTCCACTTGAAGTGAATAACATGCGTTACTTCCTTCAAACTGTCAAAAGAAGCAATTTTACAATGTGATCGAACCTTGCTGATTTTGTGCAGCTCTTCAGTAATTATATTAGCACCTGTAGGCAGGGAACACACCCAGCGGTGACAGCACATCACAGATCACAGCAGCAGCTGATTTAACAAAAATAAATGAAGCACAGGGTAGAAATAAAGAATTCTGATGTAGTTGAAAATGCTCATGCTTAGTCAGTTGCATGTAAAAAATGTATATGCATGGTCTGCATCATGAAATAAAAAACAAGAAAAATATGCAATCTTGTTTTCAAAGAGTGACAACTATGGTAATTTTTATTTTGGAATAATTAGTTCTCATTTCATTGTTCCAAAAGTAATGTCTCCTATTTATTTTCACAAAAACTACAATAGGCACAAAGAGCACGATAGCATTATTTGAGAGAGCAAATTCTCAGCTACAGAACATTAGTTTTTCAACATTATCACCACCACTAGCTGTGTATTTACAACAGCATTAAACAAGAACCTGTATGTCATGCTCATAAAAATCTGCATCAGTGGAGGTGACCCACTGTTTCACAGCTGCTATGACGGCATCATTGCTAAGAAAATGTTGCCCACGCAGTCCATCTTTCATCAGCTCAAGCTTCAAAGTCAGAAGGTGCCAAATACAAATCATACATTGGATTCCAAAGGACAGCCCAGCCAAGATTGGCAACATGCTCCAGTCTTCCAATTGGTATGGTGCCTGGCATTGTTGGGTTGCAAGAGAAAGGCTTTCTTTTTTCTAACCTGGCACTGGAAGTTCAAGACTTCTGTTCAGTCAGCACTGCTACATAGAGGTCAGAGTTGATGGTTTGTCGAGATCCCAGGAAATCCAGAAGGATCACCCTTTCCTATCCCAAAAGTCAGTGTACACCAATTTACCCACTGAGGACAGCATCTTAAACTTTTTAATCAATGAGGAATTCACATTCTTGCCACTCGATGGACCATCATTTTTACTCCAGCTCAGCATGGTGACACAACGTCACATGTTCACAGGACCCACCTGCTGCAAAATTTATGATACTCCAACGTTGCCACCATCCTTTCCAATGCACTGAAACAGATATCCAGATCCACAGACAGTTCTCTAGTTGTAATCCACCAATTTGCACAAACAAACAGACCAAGTCATTCTTCATTTTGTGGTGCGACTGGTGTGCATGGCCATCTGGAACGTGTCGCTGTCACCACCCATCACCTCACTGAGCTCACATCTACTGTTCAGTCTCCGCAAACATTCAGCAAGCATTGATGAATGTCACTGGGTGCCATTTTTTGTTCACAGAGTAATACAATTCCATACCTTTGCTTCATACATACTTCCATGTCAGCACCATTTTGTCAGACTGTCCCTCTGCTGCTGTCTGTCACACAGCAACAACATGTAATGGAAGGCTCAGCCTCTACTGCCATACCACCAACATCCACTTCTAACACTGCTGGCCAGCATAATAAAACAGGAGGCATTACTTTTCAACTAGCCCTTGTGTATAGATAGATCAAAATTATATTCTATGGCAGACAGTATAAACAAGAATATTATAAGTTCTTGAATATGAAAATAACAAAATGAAAATGGATGATACAAATTAATAGAAGTTAACACAGTACTTTTTACTCAATTAGGGTACAGACACATGTACTTTTTATAATGCATAGAGTGTTCTTCAAAGCTTTTTAACAGTTAAGGTAGAATAAGAATTTGATTTGAAATATTTCTGGAACCCATAGAAGTCCAACACAGCAATGAACCTGAACTAAGGAACTAATTACAAATCATTCAGCTCTGAGAGGTGCACAACACCTCAGGTCATCCCATGCAAGCAAGGGTTCCAAATGATCTAGAGAAAGAATCTTTATTTTGAAATAGATCATTAGATTATTATTATTATTATTATTAACACATAGATCACAAATGATCAAGTGTTCTTGGCCCACAACAAATAGTTAAAATAAAAAACGTTTATGTTTTTTTTTTTATGTTTTACCATAACATTCTTAATCTTTCATGCCTCATGAAATTTCCCACCATGCTTACAGTTTTTCTACATTTGATTTGTATGCAAAGTTTTGCAATATCCACAAATGTCTGAATTATTCAGATACTCTTTTAACATTTGTATTTCTTTGTTAAAACTTTGTGAGCTATTGTTACCCTGAAGATGAAGACAGAGGTAATTCAAAACATGATGCATAGGAACATCTTAGATCCCTCCCACAAGTGCACTCTCACTTTTATTGTTGTTTTCCTACATTTGCACACCATATTTTTCAAGAAATCCAGACAGCCTCAGTTCACATAAGCATTAATAAACAGCTCAATGTCCTGGCTAATAAATATTTTTCAACTTCATAACTCCAGTGTTCAGTGATGTGAGTCTACCTCACATCAAGGAAATCACCACATCTCAATACAGTAAATTCTGTTCAATGACTATTTAAGAACTGCTATTCTCTACCTCAAATCATCAAGCAGACAGACACAGCAGCTCAGCTCTGGGATCCAGCTGCTTCTTCATTTTGCTGTACAGAGCCAGATATTCTGAACTGTTGAAAACTTTGCTTTGGTTTATTTTAATGAAACCAGATGGTTTTGCCCAGTGACAAGGAAAATGAAGCCAGTTGTGCATTTCTATCTGAAGAAAATGCACAGCATGGAATGTGAACATTTGGTAAGAAACCTGAAGTTTAAAGACTAGCAAGAGTGATCAGCTATATCCATCTAAATGTCATGCAGTACACTGCAGGTCCACTAACACAGCATACCTCCAGCATAAATACACAAAAGCAAATACTCATTCTCACTACTCAAGCATTAGAGAATTTATTCAATTCAGTTTCAGTTGGAAAAGTAGAAATGATAGTGATGGCGCCCATACTGTGAAATGGTGGAGACTGGACGGGACTTCTGGAAATAATTTGGTCTAACTGCTCTCCTCAAAGCAGTTTGCTTACACATTGTCCATGCTGAACTGAAGATAAGTAAACCATAAAAGTGTTAACCTGAACTTTACAACATCCCTTGGAATTTTATAGTAGTAGATAGAAGAATAGTAGTAGATTGTATACTCCTCAGGGGTTATGACTAAGTTCCAAAGTGCAGAGAACAGCCCCACAACTCACGCCCAACCCTAAAATCCAGTATCAGGAATCTATATCAGCTATCATAATTGCTATTTTATAGGAGAAGGAATCCTCAACTCAAACCTCATGACATCTGTAGATTATTTTCTGAGGCATTCTTAATGGAACACACGGTAATAAGCTAGTATAGAAGTCATGGAGTAGCATATACTAGGACACTATTTCAAAAAAAACTTCAGAAACAGAACACAGATACATGCAAGTCAGTTCCAAAAGCTCGTGTCAAACCGAATTTAGTAACAAAATCAGCATGTTTTTCAATAAATGGACATACTTCCCAGAATCATAAGGGTTGGAAGGGAGCTCTGGAGATCATCTAGTCCAACTACCTGCTAAAGCAGGTTTCCTATAGTAGGCAGCAGAGGAAAGCCTTCAGGTGGGTTCTGAATATCTCCAGAGAAGACCTCACAACCTCACTGGGCAGCCCTTTCCAGTGCTCTGTCACCCTCAAAGTAAGTAAGTTTCTCCTCATGTTTGTATGGGACTTCCAGTGTTCCAGTTTGTGCCCATTTCTCCTTGTTCTGTTACTGGGAACCACTAAAAGGTGCCTGGCTTCATCCACTTGGCTCCCACCCATTAGATATTTATAAGCATTGATTAGGTCCCCTCTCAGTCTTCTCTTCTCCAGGCTGAACAGTTTCAGGTCTCTTAGCCATTCCTCAGAAGGGGGATGCTCCAAATCCCTTATCTCTGTGGCTTTCTGCTGGACTTTCCCTAGATGGTCCCTGTCTTTCTTGAACTCAGGAGCCCAGAAATGCACACAGTACTCAGTACTTCACTAATAACACGTGCCAAAAGACATACACACACATATATAAATCAAGCTGATTTACTAGACACAACCTCAGCCACACATTTCTGTGACTTATGTTGCATTCACAGAAAGAAAAATTAATATTGTCTCAGATGGATCAGATCACTACCGCTCAATTCAGTTTTATATAATCTCCTCTAATACTTCAGCTGAAATTTCAACACTTTGTGCTAGATATCCCTTCAGATCACTGATGAACTGTTGTCCCAGTTCTATTTCTAAAACCTCCCCACAAAGACGAGGGTAGAAAAAAGAATCAGTAATATCCAACTAAATATCCTTACTATACCAACTATACCATAAGGATATGACATCCACTGCTATCAAAACCACAAACATTTCATAAACCACTTGAAGACAACCAGTAGATTATAGCCGTATCTGTGTGATGAAAGAAAAACACTGGCTGAAAGCAGTTAGCATATGAGGATTGCTGATCACTGTCTGGGATCTTGGCACCCTCTTTCTCCTGCAAAGAGGAGAGGGGAATGAGAGAGTGATCAGAGACCAAGACAGTAACAAACAACTTTACCAGGCAGAAAAGATATTTAATCAATAATTCTAGATGCGTGGCAATGACTAGTTCTCCCCAGGAGAAACACAGATAACCCCTAAAAGCAACCAGGTTATAATCAAGTGAAGTGGTATATTGCTCCATTATAAACAAAAGCTTATCATATGACACAAGGAAGTCCAAATCCTTCCTACAGGCTATTTTGTTTCCTCTCTTATTCCTGATCAAGCATAAGACTAATTTAATAAAATACAGGAAATTGAAAAGCAATACATTGTGTTCAAGAGTCCATTTTTGAGCAAAGATAACCTATATCCATCAGACAAAGCTACCTGTAAGAACGCCCTCAGTGTAAATGAGAAGTACACAATAAACGTAAAGGTATTTTTCTCTCTTTTTTTTTTTTTTTTGACACAAAGGAATAGCTAAGAAAATGAGTGCAAAGACTTAATTAGGCTTCTAATGAACAACCTTATTCACTCTATCTTGTCATTCACTGTTAGAAAATAACCACTTTGTTTTTCATCACATTATTGTCAAATCACTGAGGTTACGATATTAAGAGTTACACAGTGAGTATGCTTATACTATTCCTTATTGTGGGTTAAACAGCGCAGAGAGAGGTCACAGAAAGGAATGCTTAAAAGGACAAACTAGCTGTTCACTAGACAGCGTAATTATATCATATCTCTTCTAAACAAAAGTTTTTAAGAAGGGAAAAAACTTGGAGGAAACAAAAACAACCCAGTTTTCTTTTGATTTCACTGACTTCAGAGCACATGTGCTATAGGCAAAGTAAACAGAGCAACTCCATAGTAGTTTTGGAGCTCATTTTCATAAGTTCTGGTTAACTATAGTTATTATACTCAGTCTATGTTACTGTTAACATCTTTAAATACAATCTATTAAATGGAGACAATAAAATGCTAGAGTTTATTCTCCAAATACCTAGCAACTTGCTTTAATGCAAAATGCTACCATTATTATGTTTTTCTATACACTTCCGCATCTCTCTTTTTAAGTGCATATCAAGTATTTAAAAATCTGTAATGGAAACAAACTGTGTTTGGAATTTTTCAAGGGTTCAAGAAGAAGGAAAAAAAAAGGACATCAGTATCATTGTGCTACTCAACTTTCAGAAGGAAGTGAAAGTTGCAAAGTATTCTCCCTTCCTCAAATTTCTCTTTCTAGCGTTATTGGAAAGCCTGTCTTCGTGTTTAAATGAATTCCCTTTTAATCCTTTGCTTGAGCTGCTGTATGGATAGAGCCTCTTAAAAAATTCAGGATATTGCTGCGATTGTGAATTGATCTGTTTTCGTGGCAGAAGGCTCCATCCAGGAAAGAGACCATCTTCTCGAAGTTGTTTTTCAAAGAAATGATTAATTTGCACTCTCTTACTATCTTATTATTAATTAATAGGAAAGCAAATTTTAAACAAATGTCTGCTTTTGGGATTGGCTTATTGCTGTCAATGTACAGAGAAAAAAACAACTGCCAAACCAATGTGAAATACTAACCAGCTTGAATTTTTTTCATTTCCTAAAGGAATCTTACATAGGAACTAACACAATATTAGGGAACTAAAATGCACATATTCCTCCATGTTAAGATTCTGCATTACTTTAATACACTAATAGACACAAGATAGATCCCATTAATTTTTAAAGCAAAGTTAAGGTTGAAACAGTGTTACAACTGCAATCTTTAAAACATACATGTAATTCATTAGCACCCAAGTAAAGGAAATTATCAATCTAGCATTGTGCTGAATCCACATAGTCTGTTTGCCTTTGGCTCTTTGGTTATGAGATCTGGCATCAGTTGGATTATTTCACCTAATCCATCATTAGCTTTCACGTGTCCTATATACTGTGCAACAAACCTAAATTTAACAAACCCAACTCCCCGTCAATTACCACACTGAATATATTACACGTCAGCACACAGCATAAAGATCAGACACGCTATGTTACATCCTTCTTTGTGAAATGCCAATATTTTTAGAGCACTGTTAACACTGTTGACTCCAACTGTAATAAATGGTCCTTTCCATTGTGAGCAGGCACTAGAGCCCTGACCTTTGCTATTTACATACAACACAGATCTACTAAATAAAATCAAAAACCTCAACAGACCCAGAAAACACTTAGCAGTGTTGTAAGAGTGGGTTTTTTAAATTGTCATATTTGCTTGGCTGGTGGAACCCTAGTAAGCGACCCAGTTTGTTTTCCTAGAATCCTGCACATAAACATTACTAACACATTTAACTTTCTCTCTCCGCATACACAAAGCGCACAAAAAGGTTACTGCTTACAACAGAAACTAAATATGCTGCTACTATGTTTGTACAGCATCCTTACTTACCGGTCTTCCAGAGATAGACGGACGAAGTTTGGAATTCGCTCTGTGCCCGAGCGCCCCAGTTCCCCAGCAGCAGGACCACCAGCACTCCCACGCAGCGGGCTGGCGAGGTGGAGAGCCCTGGCCCACGGGGGAAAGCAGTGCTCCCCTCGCTCAGCCCCATGCCTCCAGCAGCCCGCATCCAAAGCCCACAGCCCGACTGTGAAACCTTCTCCGGATAATATTCCCCTTCTTCAAAATTTCTTTGCAGGGAGAAGCGGACTGGAAGCCTCACTCTTGCTTTTGTGCATGTCAGTTGCAAAGAAAAAACTGTTTAACACTCGGGAACAATAGAGTCTTTGCTTGCTCTCGCTACAGCGGCTGCTGCTAGTATGGTTGCTGCTCCACGCTCTTCCATTCAGCGGTTAGTAGCAGTTTTCCATCAGCTAAAAGAGAGACAGCTGTCCGCAGGGGGCTCCAGCTGACTGAGCAGGTTATCTTGCGCTGGGAGGCGGCAGCAGTCATTTACACCAGCTGGAGAGAGTGAGACAGAGAGAAACAGGGATGAGGAGGAACACAAATAACCCGGCACTGTAATCTCAACACAGAGAGTGACTGCAAAAGCCTGGCTTCCCAGGCATCTCTCCCTGGAATAGCCCAAATGACACGCGCTAAGAAGAAAAGAAATCATCATCAGACGTGCTTCAGAAACACAAGTCGTGCAACCAGAACAGATAGACCTGGAGCAATATTACATTAATTAGGAAAGCATTGCACACTTGTCCTGAAAGCAACATACATGCTGCGTTAACCATTTTGTAAACAACAAAAAATAAGTGGTTACTCATGCGTTAAATAGACATTTAAGTCCCCACAGAGGGAAATGAAAGGAATTATAAAACAAAAGAACAGCCCACAACTTTATTTGCATATTTGTCAAATCTGTTTCAGGTAATAACATGCACCTCTCTAGTGTGTGTGGATGTGTAAGCACATCATCTCTGTGGTAGATGAGGTCTGCATGTAACATATAATGCAAAATAACATCCTTTCCTATCCAGTAAATATGTACACATATATACATGCATAAATGTCAACTGTGTAATTTAAAGTAATTTGAAGATCAAGTTATCAATCATTTTTAAAACACACACCGAGTTTTACATATGAAAGTATTCAGGATACATTAGGCTGTCATGATGATGCAAAAACGTGGAGAGAGACAAAGCTTTTAAAATAGGCATTCTTATCTCTCTCACCCATTGCCCAGTGAACAGATGCAGTAACAAGCCTAAAGATCAGGTTTCAGACATCTATAAACTGCAAAGCAAATGAGAATTTTTCAAGGAAACTGTTACCATATCCAAAAAGTTCCATTCAAAATGCAAGCAGCCACAAAAACACGCTGCAGGAGCACATGATCCAGAGTTTTAAAAGGATGGAGCTATTGTTGTTTAAAGAAGAAACCTTCAGTGAACCTCTCTTGGGATGCCTGTCATTTTGCACAACCTTCTCAGACTCAGCCTTTTCACATGCATTTGATTAAAATCAGCCATGATCAAATAATTCCCAAGACTTTGCCTGTTTAAATATTCTGACATCAGAGCAAATTAGCAATGTTGAAGGTTGCAAATTCGTCTTTGTTTACTTTCCACTCTGTTACGCCTCTAAGAGGGAATTAAAGGCTCAGGGAGCTCTAGCACTGTGAGGCTGTGATTAAGAGAGATAAGCAAGTGTGGATTACTGTTCCTCAGCTGTTGAAAAACAGGCAACAATCAGGAGATTATAGGTTGATAAGGGATACATAGAAAGCCATGATCTTAACAAATTTATAGCATCCTGATGCAGAACTTGCAACCTCAGCTAAAGCACTTCTGGAAATAGATTTTAATTGCTCCTGCTACATCATACTGTGTTCAGTTTAGGAAGCATGGAGAACCCTTCATCCTGTGTTTTGTTAAGCTAGATGGAATACTGTCAAAACAGTGTCCTCTGAGTTTATAGAATTATAGCAATTCCACAGGTAAATGCAAGGTTAAGTTATTCACATGCACATTGTTTTTCATGCCACATTGAAAGTATTCAAATACTCAAACTAATGAAGATAAGCCAAACTTCATAATTTCTGAAAAAATATGACAACAAATTTAAGGGCTTAAAAAAGTTTTATGACAACCAGAAAATCTATGGCAACTTTATTGATTTGTATAGTTATAGTAAAGTATATGTTACTTATACACTCCTTTGAAAAATTAACATTAAAAGATATATTCTATGGGGTGACTAGGGGCATAGGCACCATATTCAGAGTTATTAACAGCAATTAATTCTACCTAGAATTTTTATGAATGTCTAAAGAAAACCTCTGAAAATATTTCGTACATGAGTCAGATTGTCTGGAAACATCATCAGGAAACAGATCATCCATATAGTTGGCACAATGAATCAAAGTGGTTTTTGACAGAACAAAGCAGTGTCATGCAATACACATGGTGTACACACATGGGTGAATACACATACACAAACATTCAAACATTTTCTTGTATTTATGCAACAAAAGCACATACTTTTAAATTTTTGATAAATTAAAGATTATGAAAACTCATTTGCACACTACTTTTTATGGCAGTACTGTTTTTTTTCTGACAAAGATCAATAAAGTACAGAAAACTAGTTTTATCTTCATTGGTAACAAGCTATGATGCACTTAAAACTGTTCAGAAATATGTCAGAGAGAAAGAAAGGAGGCAAAGCTGGGAATATTATGTAGATGTAATTGTTTGCCTAGAAAAGCAGTAAGGATTTTTAAAGAGCTGTCTTTGGTGAACACTGAACTCAGAGCTATGTCATGTTTGCAGCCCGAACACTCATGTTTTAATCAGAGCAGGAAAACACAAGCAAGAGTAGGCAAATGCCTGCAGACACCTTAACCTATCTGCAGAAATTAGGCCTCAGACACAGGAGACTATATATACAGATTGTAAGCTTCAAATGTACTAGCGTGAGAGAGTTGCTGGCAGCCTTTTCCATGTCAGTGTGCCCAACTTATTCTGACGTATTTGCTATAGTGGGCAGGGGTCTTCCACCAGTGCAACCACAATTTCCAGACCACAATAACAACCCATATTCTAATTATGACCTAATGATCATAAATAATCAATTATTTGCAGTTTATAGACATTCCCAAATACAAATTTATATACTGCAGAAAAGAAACCTCTGACAAAGCAGAGAAATAAGCTACAATCAACATTAATCTCTGTATCAGTAACATAACATTGTCAGTGCTGTACCTTAGAGCATCAACAAATGAATCTCAGTAGACTTGTATTCACATACATTTATTTATTTGAGGCACTGAAACCATGTGGAGTCAGTAAACTGCTCTCGTAAGTGAATGACAAATTAGCACTTTTTTGTTTTCTAGGGGAAAATGATTGATCTCAAAGACACTCATGAAAACAAGGTAGAGGTAGTCATAAAATGTTAGAATTATTTTGTTCTTGTTTTCTAGCATTAAACCGTTAGCAGATGAAAAAACCCACAAATGCACCATATATTTAGTGAAAAGAGAAATGAGACCAAAATACCAATTGTATAGACATGGTGTATGAAAAGTTGCCTGTCAAACAGAATCTCCCTACTAGTAGTATCATATTCCTGTACTAAGAGGCAGTTTCATTTCATAAACCTGTCACTGTTTGCAAAATGCCATGATTCAGAGCTTCAAAATCATCTTATGTTC
The DNA here is from genome assembly GCF_016699485.2 of Gallus gallus. Taxonomy (NCBI): domain Eukaryota; kingdom Metazoa; phylum Chordata; class Aves; order Galliformes; family Phasianidae; genus Gallus; species Gallus gallus. The sequence goes on from NC_052533.1 coordinate 26,363,640, forward strand.
TGTGCTGAAGACATTGTATTTCTAAACATAATAAAATTAAAAAGCATAAAAAGACCACAACATACATATGGCATATCAGCCTCTAGACTCAGCAATACTTAATAAGATGCATGCCCAGCATCTCTTTTGTCCACCTTTAACTTTGTAGGCCACGCATAAGCCAGCAACTTCAGTAAAGCTTCAGTCTGTTCTTCTAGATGTATAGAAGATATTTTACAAACTGTTCCATTTTCCTTTCTAAATTGTCTGTGCTGTGTGACTACTCAAATATCAGAAAATTCAACTAGATTCTAAAGAATGAAAATTGTTTCATTTCCTATGTAGGATATTTAAACTCCTCCTAATCTGAACTTTGATTATTGAAATTTGTATCAAGGAAGACCTTCTCCCTTCACATAGCTATGAAAAGAACAAGTGTTGCCAAAGACAAGTAAGTTGACTACCTCTCTTGAAAGAAGGGTTAGAATAATAGAATATCTTGTGTTGGAAGGGACACATAAGGATGATCAAATCCAACTCCTGGTTCCACACAGAACCACCCAAAATTCAAATCCTATATCTGAGAGTGCTGTTCAAAAGCTTCAACTCCCACAGGCTTGGTGCTGTGATCATTGCCAATGGGAGCCTGTTCCGGGGTCCAACCACTCTCCTGGTGAAGCACCTTCACCTAATATCCAATTCCATGTCATTCCCTTGAGTCATATCACAGTCACCAGAGAGCAGAAATCAGTGCTTCTCCACCACTGCCCTCATGAGGACTTGTAGGCCACCATGAGGCCTCCCCTCAGTTTTCTTTTCTCCAGGTTGAATAAACCGAGGGACCTCAGCTGCTGCTCATCCATCTTGCTGCCTAGACACATACCCATCTTTGTTGCCCACCATTGAATGCTCTCTAATAGTTTTCTGTCTTTCTTGTATTGTAGGACACAAAATAGCACACAGTGCTTAAATTGAGGCCATGCTACTGCAGAGCAGAGTTGGACAATCCCTTCCCTCAATAGGTTAGTAGCTCCCACACCCCACAATATGGTGTTAATGGGTTTCTTACAGACAATAACCAACGGATGCCCATTTCTGAAAAGAGTTCTATATTTTTAACCTCTTGACCTGATTCAGTCACGATATTACGACACTCTCGCATATATCCACTGTAAGGATGCAGCAGGCCCTTGGATATATCCACTGTAAACTCATACAGTGCACAGTAGGGGTTGCACATCTGACTTTTAGAGAAGGTATTAGGTGTGGCATGTTGCCTTATATGCTTATTTTGAAAGCTCCATCATCTAAACAATCCAAATAACAACTCAGATGAGCTTGTCTACTCTCTGTTCCCCTGCATAAAGTCACTAACCAGAACTTCTATCTCTTCATTTTTTAAGACCCTGACTGACTTGCTTGTAGAAATTTTACTACAGGTGGAAGTGTGTTTAAAAGATTCTCTTGAGATGAGGCCTTCAAGAATTTTACAAGACAATTCCAGACCAGAATATATTGTACAGGGTCCTTTCAGGCCATGGAGTTTTGAGCACTTCTCAGTAGACTCAGCAGAGGTCTGTTATTTTTCTTTATATGAAAGCTAGGGAGCTTAATTAGGGAAGACACAAGAAATACGATACACGTGAACAACCTCTGAATATATCACAACCTACTTTGTCTTTCAAAACCTGGCAGATTCATTCCTGAACTCCAGAATGAAATGTCTTGTACAAAACTTGTAGCTGAAAAAATTATTCTTTAGGGAACCTAAACATATAGCCTCTAGGTGTCACACTTGACCATGTCATAATATACTACTTAGGGATTTCTCATTTTTACATAGCAGGTAGCAGACCTTGATGTTATCCTTTCATGGAATGATATTATTAAATATCTTTCTTTCAGACTTGCAACGAAAAAACAATAGAGAGAGAGATTAGCAAATTTTTGCCTCTTTCATACAAGTCACACAATGTTTAGTTTTTGACAAATAAACTGTTTTGGAAAACATTAGTAGTACCAGAATGTATTTTAAATTTATATCGTTCTTTTGAAGAATAGATTTTCAGGACAAATTGGGAAAATTTTAAGATGTATATGTAAGTTTTGCAGAGGTAAGAAAGAATTATGTGTAAGAAATCACTAAAAATAATTAAACATTTCAATGTTTCTAAATAATTACTTCAAAATCTTCGCAACAAGACAATCTTATTTTTAGAACATGAATGAGGATTCTACATGCATAACTGCACAAGCAGCAGATGTCAAGAGGGAAAGGATGTCATTCAAAGGAACCTGGACAGGCGTGAGAGGTGGGTCCATGACAACCTGATGAAGTCCAACAAGACCAAAGTGCAAGGTTCAGCACCTGGGTCAGGGCAAACCTAAGCACAGGTAGAGGTTGGGTGGGAATGGCTTGAGAGCAGCCCTGAGGAGAAGGATTTAGGAGTGTCAGTTTGATGAAAGATTCAACATGGGTCGTCAGTGTGCGCTTGCAGCTCAGAAGGCCAACTACATCCTGGGTTGCATCAAGAGAAGTGTGACCAGCAGGTCAAGGGAGGTGAGCCCCTCTGCTCTGTTCTCATGAGACTTGACCTGGAGTACTGCATCCAGTTCCAGGACCTCCAACAAAAGAAGGACACTGAGCTGTTGGACTGGGTCCAGAGGAGGGCCATATGGGCTAGAGCACCTCCCCTATGAGGAAAGGCTGAGAGGTGGGGCTCTTTATCTTAGAGAAGAAAAGGGTCCAGGAGGACCTTATAGCAGCCTTGCAGTACCTGAAGGGGGCCTACAGGAAAGCTGGGGAGGGACTTTTTAGAAGGGCACGTAGCAACAGGGAATGGTTTTAACATGGAAGAGGGTAGATTTAGACCAGATAGTAGGAAAAAAATATTTACTGTGAGGGTGGTGAGACACCGGAACAGGTTGCCCAGAGAGGTTTTGGATGCTCCCATCCTGGAAGCGTTCAAGGCCAGACTGGATGGACTTTGAGCAACCCCGTCTAGTGGGAGGTGTCCCTGCTTATAGCAGGAGGTTGGAACTAGATGATCTTAAGGGTCCTTTCCAACACAGGCTATTCTATGATTCTATGATCTAGCTCTAATTTGACAAATGCTTTCTTTTTATTAGAAAATAAGAGATCCTTGGATAGATTTCTCTTTTATTTTGCACTGTTTGTTCATTACTTTAAAAGTTAGTTGAAGCCAAGTACACCGGTGAAAGTTTGCCTAGCCAGTTTTTCATTTTTAAGGCTTTTTCTTCAGATGCAAAATGACACAATTAAGATATTACTTAAATGATCTATCTATTTACGTACTGCTGGTTTTGAGCAGTTTTCTCAGTTTAGGAGCCAAAAATATTTTTAACTAACCCCTTTGGTAGGGAAAAATCAATACCTCTGGCCTGGAACTTTCATGTAAAAAAGCATTCTTTATAAGAAGGCACATGTTAAAGTACTGCCAGGAGGTATACAAATAACTGCTTGCTAGTAGATAAAGCTAGAGAATGGAGGAAAGTCCCACTGAATTAACTAGTTCCACTCTGCCTCTATATTCTGAATGAATACTGTACTTTCCATGCAGATTACACTGGCTCCAGCAGCAGACTGCATGAAGCAGAACTTTTGCAAGTATCAGAACCGGATGCAAAAGCACCTCTGAAGTTCCTTATTTGGAAGTGTCATCTCTATCAAGAAATCAAGCTCTGAACCTTTTCTCATCAGTTCAGTGATCTCTGTAGTCGCATCTGGTGCAGCCTGCCTATCAGTAGTAAAGGCAGCATGCATTTTTCATTAGGAAACCAACTGCATGGATAGTTGCTTATTGAAACAGATTTTGAGTTTTACATTTATTCAGAATCTGATGGAGTAAGCTCTTGTAGTTGGATTTTCTCTTGAAAAGACCACACCTGAAAGTAATTTAAATCAAACACATAATTCATAAGCACAATACTACTTATGGTTAGGTTTTGTAGTGCCGTCTGAATCATTCAAATACATTCCTCTCTCAAATATATTTCTCAATTTAAGTCTTTCAAATTCTCAGTTTCAGAGTAACATTATCCTATAAAGGCAAAGATAGGAATTAGAAAAAGCACAAAAACTACTTTTGTACTTGTCCCATTCTTTTTAATGAAGAAGAGAAATGGTAGTTCCTTTCTTGTGCTAATAGAAAAGGAAATATTTTCATGAGGAAATTGGTGAAATTTCTCACCTAAAAACTTTTTTGGCAACCTGTAGTTTGGGGGATAAGCTTGAAGTTTGCTTTTGCTAGAAGTGTCCAGTGTCCTTATCATGACCTCTGAAAAAGGTTAGAATTTGGTTAGAAATCCTTTTGAAAGTGTGGTAACAGCATGCAATTCTTTAGAGGTTGCTGAGAGGAAAAAAAACTTAAGATTGGGTACAAAAGTGAGCATAAAACATAGGCCACTAGTATTCAAAGCTTCATAAGGAGCAAATGGTAGGAAGAGCTAAGAAAACAGTCTGGAATTAGGATAAGAAACCAAATGGAGGAAGTAGCCACAATCACAATTTTTGCACATATTCTAATCTTTAGTCCTTTTGTACTTTGATACATACCTATGGCTTGTTTACCCATGTAATTATGACTTCAAAAGCAATGAAGCATTTTTTAAATCTAGCTTTAGTTATCTCACTTCCAGAAAAGTCCATTACAAACTTCACTAATGGAGAAAAATAAATAAAAACAGTTCTTGATCAACAAGCCCATTTGCACTAAATTTTCACACAGAAACACAGGACGTCAATGGGGCTTTCCCAGCCAGCTCTGTTACTCCAATGTGTGCATATATTTTCAAAAATTTTAAAATCAATGGGAACAGCTAGCCCCTATGTTGAACATGAATTTATATTGAAAATAAATAAGCTTATCCAGACAATTTGCTCACTGGAAAAAAAGAACAGTTAAAAATGATTGCTGTAAAAATAAATGACTAGAATATACACAATACTTGAAACACAGGCAGGGAAATTTCAAAGACAACAGTGAATACTTAAATCCCTGGCAAGGAGAACAGAAAGAGAATGGAATAAACAAAGAAAATCAGTGCCCATTATTGCTTTTGAAAATCCTCTCCTGGGATAGCTTAATAATTTGCACATACCAAATCACCTTTAAACAAAAGCCACCCTCAGTCAATTTTAAACCTTCTCCTTATTAAAATCCTATTGATTGATCATTCTTCATCTAAACATTTGACAAGCCAATTTCCATTTTCAAGAAGGGCAACAGTAGGCTTCTTTTTGAAGACATAAATCACTCAAACATTGTTATCAGTTCTCAAGTTAACTAATTAATACAAATTAATAAGAAAATTAAATAAGGCTGATATTTATTTCTTTTTCTCCCATCAGCCAGTATTTTAATGGCTTCCATAAATTGATGGATTCAGGAGCACTGACAAAAAATATGTAGTTGAAAGTAGCTTATAATGATTTGTTAACTTCATAAGAGTTCCAAATTAGCTGGCCAAAAGTACAGTGTATGTGTTTTATGCTGACTTCGACAGATCAATAAGCAAGAGACATATAACTTGAGGAAACCGATTAAAGCATCTAACACCATTTTGACATGAGGTCAAATTTAAAACCTCTTCCTACCAACCAATCTTCCCATTGAAAAGCATAGGTTACTGTCATTGAAATCAACTCTGTTGCAAATTACAAAACAAAAAGGAGGGCAACAAAATGAATTCTAAGCTCATATTAATAAAAAGGTACCATTTAAAATATGTCACTATTTAGCCTTGACCATTAATAACTAGATGTGAAATGCTGAGCTGTGTCAAGAAAACCTCCCATTCTTCTAAGTGCTGCCTTTTCTTCCTCCTCTGCTGTTACAGAGCTGTTCTCTCCTACATTCCACTGCAGCAGCTTTTCACTGACAAAAAGAAAGCAAATAACCAAACCTAAGCAAGTGCAATAGGTAACATCACAACCACATATAATTGGATTTTCTGCATACAGATCACAAAGCAGTTAGCACAGTCTGTGTGCTACAGAAAAATTTTCTCTAAACTATCAGCATTAGCATTAAAATTAGAGCTTCACCGGGGGGATCAAATCAAGCTTATGGTGATGTGACACTTTCAAGACAGAAAAAAAAAAAAATCATTGAATTGTCACCATTGTTCTTTTTTACAGTGACAAAAGATATTACTGCCAGATTTCTCCAATCACAATTATACTTGCGTATTCAAAAATGAGAGAAAAAGATTTCCAATTAAATGTTAGTGGCAGCCCTGGTACTTCCACAAGTTGCACCCACAAGATTTGAAAATAACCCTAGTCTGAATAACTGATAGCTGCCCCTACATACTATCTGAGGAATATAAGACAATTTATTTTGATATATTTTTCACTGAATGATAAAACAGGATGGAGACTAAAAGAACAAAACAAACAAGGATTTTTATTACATTATTACTGAAATAGTGAAGAAAATTTCAAACAGATGGCTCCAATTCAGAATTGATATCAGCTGTTGCATCCAGCTAGTGGATGGTGGATCATGTGAGTGGACCATGACTTCCCCGTGACAAAGAAACTTAATCTACATGAGTGAAGTGAGGTGAGAAGCACTCAAAAGATGAAACACTATTTTGAACTGCAACAGCAGTGTCTGAATGACACAGGTCAGGTAAAATAACAGTCTTAGTTCAGGCAAAGTGACTCAGGTTGTATCAGAGCCACAAAAAAAAGGAGGAAAAAAAAAAAAAGCACATAATGGTAAAGCAGAAGCCAAACTTTATATAAGAATCTAGTTTCTAGAGTTATCCTTAGGATAAGAGCCGGAGCTGTTCAGCCTGGAAAATAGAAGGCTCCAGGGAGCCTGATAGCAGCCTTTTCAGTATCTAAAGGGGAGCTACAAGAAAGGAGGGGACAGACTCTTAAGCAGTGCCTGTTGTGACAGGACAAGGGAAAATGATTTCAAACTAAAAGAGGACAAATTTATACTGGATATAAGAAAGAAGTTTTTTACAATAAGGGTGGTGAAATACAGGGACAAGTTGCCCAGAGTGGTTGTGGATGCCCAATCCTTGGTGACATTCAAGGTCGGGCTGGACCAGGCTCTGAGTAACAACATCTGGCTGTAGTGTCCATGCTCATTGCAGGAAAGTTGGACTCGATGACCTTTAAGGACTTCTTCCAACTCAAAAAATCCTATGATTTTATGAATGATTTCTGATTCTTTCACCTTACTGTTTAATTTATATATGTTTATTTACGTATTTAAAATATTTATATATACATATTTAAATATATATTTAATATTATCTATTTTTTAACATGCATATAAATGTTCCAAACTGAACACGTACATATTCATATATATATACACATAAGCATATATATATAAACCAAAAATCAACACATTTTATGGCAATTTAAATTCTCCTAACATGCATATATAAATTCAGATACAGTATATCTGTTTATGCCTGTTTGGCTTTTATATCCATACTTAAGCAGAAGCTTATTCCTTTGAGATTTCCTATATAGTGAGAGTAAAGTGATAATTTTTACTATATGTTTCCAAAATACTCTTACCAGTAGCCCAATTTCTGTTGCCTACAAATGTTTCTACATACACTCTTAACTTTAATGTCTCCATCACACCTATTAACTGTAGGAAGTAATTTCTATGTATAAAAAAGGTATTTTTAGTGAGTTTTGTATCAACTACAAAAGAAAGTCATTCAAATCTTTACATGAAGAAACACACACACACAAACACAAAATCAGACAAATATGTTCTACATACTTCTAAAGCTGTTAGAGAAACCATTATAAACAATTTGTTTTGAAGAGCTTGGTGGATGACTGTACGTTAAAATCCCTCATATTTTCAATTTTTCTTACTGACATACAGTCATACACATAGCATATGTAGAAGTTTGTTCATATCTTGCACATACATATGTCTAAAGGAGTTTAATTATTAACATTTTATTATTATTCATAGTTTATATGATTTTGAATACATCCTAAATATTGAAACTTGCTGAATAGCAGGGTACATTGTAGCTCACTTAGGCTAATGTGGTACAATTCAACAAATTACTTTCCTGAAGATTACAAGGCTGCTGTAGCAAAGTATTACACTGATAAGATTTAGAAAAGAATTCCCTTCATTATGTCAAACAGTTTAAAGAAGAATATGCCTACACTAATTCCCCTCTCACTGTCAGCAATCAGTTTACTGGCAGCAAACTATGAATACCTTGTGAATCACAATTATTATTATTATTATTTTTTATGTAAAACTTAACTACATTGAGTTATCTAAGCTACCATGGTCTCTAATACAAATTATTTTTTATTTGGCTATAGGCATTTTGGCAGAACTTCTAAGCTCCCAGCCAAGATCTAATTTTCATTTCTAAAAGCGACTGGTAAAATGCACTGTGGATTCTCAGTCTCTGCTAAAATCAGGACTTCTAACTTCATGTTCTAAATTTAGATGAATGCAAAGCTTTGGTAAAGGGAAAAATATAAATATGTGTATTGGATCTTTGGAGGACAATCCTTCTCTCTCTCTTACACGTATACAAAAAAGAAAGTTCCTATTGTTTTTGGCCAAGAGAGCACTTCTTACTTTCTCCAAGTTCTAGGAGAGTGTAAAGGAAATCTTCTTTTACAGAAAAGATTTGTGTGGGATTTTCATTGTAGACAGTGCTATGAAAGGAAATCAGTTAAAATACAAAAAAAAAAAAAAAAAAAAAAAAAAGAATGGCATTCTAACTTTATTAACACCTTCAGAATGCAATTCAGAAATCTAGTCTCAATTTCTACTTATTAAAAAAAAAAAAGTTTGATTTTTTAAAAAGTGCAAGAAATTCCTCTTCTGTGTTTCATGTTATCTTTCACACTGTCATCCTTATGATAACCTGCAATTTCAAGTAGTGATCTTCAGATGCTATCAAAATGAACTGATCCCAAATGGTTTTCAAAATGAAATACAAAAGATTGCATTCATTTGATTTCAAAATGGGCCATTAGCCACTGTAGTCTTAAACCATTCCAAGAAAGAACTAGAAATCAAACAATAAATAAACCTAATGCATACCTCTAAGCAGTAAGTAATTAAAATAGATAGTAAACATTTGCTTTATTGTTTGGTTTTTTTTCCTGCTAAATTATGATTTTTGCAACAGTTCTTAAATGGTTTTAATTTTAAATGCATTGCAGAAATGAGATCATACTCATTGTATGCTCTTCATTAACTCAACTGATGGTGTTTTAATTCCTGCAACAAAGTCTGGTTCTCCTTTTCCAATTCAGCATAGCTAATGTGTGATGAGACTAATTTGTTTCTCTATGGCTGAACAAATTATTTCTTTGCAAAATACATACAATTTTTAGCAAAGATTATTGTTAAACTTTCAATATGTTCCAGGGGAGGGGAGGAGAGGAAAGGAATAATTTTGTTTTTTCATTTTTCTATAAGAATATCATCTTTACAGCATACAAAGTAATCCGAACTTGTCATAAAATTTCAAATAACTTAGGAAGAAAAAGAGAAAAACTCTATCAACATAAATCAGAACATGTATAAAACCTGAGCTTAATAGTGCTTCGAGTCTTGTAAAGAAAAGAACAGAAACACCATCCTGAGTTCATATCAGCATGTAAATGAGCAAAAATTTACTGTTAAGTTTTAATCATTCCTTCATTAAACTACCAACAAATCAACTTTCACTTTTCGGTAATATACTAACATTATACATTTAACCCGGCAGGCAGCTCAACACCACACAGCCATTTACTCACTCCCTCCTCCCAGCAGGATGTGGAAGAGGGTTGGAAAATAAGGACTTGTGGATTGATATAAAAACCACTTAAAAGGATATAAAAGGAAAATAATAATAATCAGTAATAATAGTGATAAAATGGTGTGCAATTGTGATGCACAATGCAGTTGCTCACTACTCAGTGACCAATACTGAGCCAGTCCCCAAGCAGTGACCACTCCAGATAATCTCCCCCAGTTTTGCTGTTGAGCACAACACCATGTGGTATGAATATCCATTTGCACAGTTTGGGTCAGCTGTCCTGGTTCTGTCCCCTCCCAGCTCCTTCTGCACCCCCCAGCCCCTTTGCTGGCAGAACAGCACAATAAGCTGAAATATCTTTGGCTCTGTGTAAGCACTGCTCTGTAACAACTAAAACATCACTGTGTTATCAGCATAGTTTTTCTCCTAAAGCCAAAACATAGCATCATAGCAAACACTATGAAGAAAATCAACTCTGTCTCAACTGAAATCCGGACTGTGAGTTAACAACATTAGTATTTTTGTAAATCTAAAACACAGCACCACACCAGGTGCTGGGAAAATATATATGTACATATATATCAGCCCAACCCAGAACAAACATATCTTTGCAATAAGTCCATTGATTTGCAGCAGACAGTAGTCCAAACATCCTGAATCAGCCTGTTACAGGTGAAACCCCTTCTCACCTGAGACCAGTTCCAAACCTCAGCACCCTGGACAGGGTCCGGTGAAGCTCCACTGACGTCAAAGCCATTCTTGCTACATTTTTTCATTGAAAACAAGTTAAGGTCATTGTTTACAGCATTCTCCGTACATGAAAACAATGAACTTTTTTTAACACAAGTATATCTGAACTGACATAAACTTGAGGTCGTCTGTACTTTGTTTTTTTACAGCCAGCTACAGAAAACGTTACAGTTGAAGATTGCACTAAATATAAACTTACATTGAAGCATATCTATACAGAAACAGTGTAAAATTAACCCCTTAGATCTCTTCTACTGTACTGTACAGGAATTAAAAAATATGTATATTTGAAATGTACCACAGTTATCCTCTTTCACAGTTTATATTTGTCAAGTGAAAAGAAGTCAAACAATCAAATGAACACAAAATAAATAAAAAACAACAGCTACATGGACTGAATAAAAAGTATACTCAGGCAAGTCCATTAAAATAGATTTTTTTTTAATGGAAAAAAATTATTTATTTACTTCATCAAAGCCAAATGTAATAAAATACTATGTAAGTTAGCAGAAAGGTGTTCATGGAAAGGGATAAGAGAAATCAGAGAGAGTACAGTAATCCTATCTTTACAAAAATGAACATAAACCCAAAAGTGTAGTTCAAGAATCTTTGCAAGGTCTTTTTGTGCACTCATCTTGATGGTAAAACTGTTTATGATAAAGAAATTATATTTTGTAAAATTCTGCATCCAAAAAAGAAGGAAAAAAATGATAATTTAACATTGAAAAAACATTGATTTTATTCAGCCAGTGGATATTGTCATTTTTAAAGCCAATGCAAACTGGGTTAAATTTAAATCTCCTATTATCATGTAGATTGTACTCAGATGAGGCATTTTTGCTGATGTTCGCTGCAAGAAATAAATATAAAATTAAATATATATATTTATTTTAGTGATGCTCTTAAAAACAGGCTTAAATATTATTATTTGGATCCACCTGCAGGCCATTGAAGAAAGACTGCAGCTGAGGGGATGAGACAGCAGGGAAGCCCATTCAAGCTGATCCAATTTAGATATGCAAATTTTATCTTGTGTGTTTGAAAAGAACATTACAGCACAGCATAATTTGTACCTTGAGTTCCAAAGAATAATATTTCTAATCTAATGAAAACATGCCTTCATTGTTCACTTTCCCCCTCTCCAGGTTTGGTCCAATCTACTGCTCTCCTACCTATTTAAAACTGTTTTCTTCCATGTTTGAAACAATTAACTAACATAAAGAAAATGAAAAGGGAAATAGAAATGTATTTATTACTGTAGTCACCTAATAAAGACAATGTTATAAGTGCTTGACTCGTGATAAAATCTGTAACAGTGGGCCTAATATAAACACCACTTTAGGGATGAAATGCTAAATGAAGCAAGTGAAGCTTAAGATCATGCACTGTTCATTTGTTTTTACTTGCCTTGGTTGTTCCTAACAGTGATATTTGCTCAATGACTAACTTGTGCAAAAATATATATTTTTTCCCATCAAACTGAGTGAAACAGTGCTGAATGGCCCACACTGTTTACATTTAGAACTACCATCTACACATATTTATTCTGATTCAGTGGTATTACTGACAGAACAAGACTGTATGTCTTCTAATTCATGAATGCATATGCTATCCTAAAAAAGAATTAGCATAGCTGAACTAGCATGAATGCTCATTACTGTTCTGTATACAGTAAACTCAACGCTTCAAAACAAATTTTCTCCTCAAAGTGGTAGATGAGATACTTGCCACCTTCCTTATAAACAAACCCAAAGCTTATTATTGCAACAGTAAGCAACAACATTAGAGAAATTGATAGAAATCTGGAACCTCAAATTTCTAGGGGTACATATACCACCATTGCACTGCTTCTTACTTAATTAGAAATATAAATTCATTCAGTAATTTCTAAATTTCACATCTTCATTACGATATCATTATAACACATGTTGCATAAGCAAACTGCAAGTAGAAAAAGGTCCAGAAAATACACGGTTAATCTGCTGAAAATTAGCTTAATTGAGGACTCTTCCTAAGCTCTCCATCCAGAACAATAACTGGAATAGCCCCAGTACTGATATGAGTGGGAGCTCACACAGATTTCCAATGAGGAAATCAGCACAGGAAAACTGCAAGGCCTATGCTTGTGCTACTTGAAACAGAAAAGTCACAAAAATAAGTTCACAACAGTAAGTTTGCAGTTAAACGTCACAAAGAACAATGCTTTGTTCTCACATAGTCTGTGCCAGAGGGTGGTGGACTCCCTGGCACGTGCTGAAGTGACAGAGCTGAGGAGGGCAGTGGGTGGACCAAAGGGACACCAGGGATGTCTGGCAGCTCCCACCTAATGACAGATAAACATGCAGTGTGCTATGGTCCTTATCTTTAACTCTAGAGAAGATTCTGCTCTTACCACCAAATAGGGAAAAAAAAAAAAAAAAGTTTTATATTAATGACGTATTATTGATAGGTTCATAAAATACCATGTTATTTTGCGCTTGATTCCAAACTGCTACACCAGACTTAGCAGAAGTTTAATAACCAAATGAGGAAAACTGAGTAAATGAGAATATTTCAGAAGTCACAAAGCCAGACATAAATTTTCAGACTATGAAAGGTTGCAGGGAAGCAAAGTTGCATTGCATCTCATTCAGATGAGGTTAAAGAAGACACATAACATCACTTTAAGTGTACTCATTCATGTTTTTGCAATGAGAAGCATGTCCATTTGCTATTACCAGCATCCTTTGACTGCTATCTTTCTTTAAGAAAACTTATAGAGTTAAGTTAAATAATTTCAAAAAGGGAGCGTGGTGGTGGTTGTTTTTTTTTTTTTATATATATGGTGAACATTTTAAAAGGAAAGGAAGTTTCAAGCCTTTCCAGAGATTCAGAGATATCAAAATAGCACAATACTTTTTCTGATATCCTCCTGGAAGTAATTTAAAAAAAGAATTCATGACAAGAAAATAATAGATATACATATACATTTTTTAAGAGAATCACAGAATCACAGAATGGCCTGGGTTGAAAAGGACCATAATGATCATCCAGTTTCAACCCTCCTGCTATGTGCAGGGTCGCCAACCACTAGACCAGGCTGCACAGAGCCATATTAGCGTGTAAAATTTTATTAGATTTCTTGAAAAATACTGTGTAAAATCTACTGTTTTGAAAGATATTAGGAGTGCTTGAAACTTTTATCTCAAGTTGCATCATTCATATTATGGTCATCATTTATTAATTTGTGAAGTGAAATATTACAAAGTGTAACAGAATTTACTATGTTTACTAAAATATATTTTTATCCACAATGAGGAAACAAAGGTATTTATTGTTAAAGCAAAATATAATTGATTTAACAAAGTATTTAACACAGATAAATCCTTTTATTAAATAAACATATCCTGTCCTGAAAGAAAGGCCTTTAACTAATTTGCAAACAACCATTCCTTTGTTTCTTGGCCATCTATATAGCTTTTGGGTTATATGAGAAAACGCATATCTTACTATATGATACAATTTACATTTTTTCTACTAAAATACCTTCCTGCTACAATTTAGTTTTTGCAATGACAAGTTAACCCTACATTATAATTGTTTTCACTAACATCCTGTTACAATTAACACTTTCCTTTCCTGCTTTAAATATAGCCTCCGTTTCCTTTTAAATATGCTTTCCAGGAAGATTAACAGATTAACATCCTGTAGATATTTTTCATTGTGCCAGGAGAGATGTAGGGGAGAGCACAACTGAAGTTTTGAAAACAAAGACTTTGGCAGGAAACAGATTGTGCAACCAAATTGAATGAGAGGTTATTTAACTTCATTATATCAACTCATTTAAGTAATAAAACAGCAAAACACAATTACAGAATAAAAACTGACTGTAAAAAGAAGAAAAGAAAAAGATCTTTAAAATACATTTCACAGATTCACATACATATTTGTTTGTAGAAAAAAAAAAAACTGAAAGAACTGAGTGCATAAGCAGATGTCCTTTCACAAATTTGCATTCTGTGTTTCAGTATACATCATACACAAAATAGGAAACTCAACAAACACAACATATTTCCAGCCAAAGCTTTTAGTCAATTCAATCACCCATTCTGTCATTTTAAAACCACTTTAATAGGAAATCCTGTATAATTTTAACATTATCATATTACAAGTATATCCTGGAATCTTTCCTTGCACACCAGGGAGAGAGACTTTGACCAAGCTGAAAGCCATTTGAACTAGTTACATCAAAATTATTGGTGTAGTTTCTTCTTCTACATATACTCGATTCTTGATTTGGAATAACTGCTCACTAATCCCTCTCAGATGATCTGGGCATCACAGCACTCTCAGTCCAGTAAATATTTACAATACGTTATAGCTTCTGTTTTGGTGATTAACAAACCAGAAAGAGATTTTAAGCAAAGCTATCAGTTTAATCTAGCAGGGCTTTACATCCAGTACGCCAGACTGGGTCAGACAGTTTTAATAGTAAGGCAATGATGCAGCCACAATAACTGAACTAAGGCAGTGAATTTTTAAAAACCCAGGGGAGTTACAGCCCCATTTACTCCATCTGTGATACACTATGGGGGAAGAGAAGCAAGGTTTACTCTGTATTTATCTGCAAAACATGTTGTCAAAAAGCAATTTTCAGTAAGCAAAAAAATAAGTATAATTTTTGAATGTGTATAAAACATCTGGAATACAATTATTTTCAGCAGAAAAAAAATATTTAAATGTTCTGACAAAAAGTACTTCTGGAAATAACATTTGTTCAATCCATGCAAGTTCTGGGAGCAATAGTTTTCATTAGAGCTGACTGCACATTTCTTCAATGTCAGGGCCACAAAGGTCTGTCCCTTTATAAGGGAGCAAAGCCATTCCGACCACTCAAAAATGAGACCCCTGGGGCTGTAGCAGTCATTCAGTCCCATGTTCAGGCTGGGCTATTCTGTTGCTTTTGCTTCTCCTTACCTATTGCACTAACACAAGGCTGAACATAGAGAGTGGCTGCACCCAGCTTTGGCAAGTAAGACTTAACTCTCCTGCTAAGGACAAATTTTTGCCTTGCCATTGAGCAGCAAAGAGTTATATGACACTGGCAGCAATCTGATCCATCTGGCTTTAATTTTCAAAATGCTACAAAAACAGAAATAATGTACGAAAGTGTGTATATTATTAACTCGATAGGTACTAACCTACCCTGTTCACACAAGTGCAGTCATTTCTGCATGCAATGGACAAATATGAAGTTCTACAGCACCTAATATGCACATCATTTTTTGCTAGTGTAAAGCAGAGCAAAACAGTTTTTCATTTAATGTAGCACAACTACAGTAAAGCATTATTTTTCAATTTTGAAATAAGTTTGAAACTTTAGTTGTTATACCAATATTTGCAAAGACGTGAAACATCTGCTAGTCAAATTTGACTGCAGTTTGTCTGCAGCAAGATAACAGAAAGGTGTTTTTAAAAGTCAGTTAACACTGGAATTTGACCCAGTGTATGCAAAGTGAGATAGATGTTGTATGTTGTTGTATCTAAGTCAACTCCTTAGATAGTGGCTCCAGTACCAGGCAAGATCAAGTAACTATGAACACTGGAATCCACAGCTGTGTTGCATCCAACTGGATTATCTAGTACCAATTCCCCACGTTGGTGAGTTTGACAAGACTCTAGAAATGATTTTTACAATAAATTATAGACCTTTTAAAAAGGAGGTAAAATCTTACTAAAATTATGGACAAAACAACTTGATTTTTGTGAAACATCTCAAAAGTACAGTACAGTTGTGGTTGTTCTTAGTTATCTTGACTAAAGAGAGTGAGATTTTTAGATGACTAATTTATACCAGTCATCACAAGATTTTAACATTTACTGAGTTATTACAAGACTTTGAGGAACAAGACTGTGTCACATTATTAGAGATTAATCTGAATAAATGTCAGATTCTTTCTTTCTGAAATCCAGCTCTCAGAAGACTGAATTTCGGACTGGCTTTTAAATCTGAGAGTTCATTGATGACCAGCATCGACAAACTGTTTTTGCAAGACTAAAAGCTAGCTTGCCCAAAACACTTTGTGGGAGCTTGGGCTTTTAGCCTTTTTTGTTGAAAACAAAACAAACAAATGTTGGTGAAAGCTGGATTTTTTTTTTTTTTAATATAAACTTTGATTTGTAATGTTATTTTTCTACAGGTTTTTTTCTTCACCTGACCCAGATTTTTCTATAATTTAGTTCAGATTATTCTTCAATGCCCTCTTGTTTAAAATATATAGAAGAATTATTAAAATACTTATAAATGATTCTCAAAGGTATTTCCAACAACAAAACTTTCCTTTAAGTTCTCTTCTACAAGTCTATGTTCATTCACAGAAGAAATATATGTGACCAACAGTTTGATTTTTATCAGACAAAAATCTGTTTATAATTTCACATTAAAATGTTCAAATATGAATACAGACAAGAAACAGAATCATAAATATTGATAACGAACACAGAAAGCACTTGAATTTCTGGATTTGCTTGGGTGTGTGGGTTTTTTTTTTTTTTGTTTGTTTTTTTGTTTTTTTGTTATGGGTTGTTTGCATGGAACTCCATGGAAGGCAGGTGACTTGCAACAGTCAGTGTTGCTCCTCAGTAGTCATACTTTTGCACTTCACTATAGTTTAAGTTTACTGAGGATAGCTATGCATTTTATAGACATTTTGTTTTCAAACTCAAGATTTCTAACTATTCTATACAAGTATCTCAAGAATGCTGACAAGATACAGAGAAATAATTTTAGTAATCTTTTAGTCACTGTTTAGTAACTTGAATCTACAGGTTACAGTTTAAGAAATTAATAAGCAAGCAGCTTCTTCTGTCTTCAGTGTAAAAACAAGGACCTGGGAATAAATCCAACTTTACCATTGTTAAATGTTTCAGTCAAGGTCACTACCAATATACCTGGCAAGTATTTCTTATATAAAATGTCAGAGTTCTAAGCTATAAATGACTGCCAAAGCATGTCACTTAACTACTTACAACCTCTGTTAACTCCTCAGAGTTAGAAGTAGTAACATTGTAAGTTAAAACTGCAACTTACCTCTACAACCTATAAGCAACTCCATTAATAAATGAAAGCACATACAAATGAGAATAGAATTATACAAATCCATTGTTTTATTAACACTTTTAATTTTGTAGTTTATCCTGTCAAGAAAAAAAAAATAAAATAAAAGGTAAGACTATTCAAACACGGCATAAAGTTAGTGAAAGATACTCTGGGAGAGTTTTCGCATTTGTATCTTGTTACATAAATCTGATCCTTAATTCCATTATAAAGAGTGTGAGGAAGGCATGAAAGTGAATGAGTGAATGGAATATGTATCCTAATACACAATGAAACTTCAAATTATTGATAAAAAGTATAAAATAATGTATTATAAGAAAATTTACTGTAAGAGCTACTGAAGAAAAATACAAAATTATACTTCATTAAACTACCTCTTGTTAGCAATAGAACATTTAGAGCTCTGGCTTCTATGATTCAATCAGAGAAAAGGTAGAGATGAGCATTATTCGTGCAATAACTGTACACAGAATACATATAAAAAAGATCCTGATGTGTCTGCCATTAAAAAAAAAAAAAGAAAAAGAAAAAGACAGAATTTCCATAGAATCACATAGTGCTTTAATTAATTTACAGCCCAAGTAAAGTATATACTAAAGAGAAAGACTATTTCTTTTCATTATAAACACCTGTGGACATCCATCAAGAGTCAGCTATCATACTGTGCACAAGATCAAAAAAGGATGCATCCTGTTTGTGAAATACAGTAAGAATAAGACAGGAGGGATTATCAAAGGAAGCAAAATAAGATAAATTTTGCTTAAATTGAACATATATTTTCATTTATATGCAAATAGACTGAGAAAAAAATCAGCTGATAGATGACATGAATTACAGACAGATTTTTTGTAATATATTTAGCTATAGATGGAGAAAGAGTTGTTTGGTATTTGGGGAGTGGTTTTCCTCTTGGTTATTTTTTCCTGTTTTGTTTTGTTTTATTCTACCTTGCATTGTAAGGAGATTGTGTTTAAATATATATTATATATAAGGTTATATATATATACATATATATATATATACACACACACACACACACACACACAAAAAGCTTCCCTATTATTCTCCTGAAAAGTATACATAAATGGATGCTTCTCAGATAGGCTAGTTGGCAGATACTGAAGCTACTGAAAAACAAGATGAAATATTATCTGAAATTGGATCCTTCTCTAAAGCATGCTAGGAAGTGGCGTTCTCAAAAGTTGCTGATGTATGAAGACAAACAAAAGCTCAAAACCTGATGGAAATTACTGCCAGCCTGTCCTTCATTGTATAGCTGCCGTATTCCAAAAGCAGGCAGAATAAAAATAATAATAATAATAATCGTGTAAAAGTAATTTACTCTTGTTATGGATCTAACATGAAGATGCTTCTTTACATTATACAATGCAAAAAAATATTTTCCACTTGCACTGTGCCTTCATATCCATTTCCTTAGTTAATTAACAATTACAGCCAAACCTTAGTTATTTTCCACTATTTGCCATCATTATACGTGCATGAATATGTACTTGCTTAAAAACACAACTTCCAGCTCATGGTTTGGGAGGAACAGTGGTGGCACAGTGGGGACCTGAGTGGCAAGGTCACCAAGAGGATGTATGCATTGTCTTCAGGGACATGTGGCAGTGTCTGTGGGTGACAGGGCATGTGACGCCACCACACCACAAGTTATAGTGACCACCCGATGCCAACACTGCATCAGGAGCAGATCTCTACAGCTAGACAGAGTACTTCCAGCAATGAGAGTGTGCAGGCCATTTCCTCAGACCAGCCAAACACCTGACATCACAACCAGGTGCCTGGAGTATTAGGGCTGACTGGTACAGAGGGGTCACAGCAGGCACAGCATACTTGGCAACTATGTTTGCACTACATCAGCCCTTTCAAACTTCCTTTCACAGACAGGATTAAGCTTCATGCCAAAGAACACAGCAAGAAGCATTACCTTTAACGGCAAGATGACTGTTCATTTGTAATGGGAGATTAAATAAATTCAATGGTACAATAATTTGGCATGCAATTTCAATTCCAAACTATGGTACATGCATATATATGCACTGACAGCATTTACAGCAAGCAAAGTATCAGGTGGTCTGTAAACCTGCAAATTCTGGAATAAACAGTTGACTTTGCAAAGTCCAACAGAATCTGTAAAAAACTGAGACCACAATAATAAAAAAAACACATTATACTATTTAGTTACTCCCCAAAAAATAGCTTTAATTTTTCTCATGATTGTTCTGAACACAAACACGAACTGATTCAGGACCCAGCAATCCTATCAATGCTAGCTGGTTTTTGAAATGGAATTTCTATGGACTTTCCAAGGATCTGATGACACAATTTAAAATATCTCATGGCAGATCATTGGAAATGCTTCCCTTACTCTCTGACACAACACCGAAAGCATATCTAAAATCTTAATGATTATGTCTCAGATAACAACAAAGTAGCTCAAAGTGGCAAAATGGGTTACAGAGATAAACCAACTGATCCAATGACTACCTGATGACTTAGGGTCTACATTATTTTATTTTATGCAGAAAAAAAAAGTAGAAAGCAACATTATCCTAGAATTTTAAAATTCTTTGTATTGCTGCCCAGAATGGAAGCTTGAGAGTTACTGATTCCCAGAGGATATTAAAAAAGGTCCTCCACAGGTGGAATCATCATGCATTAAGACAAATTTTCTCAGCCTTCACCAGCCACTCAGTGTTGTCTTGTACATTCAATAAATAAATACTGTCAGCTTCTTCAACTCTATGTTTTGAACTGCATCTACAATTACCTACTTGCTTCACAAAATTAGGAAAGAGACAGAGACTTTGATATGAATATGATGAAGAGGAAAGAAACTTTCATCATTCCAAGTTTAAGATGAGAATGCTTTTGGAAGACTTTTATTTTATTTTCTACTATTTTTTCTTAAATTCAAACTAAATTTGTCAACTAAATTTTTTAAGAAAGCCTATTGCCCAGTCAATGTGAAAAGTAACACTTCTGACATGTATCACAATGCCATTGCTTACCTTCAGTAAGTCAATAAAGATACACTATATCAGTGTACTGCATACATGCTATTAATACTTACTAATAAATAAAAAAATATTTTTTGATTTTTAAAAAGCCATACTTACCAAATGTCTGTGCCCATTATCCTAACAGTTAAAAAGCAAACAGAAATGTGTTTGAAGAAGTTATGCAATTGTCAAGGAACATTTAACAAATATTATAAACAAACTAACTAAAGTTTGTGACTCTAGGTACGCCTGTTGGCCAACATTTAAAAAATTTAGTAAAATATTTTTCATATTTCCTGTAAGCTTATTTCTTTACGGTCCATAAATAACTCTCAAAAAATGCATAGAAAGTTATGCTAACAAACACAGAAAGAATAGTTAAGTAAAATATTCAGCACTCACGAAAGGATAGTTTAAGAAATCATGAATCAATTCTTTTCTCCCCTAGCTCCAAAATGCCAGCTAAAGGTTAATGCTATTGAAAAGAGCTGCATTCAGTACCCAGGATATGCAACAGCTGGAGGAGCCTGTTTGGTTTTTGTCAGAAAGAAATCTTTCAGGCACATATCTGTCCAATCATATCTGAACAGAATGTTCTGAAACAAAGGGAAAGTTACACAAGCCAGTCTGACCTGCAATCTGATCGTTAAAAGATAAACAGCATTTCTCAGCATAAATCAGTCAACTATACAATGCGTATGATTTTTTTCCTCCATTAATGAAATGTGTGAACTTTCGTGCTGGTATGCTGGTAAGAATGGATAAAATTTTCTCACAACTATTTCAGAAAGTAGATTCATTTTAATGGAAATGTGCAATATTTCACTGCCAGTGGGAGTTCTCTGGCACATATCTTGAATAGATTCATCATTCTCCATCACTGATATCTACGTGAAGCTATACTTCATTATAGTTAATAAAGAAACTGTCAATAGGATGGATACAATAGATTTTGGCTAAATGGATGTAAAATCAATCAGAGGAATCTTGTCGTAAAATATGAAGACACTTTTAGACTGAAAAAAGGACATATCATGTTATCCACTTAGTTAAACACATATTACAAGTAGATTAAGCCCATACTCCCTTGCTCTCAGATTTGGAGTATTCTCCTTCTTTCTACAAGAATAAATAAGTAAAAAATAAATAATAATAATAATGACATTTATTTATACGGAAATTAAGGTTCTTTAACACTTGAATTCAAAAACCTATCTTGTTGTTTTTATGCTTCTCACAAGCTTCCCCTTCAGCCAGTCACTTCTGGGAAATGTTTACAAAGCTTTGATGACAAATATTCAACAATCTCCAACATTTTTTCCATGCTTCCAGTTTGACACACAAACACAGACATCTGCATAGGCAAAGAACAGAACAGACTGTGCAATCTGCTAAGAGAAATATGGTTCTGCTGAATCAGCTCATTTGTTATCCATGTCTTTATCAGTGGGAGCACAGTTATGTTCAAATACGGGCTAGAACAAAAAGACTGAAAGTAGGTATAGTCTGTACTATTCCCTCTCCTCGCTTTTCTGATCCATCAGCCCTGAAGTCCCCTAAATGCCGGTGCCACTACCAAGCAATTACCCTCCAAAGCCAGACTGAAAGGTGGATTTGAGAGCCAAAGGCTTGGCATGTGGTTATACATATATCCGGCGAGGCAATTAATACTGTTAGCTGAAGTCTTTACTGTCACACCTCACATTTTGTCTGATAGCCTGAACTGATACTGCAAGACATTTGTCAGTAACAGACAAGTCATGGCCACCATAGCTCGTCTATAACTTTTATTTAAAAAAAATAAACCAAAAAATCCGTACACAAAGAACTACATCAAAAGATAATCATCATATTCAATAATTTTAAAAAAATAAAAGCTGAATATCCAAAAGTAAACAAATATCAGAACTTGATTTGCATACCCGTGTCCATCACAACATAGGTAGACTATAATGGGATACTTTTATCCCCACACAGCATCTGATTACTTGCAAAATACCAGTTTCCCTAGTTTTTTCACAGATCTCTGGTGTTCAGAGGGCCAGAACATTATGCTGAGTTATTTCAGAAACTTGAAACCCACCCAAGCATTTCCAAATCACTAGGTATGATCCATCTTCCAGCATACACCTTCCAGAAACACATTTACCGCAGCTGAATGTTTTTAGCACCCAATATTTATTTCTCCTCTGAAGGGATTTATGCATCTTGCACCTAGTAATACAGTTGTTGATAAAATAACAGGTTTTCTGGAAAGTTTCATCAAGCATTGTTTATATGACCTTTTCCTACACCTTCTATTCTTCTGTACCCTTTTAAATTATCAACATCAATTGCCAGGAATTCTTCCAATATCAGTGTCAGAGACTAAGGAACAAATCTCTCAGTCTTTCTACTAATAAATGAACTTTAGACCTTCCTGCACTACTTCACAGCCAAGGACTGAACTACTCTGTCACACCAGGAACTCACAAGTTACTTTGTCTGTCCTGACTCCCTATATTCTCTCTAGAGCGGGTGCTTTCACCAGTGAAGAATCCAGGAAACTTCTGAAAATACAGCCTCCATTTCTTGTTTCTAGATACATCATTTTGACTTTGATTATATTGAGTCAGACACCATCTGTATAAATTCATATTACCAACAAGTTTAAAATATTCCCAGGACTAATCTGTTCTGCAGGTTTCATAAACACAGAAACTGAAAGTCAGGCTACTGAATAATATGTAAAATATCCATATATTTCAGTAGAAACACCACAGTACTTCATTCTCCCTTCCTTCTGAAATGTGACCAAGACAAGTCTTTAAATCCACTTCACTGATTTTTCTTCATACTGTGTGCTAACATGGAGTGTTAAACTTATACTTTGAATTTTACAGAAGACTCCATTAAGTGTCTGAACAAAGTCTAACTTATTCTACTCATCTTTGTCACACATATTTTGCAAATCATTATTATTAGGTCTGGGGTATCATTTAGACTTTTAACTGACCAGTTTTTATACATCAGCAAGGATCTTTTAGTAACAAGTTTTCAAAGCAAGTTCCATTCTAACCATGAAGATCCACTGAGCCAACTCCAGAAGAGAAACTCAAAGTAGAATAAGTAAACCTACCAAAATTGCCGGATGGGACAACAAACTGTATCACTTAAGACTGATTTAACATCTTACCTTATAATTATGTTTTAAAGGAGGAATCAGCTCAGTAAAAAAGTTTAGGTAAGCAAGAAATACTTCCAAATTAAAATTTCTGTGCGTGAAACACAGAAACATCTAGGAGATGCTATAAATAATTTATTGACAGAAGAATCTCTTAAAAAAGAATGAAGATTTTGCTTCTGTGTTCATGAACGAGAACAGACAGCAAAATCCTAACAAAACCAACAGAATTTAACATGAGGTAGGGAAGAAATACACATGAAATATAATAGAGCAAGAAATGCATCAGTACTAAAAACAAAGAAAGACTTACAATCATTTGTTTCTGCCCTGCCATGAATCCCACAGTTCAAAAAAAAAAAAAAGAAAGAAAATTAAAAACTCATTTTTTCAAAAATTCTTACTTTTTCTATGGAACAAGACAATAATGACAAGGAATTTCATAAGAACAAAAAGATGGCTTATAGAATGTTTCTGTAATGTGCATAGAAGGTTCTTCAATTAAAAATTTTGCTTCAAAAATATAGTTTATGGGAGTAATGACTAAGCTTGCTGTTATTTAATGTTTGAAAGACCATGTTTTAAATTACTGTTATTCTCTCTGACTTTACAAATTCAATCTAGGTATGCTACAGTCAAACACATTCCTTGGCATGCCACTTAGGGTGATGATTTTGGGGTTATTTCCCTTGATACTCTTCTTTGGAGCGGTAAATTAACAAGATGTTAGTGCTGGAAAAAATAAGATAAAGAACTGACAAATTCATTCCAAAAGACTATCGTTATCATGATATTCTTAGAGAAGCATGAAGTTTAGCAAGTAGAATTTATCTAGCATCAGAGTGATACCTCCTGACCTACACAAAACAAGAAAAGAACACTTTGAAATATAATACAGGTTTAAAAATCAAAATTATGCAATTCCCAGGAGAGAGAGTAAATGGAGAGCTCTGATCAAAGATTTCTTTACACCAATTATTCTCCACCTCATGTGTCAGATTAATTAGGCAGGTGCTATCCTGCCAGCAGGAGAAGCTTTGCTTCAACAGCCAAGCACACACATTCCTATTCCTGGCAGTTGCTGCCCTCACTGTCAAGTGCACCTGGAGCAGCCATGCCCAGGGCTGCCTCCAGAAGAAGGGGGAGGTTGTGGAGGAGGGAAATAAATTGTTAGACTGTAATTGTACATAAGGAATCAGAAAATAAAATCTTAAAAAATAGGATTGAGAGGAGGAGGAAGGCGGACTGTGAATGATACCAATATTGGGCTGCAACTGCTGAATCCCACCTAAAACGATATGGTAAGACCTGTAAAAAGTGTCATATGCCATCAGGATGCACCCTTCAAAACTTCCAGTATCACAGTCTACTAAAATAAGCTGTCAAGTCCAAAATTCTGTACCATTTCTCCAGACATTTTTTCAATTTGCTTGAAACATGCATGAAATTGTGTTCCCAGACACATTTCTCTCAATATTAAAGCCAGCTTATGCTCCATTCTTTAAAATGAAAGAAATCTGCATCCAAATATATACTGAAATCTGTATCAACATTTATAATCTTATTGCTATGGTTATAATTCTATCATACTTGAACTTTGCACTTTGTTACTAAATGAAAACAGTTCTAGCAATTAGCCCAAGTATTACACCAATGGAAAATTTTGAGAAGGCTAGTGTTTTGGAATCTGTTCCAGAACCCTGCATATCAGTTCTAAAAAAGAAAAATAAAGTCCGGTTTCAAAAGCTTGCAGTTTTAGAAAGTAAAATCTTTAATTACCTAGGCTCAGATTTCTGAGCATGTTAAGCATGCCTCTTCTGATTCTCTCCCTACACAGTACAGTGCATTGTGTTCTTGGCTGCTGTCCTCAGCCATGCTCAGGTATGCTCTGCAAAAACTGTATAGAGCTGAACACAATCCGGAGACAAAGCAACTTTTCTGAGAACTGCATAGGTCTTACTAATAATGCAGCTGCAAGACAGGATTATAGCTATTTTAAATATATGGGGAGGGCTGAATTAGTAATGGAGAAAAAGAATAAATGCTCCTACTCAAGTAAAATAATCAGAAAGAATCTAGAATCTGTAGAACTAAGGAAGGGGGCATATTCCCCCTGCTCAAATTTAGAAAAGAACCAGTTGAGAAGTGCTGTGCAGTGTCTTTTCATCCTTGGGAGACAATTTCATAGTTTAATATATCATTTGGTATGGCTTGAATACCTTTCACTTTTAGTAAGCATCCATTACATAACTTTTCTCCA
This sequence comes from Gallus gallus, assembly GCF_016699485.2. Lineage (NCBI taxonomy): Eukaryota > Metazoa > Chordata > Aves > Galliformes > Phasianidae > Gallus > Gallus gallus. The sequence goes on from NC_052533.1 coordinate 26,389,703, forward strand.
CTGTCTTTAATTACCCCATTAAGTACACCAGTATTTGCTCTTATAGCAGCTGTATTAGAGCTGCAGGGCACAAGAAATAAAACCAAGTAGAAAAATTAATAAAACATTGTCTTTTCCATTTAATAAGTTCCCTTTCTTTTTTATGGAAACATTTGTATTAGTAGATACTATTTCAGCTCTGTGAGATAATAAATCACATGAGCCTTGTATTATTAAAGCCTACTGAACTGCCAGAGAGAAGTATCATCACTCACTAACGGCACAACTTGCCTTTAAGCTTTACTCATTCTACTCTATTTCTGAGGAGTCATTTCATTGTGGAAAATATCATTCAAAACATAGAAATGGTAATGAGTCAGAAATCATTCTCGATCAAAACTTTTTACTTAGGAAATAAGTCATGAATTTATTTTACTATGCTACACTGTTAACTAATCCAGACATATTTCTTTGGGGGGAGAATAAGAATGAAAACTTCAATTAATTAAAAATTTATTAAAAAATCTGTGAATTATCACACATTCTTAGAAACAGCTTCCAAGTTTTAATGTGCTTTGTTTTTCAGCAGCCTGGATACTTAACAATACATCCAGCATAAAATAGGAAAAATATTGCAGTTACTTATTACATCAACATGAAACTATGTCTTCTGAGTAGCATCCATACAATAGAGCACAAGAAACAAAGTAATGAGGAGCGCCGATGTATTCACCATTGGCCATCATTACTGAAAAAGCAATTCCAAATCACTGGTTGCTGCACCATTAGTGCCAGCTGTGCAAAAGCTCCTGTCCCTTTGGGGTAGCCTGTGATGTATCAGCAACCTGAGATCTTAAATATATTGACAAAGAAAGAAAAGGAGAATAATTTTGATTACCCTTTTTCTGAAAGTCCTGATTTTGTAATAGTAATAACAATTTCCTACTTATGTAAATAAGTTATCCAGGAGAACCTCATTATAATACTTTCTGGCATCTGACTGGAACAATCCTATTCCAGGCTTTCTGCCACCCTCATTTGGACTTCTCTCCTTTTAGTGAAAATTATTTCTATTGAGATCTTTTTGAACCATCTCTGTTTTTCACTGTAGAGCAAAGCTAAGGTAACTTAAAAAAAAAATCACTATATTAGAAGCATGAAAAGCATTCTGCAGTATGGACTAATGGTCTGTACAGGTTTTGGTGCCAAATTTTAGCTATTAACCAACATTTTACAGGACTTATCATCCTACAAGTTCCTCACTTTACAGGACTTATCATCCTAAAAGTTCCTCACCTACCCAAAGTAGGCCATGTATGTGGGAAATTACTTCCATGGTTTAAGAATAGTATATGATTAGCACCCATATTGTAATGTCTTATACTTTTAATCAAATGTTGATTTCTCCCTATGACTTTATTATGTCACCGCAGTAAATGTCTAGGAAAAAACTCTTCTGAGCTTCTGCTAACATACATGTTTCCCTGGGCTGCCTATTTGCATTGCTTGCAAAGGATTCCTAGGACAAAGAAATGCAACTCAGCTCAAGCAGTGTACCCACACAGAGCCAGAGCAAATGCACACATTGTAAAGGTTCCGTGAAGCTCCATAACACACGCATCACACCAATAAGAAGAAAATAACATTATCCTACAGCTTTTATAAATCTTAATATGACTTCCCATTCTTTTTCAATAACCAAATTAGCAATAACAAAGAGATTGGGCACAGCTGTCAATTCCTCCCATTTGGTGGAGAAATATTTCTTCTTTCCTTTCTGAAAAATTAAACATTTCATTCCCAAGGACAGACACATGCCAGTGGTTAATTAGGGGATATTTTATGAGAAGAACTAAGATTTATCATCAGCACAGCAGGCAAATATTGACATTTTTACAAGCACGACCATGCTACAATTAAATTTTGAGTTGCAAAGCTCCTGAAAGCAGCTGCCGCCCCAGGAAGCCGGGAATCCCAACACTTACTGTCAACCCCAGTTTCCCGATACTTATTCAAACTGGCAAGAAACATTCTTCTTATATTGCTTTCAAATATTTGACAGCCTAGCCATCCATTAAATGCATCACATTGAGGTATTGCTGTATCACTACATAATTCTTCCTGCCAGCTAGTGAAAAAATAATATGATGTGCAGGATGCTGAGGGGGTCCCAGTTCCCACAGTGCTGGCTCACAGGTCTGGAAGGGGGAAAGAGAGAGTAAAAGCCAGAAGGGTGAAGGCACAGGACTGATGGGAGAAGGGCAGTAACAGATTACACTGGTTAATAGATACTCTTCACTGAGAACCTGGAGAGCAGGGTTAGCAACTGGGTGGGTAACAAATAGAAATCTGTAGCAAGCATTGATGCAGTCACTTGCCAGAAGTCATGGCACTCCAGTCTGGGCATGGGCAACACCGCCTGCCACATGTTCACAGGGAAGAGTAATTGGGAATAATCAAAATAAAGCAATGCATCAATAAAACCCCAAACTGCCATTTCCTCTCCTTTCCCAGAATTCCTACAAAGTAAAATCCATGCTAGCTATGATAGTTGCATAGATATAATTCAGTAATGTTGTCTTCCTGAAGGGAAAAATGGAGCCACAACCATTGCAATGGATATGCACACATAATCTTTACACATATATACATCTATTATACACATGCACCCATATATAACAGGCCATTCAATTACAGAAGCAATTAAAGAGGACAAAAGGCAGACGAGGCTCCTTGTCTAGAACATCTCCCCTGACAGAAGATGGGAGGCTGGGCAGGAGGTAGTAGAGGTTAATTACCAGCTGGAACCCAAATGCTTTCTTTTTGACAATTTACAAGATAAATCTGTTTAAGCAACACGATTTTAACTAATCACAGAATTAACTAAGTGCTTAATTTTAACTAAACTGACCAGCTATCCACTTCCCTCATTTTTATGTTTTTACATGTGTAGTCTTAAAAAATACATATTTTCTTTTGATTTACACACAACTAACCATCCAGAGGATAAAAACAAAAAGTCAGTGTCAGAAACCAAATATTTAACATAACCACATTCAGACAGTTTCACAGCTGTGGTACTCTGTTCAATGTATTGTTCTCTGCAACACAATGGAAAAAATGAAATCTTCCATATAATTGGAAATCAGCACGTTCTCCCATCACTGTAAAGCACATGTAATTTCTTTTAGTAAAACAAAATCACCTTCAGTGAGCACCATTTCATCTTTTCAGGGGTAAGTCTCAGTCAGTCTGGAGATGGTGTGAGACATAGAACACCCAAGTGCCTATTAGTCCCCTTTCACTGGGCTCTCTTCACTCTGAGATACCAACTGACGGCAGAGATATCAGAGAATAATCCAGAACTTTATCTTGTTAACTAACAGATCTTTCAATTGAGTTTTTTTAAAATGCGCTTTTACTTTTGCCAAATGTTCAGACAATGTTTTCAGGCTCCATATGTCCATCAAGCTGATATTTTTATGAAGCTTTAGCTAAAACAGACCAGCTAATTAGACTCAAGAAAAAATATATATATTATTTTTTGTGATTTGACACATATTCTGAATGCTCAACTGTGTAAGCTCATTGTCATTTCATCCTTATATTCAAGAACTTTACTTAACACAAATAAATTCTAATTAGATAAGGCAAAATTAGTAGCTGAAGAACTTGGAAGAAAAAATTTCTATATACCAGAGCAATTGCTCTGCACAGATATCAAACAAAACATTCTCATGTTTATTCAGCGGTTAACACTGGGGCTTTATTCTTCATCTGCTGTTACACTGCTGGGAATTGTGTAAAATAACAACACTGCTTATTCAACATATTTATCACCTTGTCTTCTCTATTAGTAATTTCAGGTGATATTATGGAGTAATAAAAATGTCCCCTAGTCCAGTCCAGTTACTCAACTATTGGTTTAGAAGAAATATTAAGCTTATTGTGTACTCTTCCTGGGAGGAAGTTAAACCTTTTATAATATTTATGTTTTTCGCTATTCAATAGGTCAAAACAAATAATTGCTCATACCATTAAAGACTTCTGGGATAGAGGGAAACAATAGCCAAAATCCTTTTGCTGAAATCATTTGTGACATACGTTAATGACCAAGGCAAGTTTGTTAGAACTTATGTTAAAATATAAAGCAGACTTGAGTATTTAAAAACATTAGCATTCAATTAAATTGGAGCACAGAGTATGTTTAAAAAAAAGAAAAGATTTAAAATAAAATATATTAGTTCCACTTTTATATTATGTTGAAGTGAAATGGAAGATCAGAAGTAGATGCAATCTCTTGTCCTTTTGGAGTCCATGACCAAATTAGGAAGTCCTACTACATATGGTGAAGAATATGAAGTATGGGGAAGGTCCTCTGGGTTTGCTGTTCACCTGTCTCTTTTCAGCAGAACCAAATGCTCATTTCCTCAATTAATACCTGTCACAGTCTGTAAACCGACATAACACCACTGTTCCTATTATTTGGTTTGACCTTGCTATCATGGACAAGAATATAATTATGATAATGAACCAATTATTCTTATAACAATCAAAAAGACTACCACTTCCTCCCTTTTCTCATGATAATATCTGAAAATTCTAGTTTCATCATCCATTACTTGCATGCTGTCATTAAAATGTCATTATATGATTAACTTAGTTTTTGTTGCTTATTTACAAAATTAAAAAATAATAATAATAAAATGGAAAACACTGAGGTCTTAGAATAAGCATGACAGCATACAGGATGTCTGATTTATGTAGAACAGTAAACAAATAGTTTAGTATTTGGAATATTTTACAGGTTGTATTCTGATAAATTTTGAATGACAACACATCTGTCTGTTAGGATAACCAACTGTTAATACTACACTATAATACACGCTGCATATTTTACATGAATGGATGCATCATACATAGCAGAAAAAAAGTCAATTAAATAAAAGTGACTTGAATTGGTTTTCACTCATTGAAAAACCAATAGAAAAAAAAAAAAACATTACCTCATTCAGATTTCTGACTCTGTTAAAATACTGACTTCACAAAATACTCCTTGCGTTGTCCCTAAAGAACGTGATCTTTAGTCACTTTATGATATTTTAGAGAGAAGAATCTTTCATCTCCTGATTTGAAATGAATCTTTCCAGTGTCGGTCACCGGCGTTGATTTATGATCAATTCACATGGATGCAGAAGTTGTTGAAGAAAAGAGCATTCTTTTGCTGCCATGACTACATTTTTAGTCAAAGCTAAGTTTCTCTGGGATAGATCCATTTATGATGAACTGTGGCAGCTTCACAGTCAATTTTTGACTTGAGACAACCAAAGTGCACAATAGTTAGTTACGTATTACTGCCTAGGGATGGTCTCTTTACTCAGGCATATTTATAACTGAAATAAAAGTATAAACCTAAAACTTCCAACATTTAATTTAGATAAATTGCAGTTTACTGTAACCCTCGTAAGAATTCTGTCTGCTTTCTTAGTCTACCTGTAAGACTACCCAATGCAGAGCACTGTAATTCTATCTGTAAATCATGCATCTGTTAAGCAAAAATAACTGCCACTGATTAAAAAAAGTTTCAAATATTCTGCAATAAACATCCAAAATAGAGACAAATATTCTATATGGAATTCATCCAGGTCTGAAAGGTTGTAAGCAGTAGAAGCTAAACTTACCTTTCTGCCACAGAAAACGATCATTCTCTGCTGCTGATGGTGAACTTTACAAATGACATGATTCCACTATCACAACAATTTTTGGATGGGTAACCTCTGTACAGTGAAGTCAGAAGAAACCTGCAAATAAGGAGATAAAAGGTCAAAAGGCAAATATTAATCAGCTTATAAGTCTCCCCAATAAATGACTGAAGAGAGGGTACTGATGAACAGTGCATTGAGATGATGAATTGTCAATAGTAATTTCAATATTGATATACCCAAGTACATATGAATATAAGCATATTTTAAAAGTTCCCCCCTTTTCCAAGTTTCCTTTGCCATACATACCCCTGGATGCTTTCTAATTTCCCTGAATGGCTCAATATTCTAGTCTGCAGAGCTTAATCATGTATGGATGGTCATTCCACACACTTTTTGTGAATGTGAAAAATTGCTGCCAGGCATCTGTTTTTAAACGTTATTTCCTCCCTTTCTTTTTTCTATTTATGCCATCTGATCACATTACTTATATCCATCTCATAGCTCTAATTTAAAGGGACATTCCTCTGAATCATGGCTTAGTCTTGCCCATACATTTCCAGATATATTGAAAGATAATATTATTTTCAGTCTGAGGCTAAGCTAATAAAAAGAAAAGTTAAAAAGTTGGCTACCTGTCAGCTATTTCTACACCAAATGATTAAGATTAAGTCTTTATAGAGGCTTATTGAAATATAAAAAACATCCAACTTGGAGACAGATGAACTAGCCCAGGCAACCAATCAATACAAATTGAATCCAGTAAATATACTAAATATGATGCATTGGCACTACATAACGAACAGTACAGGCTGAGCTATTCTGCATTTATACAATGACAACTCCGAGTTTCTTTGGCTAGGAGATAAGTCCAGTAAGTAAAATACTAATCGTCACTGTTAGTGATTCTCTTCTACTCCATTTGTTCCGTGTTACTGACAAGATCTAGCCCATTCCACTCCCTTACTGGAGTTTAGAATCATCCTCAGCCTTGTTGCTCATGTAACCTCTCTGTTTTCTCTTCCTCTCTTATGAATGACACAGAAGAGCAAAATAAACTGAAGTTAACATGGACCATGTTATGGACAACATCTCCTGAGTTGCATCCATATTTATTATATCAAGAAAACACAAGTTCTAAGCTCCAGGATTCTACCTAATCTAATAATAATTTAAAAAAAAGATGCATACAAGCCAGAGAACTTATGTCCTTTGCTCCTGCATGTAGTCTTATTGTGACTTTGAGATTAAAGTCACCTAAGCATTCTGAATGATTTTTTTTTCCCACCAAACTGACAATTTCCTCCACCCACCCTGATAGTACTATGTTATAAGAAAAAGTCGTTGGTGTCAACAGTGTGCCATCAGATCAGATAATTTTTGCTGGAAAGTTCAACAACAGAATGATATCTATGTATACTATTTATGCAATAATTTGGCAAAGAATTGAGGGTTTCTTTTTACCGTTGTCTCATCACTCTAATCTGAATCATTCTTTATCATTTTATAATAATACTACTTTATTTGAAGTCTCAGAGTGCCAAAACAGCTTTACTTTTTTTCTTCACATAGAATAAGCAGCATTCTGGTGCTATCAGGAAGTAATACTGCCTGTGCATCAGTATGCCACCAGTTCACAAGCAGGGGAGACCTGGAGCAATCACCCACGTGTAGGAAAGAGCGAAATGTCCTTTTCCTTTATTTGACTTTATTGGTGCTATGAGACAGGTACACCCGTTAAGCAATAAAACTCTCAGTAGATTTCCACTTCTTTCTGTTACTTTTCTAACCATTAAGACTCTAGACTAACATGTTTACTCTAATATAGAGAATTTTAGTTCAAGCTGTATAATTAGTAACTCAAATATGCAGATGAGATAATGAGAGGGGAAAACCAACTGCCTCCCCATCAAAACAAAAAAACCCACAACCAAAACATCCACAGGTTAAAGTTAATATTTACTTCCGTCTCCATAATTAACAACCATTTAAAGTAAACATCAAAAGAGTTTCAGATGAGTCCTACTAAAAAGTTGGTTATATACAAAAAAGTTTTTTCCAGTAATATATACAGAATGGTCAGAAGTAAGACAGATCTCTGTTCTGTTTAGCCTATTTTAGATGAATTTGATAATGCAAGTTTGTCATGAGGTTGATGCTTCTAACTCAGCTTTCAGCTTGAAACAAATATTTACACCCTGAGGAATGGAATTGTAATAAAATGCTGACAAGTCCTTACCATATCAAATTGTTTCTGCCAGCGGACAGATTTCCTATTCTTGGCATTGCAAAATAAGTGAATTTATATTTAAAGAATGAGGAATTATTCACATTCAGTAACTAAATCTTTATAGATTTTTCCATTTGATCAAAGTAAAATAAATATCGACAAGCAAAAGTTCAGACCCTCACCCCCTCCTCAAAGTTGAAATGCTTCAGATTTCAGCTACAAGGCCAGTAAGGTCTATCAAGCCTCACACGAGGGCTGCATTTGAAGAACATTACCCCTCGCAAAAGCAGAAAGATGCTTAATCCTATGACTCATAATCCTAAACCTTATATTTTAAGTGTAACTCCAGTGATTTAATGCACCTGACAGCAGATATAGGTTCTTCCCAACACTCATAAATAAGTTTCTTTAAATTTTCAAGAATAAAAAACTAGTTCTAATCTTCCAATAATTATAGATTTATAGAAAGGTTTGGGTTGGAAGGGATCTTTAAAATCATTTAATTCCAACTGCTACATGCAGGGACACCTCCCACTAAACCAGATTACTCAAAGCCCCATCCAGCCTGGCCTTGAATGCCTTCAGGGAGGGTGCATTCACAACGTGTTTCAGTGTCTCACCACCCTCACAGTAAAGAATTTCTTCCTAATATCTGGTCTAAATCTACTCTCTTTCAGTTTAAAATCATTTTCACTTGACCTGCCGTATCATGCATTTCTAAAAAGTCCCTCTCCAGCTTTCCTGTAGGCCCCTTTCAGGTACTGGAAGGCAGCTATAAGATCCTCCTGGAGCCTTTTCTTCTCCAAGCTGAAGAGCCCCAGCTCTCTCAGCCTGTCCTTGTAGTGGAGGCGCTCCAGCCCTCTGATCATCTTCATGGCCCTACTCTGGATCTTCTCCAACACCTCTATGTCTTTCTTGTATTGGGAGCCCCAGAACTGGATGCAGTACTCTAGGTTGGGCCTCACAAGAGCAGAGTAGAGGGGCAGAATCACCTCCCTTGACCTGCTGGTCACACTTCTCTTGATGCAACCCAGGATACAGTTGGCCTTCTGGGCTGCAAGCACACTGCTGACCCATATTGAATCTTTCTTCAAACCAACACTCCCAAATCCTTCTCCTCAGGGCTGCTCTCAAGCCATTCTCCGCCCAGCCTGTATCTGTGCTTGGCATTGCCTCAACCCAGGTACAGGATCTTATAAATAGTGGTGTCACTAAAAGCATACAAAAGATACGTGTATTCAGTTACAGGCTAGCTTTTCCCACCATTTATAAAAGAATCTGCAACACACTGAAGAAGTAAATGTGCAGAAACCTGAAATTTATTGCCAGGAACATGATTCCCATTATTTGACTTTCCAATAGAAACTCAAGCATCAGAATGAGGTCATAGTTGGCTCTCCTGAATTCCAGGGTTATAATCCTACTTATTGCTTTGTTCCTTCCATGTAAGATTCTGAACTCCACTACCTCATAGTTGTTGCATTCAAGGCTGCCCCCAGCCTTCATATTCCCAACCAGTCCTTCATTATTTGTACCAACATATCTAGCAGATTGTGCCAGCAGATCCAGCAACATACCTCTCCTCATTGACTCTTCCACCACCTGCATCAGCATGTTATCTTCCACACACCGCAGGAACCACCTGGACTGTGTGCGAGTGGCAGTGTTCTTTTCCAGCAAAAGCCAGAATGGTTGAAGTCTCCCATAAGAACCAGTGCCTATGATCGTAAGACTACTTTCAGCTGTCTGTAGAAGGCCTCATCAACATCCTCCTCCCAATCAGGTGGCCTGCAGTAAACACCCAGAGGTGTGTCCCAAATGAGGGTCACCCACATTAGCCTGCCCCTTACTTCCCACCCATTAACTCTCCACTTATTCATGATACATCCCTTGGCAGAGCTCAATACATTCCAGCTGTTCTCTCACATAAAGAGCAACTCCACCACCTTGCCTTACTGTCCCGTCTTTCCTAAAAAACATGTAGCCACCCATGACAGCTTTCCAGTCACAAGAGCTGTCCCATCATGTCTCCATGAGCATAATGCCATTTGCCAATTTGTTTAAATAAAATGAGTAAAATACTTTACATATGAAAGTCAGATTCACTACCTTTTATTATTATTATTAATTGGAGCAGGTAGAAAGGCAAACACTAGTGACAGCAATGTGAAAATTTACAAACATCGCTATCCCAATTGTTTGAAGGACTAACATGTATAAATGAAAAGGGCAGTCATTCAAGTTCTGCCTCAGCTTTCACAATGAACATTTTATTGAAATTCTCCTTTTCTTTATTCTTTCCAATACTTATAAAGAATGAAGGTATGAAATATTTAATTCTGATACCTTCTCATTTCCTGACATCATTACAATTCAAGATGACTATCTAGTCTGCTTTCTATCTGATTTTGATGCCACTGAAAAGCTGGCTTCAGGAAAGGAAAAAAAAAAAAAAAAAAGAAAAACCACCTTTTTATTTTTAATCTATTTATGGAGATTGTCCTCCATAAAATACCACTCTTCACATTGCAGTTTCAAAGCAATTTCAAATGCATCAAGGACTTGTACTATAACTTATATTTACTAAATATACGTTAATTAAATCTAATGACATTAAAATAATCTCTCATTTTGGTGCCACAACAAAATGTATGAAAGCTATTCATTCTTACTAGATTTTTTTCATACTACTTATAAAAGGATTTTACTTGATTAAATTTCACAATAGTGTTCCACAGAGATCAAAACAAGCCCTTCTATTGAACAGTCACTTGAACTCACTAAAAAAAAATAGTTTTTAAATACAAAGTTGTGCTCTCAGTAATAGCTAAAACAAATTTGCTTTAGGATGTGGCTATTAGCAGATAGTTATATATAGTTATAGATAGTTCAGTTTATGTTTGGATCTTATTTACTTCTAGATTTAAGTGCTTCAACAGGTTACTAATTACCAAGTCCTAGAATTATTTTTATTTCATTTGATGCTTTTTAAAATCGAACTAAAGAGATAATGAAGGGTTAAATGTTGACATGTGGCTACACTCAGCATTAATTAGCTATGTGTATGCATACACACAGATATGGCTTAACGAAGCAGTGTCCTAACAATATGTTTATCATACTAAAAGTAATCTCCCTTTGTTATCACAGAGCCATTAGTAGACTGCTGCAAATTTATATCTCAAAGGACATTTAAAAGTTAACAACACATTACAACTGTGTCCATAATAAATAACAAAATATTGGTACACTTTGTTGTTCAATCCACATTTGGTCCTGACAGCAATTTAAAACCAAATTAGTTGCTGCAAAGCATGCAGGAAAAGAAAAAGCCACAAAATTTTCATTGTCTTTTTTAATTCTTTGATTGGCATTTGTGCGTACAGGATTTAACGGCTCCCCTGTGCAGAACTGAAAGCATAAAACCTAAGTAAACCTGGAAAACATATGAACATTAAGTGGTAAACTAAACTATTCCAATACACTTATGCTCTGGAAAGTGAGAGTAGGCTTTTTAGAAAACATACAGGGATTTAACTACAGAATTCATTAAAATGAATTAAAGTCATGCTGCTAAAATTTACTGCCATTAAGAAGTTATCATTAAAACACATCTAATAAAATTTTAGTATGAATTGTGGTGCCTGAATATTTTGAATAGTCACTGGAGGCAAAAAGTGTTCTAAGGCTACAGCATAAAGCTGAAGGACAAACACAGAGCTTTGTAGTATGTGTGTCCGGTAATCATGGCAATATCTTATGTGTGATTTATGAATGTCTAATTACTGGTGTTCTGTCCTTTATTTAATTTATTTTGACCACTTAAACTGTCTCAGAAGTGCCTATCTCCATTTGCATTTTAATGAATAATAATTGATATTTATTCAGCACATTCTATTTGCATCTCAAAGCTTCATTTAGAGATTAATACTTCTTATAACCTAAAACAAACTATTCATAGATATTCCAGTTAAGGGAATTACTTACCAGTGAGTGAGTAAGACACTGTGCATTATGATTTAGTCAAGCTGCTGGCCTCGGTTTTAGCTGTTGCACTGCAGTTACTGTCACTGGTGATTGGGGATGCCTGGGCTTTAGGAAGTTACATTTAGGAAGATGAAAAATTAAAGAGACTGCTCACTGAGATGCCTCAAGGAATATTTCAATATATGCCATTTTTGCCCAAATAAATTCCGTAAATCACCCAGGAGAGATGAGTAGTAATCACTGTTTTCCCACAATGATACTGATGAGAAGGAAAACACCGTGATCAAAAAATGAAAGATTTAATTTTACCAGAAGGCTCATGTAAGTTTATGAATCAAACTGGTAGGTATATATCATACATAACCATGGAAGTCCAATGAAAGACAGTAAAAAAATTGAAGCATTAATTCCAAGAGGTTCTTCCCACCTGGGTTAGTCTATTTGTTTATTTGATTTCTGGCTTTGAGAGTTCAATTTCTAGAATCTTATAGAATATTCTTTGCTTATATGCCTCGCTATTTCCCAACAGACTGCTGAATCTTGTCTAAAACAAGAGCTTCTGCAATGGGCCAGCCTAAGTTTAAAAACTCTTGAGTGAAGACTGCACACTGAATATCTTCAGATTAATCCCATCTCATATGCAAAATCTAAAAATGGGCACGATATAGTAGATGCTTAAACTAGTCTCCAAGGCTAGGCAGCTTATGGATGAAGTAAGTCACTCTCCAAGTAGATTGCTAGAATAAACAAAATATACCCTGACTTTCTCCTTTGCCTCCAGCTGTACTGGAGCTTACAGTGCCCAACTCAGCCACAGACATCTAACTGTAGACAATGAGAAGAGATCTCTCCTTAGAGAAGATAATAACAAGCATTATAAAATTTGAAAGGAGTAACATGATTAATGTTTAGAAGCACGTTCTGTGAAAGCATTCTACCTTAAAGTCCTGTAAGCAGAGCAAGGTACCCTACAGGCTAAAGCCATAAATCAAGAAAGGCACTATAAACATTTTTAAGAAATTTGGGAAAGATGAGGAAAGATATTAATGTATGATGTCCTACAGTATAATCTCTGGGAACAAGGATCAAATCCAAAATGAAAATTGGCATCAAGTCATTCTGCTTCTGAGAAGAGAAAATAAGGCTCTCAGATAGCTTGCCCTAGATATTTACTTTAAAGGTAGGAACAGAAAAACAGAGCATAGCTCTCAGCACATTTCAGGTCACACTGACCCAACTCAAAAACTGCATAACACAACACATCGGAGATGATAAGAAGATTCACTACTATTATAAACTGTGGTTTTTCAAACTAAACATTTTTTTAACCTAAGTATCTTGCTGAGTCTTGTGCACCATTCCATCAGACAAAGCCTGACTCAGGGAAAGACTGCCAGCAGCCACTACCAAACAGCTGGCAAGATTGCCTGGGGATCTCTTCTACTAGAGCCAGGTTAAAGAACAGTAAGTGTGCTACTGTCTAACTTGTTAAGTATAAAGCTGTAACATTTTGGCAAGTAGTGAAAGAAAACCAATGAAAAGAGCCGACCTCACAGACTCCTTTTCTCACCTACATAAAGCTTTTATTATTGTCTGCAACTGTAATGTTTTGCTGAAAATTTAGCTCTTACCTCTCAAGAAGTCACAATCAAGAGGTTGAAAATTGAAGATACAGACAAATGTTGTAACCTCTGACCTACTTAGTAGTTGTTACTTTAGTTGAAAGGCTAAAGGAAAAAAATGAACTTCTATTGTAGCACTGTATTTAAAAAATAATAATAATCAAAAATCCTAGGCTATTTACAAATTTAATAATTTTCCTGTGTAATCATTTTTAAATAATAAGTGAAAATAGCCCAGGGTGTGTCATGTATTTTAAATTAAGTGAAAAGCATATAATGAAACGAGATAAAGGAATCAAGATCACAGTACGTAGCAGATTTAAAGAAAGCATCTAATCCATGCATAGGATGAAAAGGTCTCTGGGCTCCAAACAGTCTGGAACTCCTTATAAAAGTATAATAGTGATATATAGGAATGTACTGAGTAAAGTCTTTGTCCCATTTCATCTTAATAAATGATCGAGGCATGAAGATGCATGATTTCCCACAGCTGGATCCCTACAGCTTTGCACAGTGGTTCTGAGAAAAAAGTATGACTGCTGTGGAGCTTGTAGGATGAGCCTGCAGTAACTTTTTCAATATGTTGATAGTTTAGAGATTGATATAAACAAGAACATATGATGTACACACTGATGCATGGACTTTTGAAGAGAAATGGAACACAAGATTAGTAAAAATAAACAAACCGTATCCTTATAAACTGACAAAAATGATCTTAAACTAGCCAGGTAATCTTGAGAGCCATGTATATCAATAATTCCAAACATTTAGATGCAAAGGAACATTAAGTCTGAAAACACTAATGCAGAAAAACATTTTATCACATTTTAGAATGCCAGTAGTTATTAAGACTGTTTTTAGATATATAAAGCCATTACATAGCTTATTATTTTCTACAGCCACGGGACTTTTCTCTAGAAGAAAAGTGTATTTTTTAAGCATTAAAATAATGAAGTAAATGGCATAGGGCTAAAAAGAATATATGATAGGAAGTATAAACAGAGATGAAAGAGGTCAAGCAGACCTCAGAAGGCAGGGCAATGTCTCTATCAACTAAGCTAATTTAAATGTCCTGTAGGAGGCTTCCTGTGTAAATTCAACATTAACAAGAAATAAACTCAACAAGACCAAAGGCTATTACTGTTACTGGAAAAAAAATAACAATATACACGATCCAGGATGACATCTGAGCCAGTTAAGAATGGCCAAGAGCTCCAAGTGCCCAGAAATCTGGTAGCAGCTAGAGGAACACTGAAGATGGCTGAAGCAGAGAAGGGATGTAGAACAAGAAAAATGGAAAAGAACCAATATTGGGATGGACAAATTTTTGTTCCATAAATATTTTCATGTGCAGTTCCAATTAAATGCATTTGTGTTTAAAGTATGAAGTACTCAAGTCTAGTCTAGAATAACACTTAGCAGTGAAATTCTCAGAATCGTATATTCACTGGAAGATTAAAAAAAAAAAGTTAAATAAGAAACAGCAGAAACCATTACTTTGAGCTTCCAGACACTGCAGACTTTTTCATATTTTAGAGTGGAGCAGATGCATAATTTAAGAACTAAAACAATTCGCTCTTCCTTCTCTGCAACTCTTCTTCCCACACCTCCCAGAACAGAAAACCCAAACAGACCCTTCACTGCTGCAAGTGTCAGAAAAGAAAAGCTTGTAACAAACAAATAAGACATACACTGCTTTTACCATAAACTAGCTTTGTTTTTTTCCATACCCTTTCATTCTTTATTCTGTATGCATTGAGATTTTATTTGAAGTTTTGTATATTGCAATTCATTTATGGTTGATTGACATTTCTCAAAAAAAAAAAAACCCTATCACAGTTGAAGGATATTAAATTGGTCTTCACTTAGTCATTCTTTTTTGTGCTTCACTGTGCTGGAAACTTGTTACCATTTTTCCCCAAGAAATTTAATCCCATATAAAATACATGTAAAGGAGATAGAAGCAGATGTCATTACAATGAAAACATTTTAAACAGTTTTCAAGCTTTCATTAAGTTAAACTCCAGAGAAAGTGCAAGTAGAACCTATAAACCACTTCAGGATCACCTGTGAGGAATTCTTCTCTTCTAGGCAAGAAAGTATAACATTTACTGCACAGAGCCCTGTTATACCAAAGGAACAGAGTTCAAACAGCAGTTCTACAATAAAAACAATGGTGACCATGGTTCAATTTATCTATAAACAAAGAGGTCTGGTTAGTACAAAAAAATCCCTGTAATTCAGAGAAAATTACAAATAAACACATTGTTTTCATAGTTTGAAGAAAGAATAAGCTTTTTGTTCTTGTTTTCTTCTCCAGACTTGAAGACAACACTTTTTTAATCAAGCAAAGAACTAAAACTTGTTTTTAATAACATCCAAAATCATACTATCTAGAACAAACTCTGAACGTGCCATTTTATTTTCTAAAACACCAACAAAACTGATATTTAAAAGAATTACTTCACAATTCTTTGGGAATATCAGTTATTAGTTTGCAGAATATATGGTCCCTTCAATCCAATTCCCAGCAACAAACAGGGTATATAAACTGGCAGTTCCAAGTGAGCATATAGGCCAGGCACAAGCAGAGTTTGTAGAAATCCTATCTATGCAGTCATAAATCTTCACATAATATGACATTCTCCTCTATATGAAGAAAAACCTTTTGAATGTGTGGCTCAACAGCAGACTACAGCAGTCTGATGTATGTCTGGAAGCTGGGTAATGTGGGATCTGCAAAATTAAACAATTTCCAAAAATTGATGATCAAGGATCATTTGGTTCTATTGTTCTATTAAAAGTAATGACTGCTGAAGTTACTAGCAATAGTGACAGCGCCCTATAATCTGTGCAAATGCTAAGGCCGGATAAATGGCTATGATAGTCATGCACATTTTCACTAGCAAAAGCAAAGTGCTGTAGAAAGACTTTGCAAGGACAGGTTTTGTTTGTTATTTTTAATTTTTAAAATTGCCTCTTGTAACTCCTAGAGCCAGATGAGTAGACAGGGTGTAAATAAGGCCAAATCCTACCTAGTGTCATAGTGATTGTGACACCAAAGGAAAGGAAAAAAATACAAAACCAATCCTTCAGTAGGAAGAAATTGTGTGTTATCTGAACTTCATAACAAAAGGGCTTTTGAAGTATGTTTGGAATGTGTGATATATGCTCATCACAGAGTGTGTCAAGTCTTATACTCTACACATTTACCTCAGTGCACCTTTCCTAGAGATAAATGGTGATTTTTGCCTCACTGAGGAGGAATTCTTTACCACAGAGACATTTTCTTGTAAGCCTCAGAAGGCCAGACTGAAAATGTGTTGTTTTTCTGCCATTAGGAATATAGTGGTAAACATATATGTTAAAAGAATAGCAAAGAGTTATCACACAAGTAAAAAGACTTCATTATTTTGGGCTTACAACAGTTATTATGGGAGAGCACACACTTCAAACTTCTGTTTCCATTTATTTTGGAAATCATGGAAATTTCATTCTTGCAGAAATGACTGGCACATACACAGGCATTTTTCTGGACAGGTGGAAAATACTGAGCATGTGCTCTTCTTTGCATAAGCAGCATGAACAGGATTTTCCTATTTAACTTGCTAAACATCAGAAATTCCAGAAAAATATTTTATTACAAGCCTAACAGATTCAGGAAACCTAAAGCTATTACATATACTTACGTAAGTACACAACTGTAAATATCACTAGTATATAATTTTTAACTTCACCTTGTTTATTTAAGTAGGTCAAGTCTTTAGCCTTGATCTGGAAATAAGCATCTCACAGACCTGACAGGACTGACCAGAATGTCTCCCAGAGGGTACATCAGGTTTCCCAGGGCCTTCTTTGCCCTTCTTTAGTATCTTTGCTCTCAATTTTATCTGAAACCTAAAGTTTGCTCTCTTTCCAGAGAAAGCTACACAACTGTCCCCCAAGCGATATTTTCTCCTAGTACTGTCAGGCAGGTAGAGCCAAGCAGCTCAACTTGAGAAGGAAAGTGTGCCCCTAGACTTGCTGGAATATAGTAAATGCATTGTCACATAGGGATTATGGGTATTTTCAGTGCAGAGACAGAACAAATCTCGTATTTGATTTAATTAAGAATCCAAAAGTACAAGCCTGTGGTGATGTTAGGTACATATAATGTCTCTCACAAAATATTTAGCTACTTTTCAAGTAAATGAAGCCTGAAGTGGCCATTCCATGACAACAGTCATATTTTGTTTAAGATTCTTAAAATAGAAACATCCACAAGAGATATCATAGGAAAGAATAGATGTATATACCACTAGGGCACAATAAAAATAATACAAAAATAGATGTCTACATCTAAAACCGCATGGTTGAAGTAGCATTCAATAAATTAAAAACAGTTTGAAAGGCTTGTACTAGTAGTATGAAATTTCAGTGAGAAAATGTGAACATATCAGTGAATCTTCCGCTACAAGGAAGGAAGTTTCTAACCAAGTCTTAGAAAATTAACATTAGCTTAAAATGCAAGGAATTATTTTAATTTTTTTTCTCTTTTGTCAGAATGAGAATTTAGGCCATACTTTTCTTTCTCCAGGGAAGTCTTAGAAATGCTTATTGTCCCCATTTACCAAATATAGCCAATAGCAATTTTCTTCTATTGTGGTGCATACCTAATATTGCTCATGTATTCAGACTAGAGTATTTACTTTACTGAAACTCCTTTCAAGAATTAACTGATTAGTATGAGTGTACAGCCTTACTCCGTCTGCAGAATTAGCATATCCAACCCAAATCAATTCTCCTAGTGAGAGCTTTTTTGCTGTTGTCGGGCACACAAAGGACTTGAAAAACAATTCACTGTGTGAGGAAAAAAAAAGAAAACAATAACAATGTTCATTTTCATTACACACAGTCTTGTGATTTCATGAAGGAAGTGAATAATACATTAGTCTATTCTTCTCAAAGAAAGAATAGATACTAATGGAGAATACTAAACAAATTCTGATCTCCATTGTATCCATGCAATCCTGTTGAGTGCACTGAACAACCACCGACTCAACAACCATAGACATACAGTTTGGCTCATAGAGAATATTCATACTGTCTAAGACATACAACTCTAAATCGCTCTCTAGAAGACACTACCTCCATTAAAAATTAGGGATTTTAATTTGAACATAGTATGTAAAATAAATGTGAGGTGTGAGAGAGGTAAGTAGCTTCCTAAACCATTCTGAAAAACAAACAAATAAATAAACAAACAAAAAAACAAAACTAGTATTTGAAGTTTGCTATAATCAGAGACAGCAAAAAAAATATTAGTCAGCTTGCTGTGACATGCCTATAGGATGACTTCAATAATTTTTGTGTGAAGCTGAACCTCAAATGTAATCATCAACTTCAGTGCTAGAACAGTGTTCTGAAATTTATCTGCTTTTTCTTTTATTTCATATGAATAACTATAATTCCAATTCTTTATTCGTATCCTAATAATCTAAATCAACATAATGTGAGACATTACACATTAACACAAACTGTTCAGAGATAATGGAAAATAAATTTACCTACAGATAACCATTCATTAATCTCTTAAATGATTAATTCATATTCATACAGATAATCAAAAAAATAGAAACTGTAAATTCTATCTATTTCTATTCTGAAATGTATTATATAAATGTGATATGAATTTGTCACAGCAATTGCTACAGCCCTAGACTTACCTTGTCAAAATGGCCTGAGATGCACAGAAAACTCCAGGCAATTTTCAAATGCCCTAGAGCACAGCTATATTCCTCTATTATTTCTCCAGTAAGTGGAATCATTAGTGAAGACAAAGACTTCATATGCATTTAAAATCAAATTTTAAATAATGAGAAAAAGGTATACAATATCATCATTTCCATAAAAATATCCTTCTGCTTTACTATGAATTATCTGTCAGATTACCTACCTTTACAAATGTGCACAGCCAATCTACACAAAATGCTACATGATTTTAAGCTTTTCACTGAGGTCTGTTGACAAGTACACTGAGTGTCAAACAGGGTATTCCAAATAAACTTTCTTATCACTCAATAGTCAAGAAATGACAATAGAATGGCAATGTTTTGAATTACCGTACCATTGGCAACCAGTTCTGTATGTGCATTGTGTCGAACTCAATTTTACCATGCTTCCACTACACTGGTCAAGGAAGGAATAAATACCACAGTTAGCTGCATATTGCAGCTCCTTCCAACAATTTAAGGCTTAGTACATAATGCTCATAGCCATGTTACCTGACAGCCTTCCAGGGAAGGGAACACAATGCAACACAGTTAACTGCAATATTTTTCATTCAGAAATGTGTTTATCTACGTAGATCCATGGCTTTCCAATCAAGGAGACAGTAAACACCCCCAAAATGACATATCACCAGAGAGAAGAGCAAGGACTGGGTCCAGAAAGAGATGGCTTAGGCCAGACATGGTGAAACCAAAGGAAGCCCATGGTCACTTAGATCAACTTTGCTACTTCTGTACATTTGAGGAAAGCTGCCCAAACAATCTCAGCTGGGAATATTGTGTCAGTCCCTGTTCGGTGTTGCCAGGTGAAGCGGTCAAGCAACTTCCTGCAACAATATCCAAGGCGGGTAATACACTGCAGGTACAGACTCTGCCCCAGCACCACTGAAGAGTTTTTATACTGAACAAGCACACTAAGTAGAAGCAATCTTTATGAAGTTATTCCTGAGATACATGCAACAAAACAGACCATTCCTGATGAATATTTATCACAGGGCCAAACAATACCTGAATTTGACTAAAACACTCTGCACAAAGGTAATAAAAAACTCACAAGCCCATATTAGCACAATGCCATACACAGACTTGTTTTCAGTCTTCAGCTGAGTTTTCTAACAGTGAGGCAAGGCATGGGATAAGGCACAACTGGACAACATAAAGAAGTAAAAGCACTGGGGTCGTAAGACAATTTATCTTTGCATGTTTTGGATTTAGTCATTGCACAAAGCCCAGTGGGAGAAAACATCCTCATCTCAAAGCTTAAAAGATAAAGCTATCTTATAAACATTCAATTGCACTGCTATATTAAGAATCTTCTACTATTATTCAGCAAAGTTTTAATAAAGACTTTAATTACAAAAATAAGTTTGGCTAATGAGCACTGTGTTTTTCATTAATGCAAGAAGCTCTGTGTGTTTGAGAACCCAGTATTTTTTATCTTGCACTGGATAACTCACTAAACACAAGTACGTGCACTGAACAACGTTCAGTAATTAAATCATCCACTGTTCTAGTGAGCACAAAACAGGGTTGAATGTGCTCTGAGTGTAATGCTCTATAGCCAACAAGATTAATCAACACAAAATAATAACATTACTCTAAATTAACCAAAAAATCAATATAACAATCTTGTTGTCCTGTTCTAAATACTACGTACTCAATGTTTCCTCTGGAAGTCTTAATTTCAAATTGCCTTGATTACATACACAATTACTATTATTTGACAATATTACTGGCACAGGTGCCAGGTCTCTGCACACAAGTTGAGGTATCAGCTAACATCACAAAATTTGTTGAAAATTTTTGTGCCTTGGAGTAAGGAAACCTTAGCCATTATAGTTTAGAAGACTTAAAGACTTCAGACTTAAAGAAATACCTCAATTCAGATTCAGAACAGATGTAAAACTATACTTCCTAACTTTGGGCCATGTAATGCCAGCACAAAGTACTACTGCAATCAGAATTGAGATCAATGAGAACAACCCTTCACAACAGCACTAAGTAAGATGAAAGATCAGACACTAGCAGAAGGTGCCAAATTCAAAATTCAGGACATACTTTAATCTACGGTAACTTGAACACAGCAGAGGGACATGGTCTATGACATTAAAAAACATAACCAAGCTTTGAGTGCGGTATTTGTGCAGTACATTGATCAATAGTGACACTAAATATTAATAGAAAAGCAGATAAATAAATTTTACAATCAAATTGTTTGTATTGTTTCTAAGCCCTTAAATTAAAAGGTTTGAGAAATCAAATCTAGTGAGTCCAACATGTAAATTATCAATTTGGAGAAATGATCTTTGGTTTAGTGTAACAACATCCATGCTTTGCCACACAAAGCCAAAAAAAAAAAAAAAAATAGCTCAATACTTCTGGTAACTGTGCTACACTACTCAATACTTACCTCTGATGACAGCAATACTTAGGAGTCTTCTGCTTTCATACATGATATTGTTTAAAAGTTTAAGCTACAAAGGTTACAAAAGGTTACAAAAGTTTACAAAAGTTAAATAACTATTTAACTGTTATTGTTCTCAATCTTGTCCCACCCTTCAGATGTCACTGGTCTCTGTCTTGCTCAGCATCTCCATCCTGCCTGACACTTGAATAATCTCCATTTCTTCAGCCTTTCTTCACAAGATAGGTGCTCCAGTCCTCTGATCATGTTCACGGCCCTCCTCTATACCAGCTTCAACAGCTCCACATCTTTCTTGTGCACCAGGCCTGGATACAGTACTCCATATGAGACCTCATGAGGGCAGAGCAGAGGGTGACAATCAACTCTCTTGCCCTGCTGGCCACCCTTCTTTTGGTGTAACCCAGGACACAGTTGGCCTTCCAGGCTGCAAATGCATACTGTTGGTTCATGTCAAGCTTTTAGTTCACCAGAATTACAAAATCCTTCTTTGCAGGGCTGCTTTAAAGGAGTCTTTCTCCCATTCTGTACACATATTTGGAACTGCCCCAACACAAGCACAATACCTGGCAGTTGGCCTTGTTGCACCTCACTAGGTTTACGTGGGTCTCCTTTACAATTCAGTCCACGTTCCTTTGGATGGCATCCATTCCTTCTATTCTCAGCTGCACTACTGAACTTAGAATCATTAACAAACTTGCTGAGGGTGTACTCAGTCCCACTCTCTAGATCACTGACAAAGATGTTAAGGAGTACTGGTCCCATGACAGACCCTGTGGGAGCCACTTTCATTACCATCATTGTTATAATACAGACTGCAGTCTTATATCTGCCTGAGCAATTAGTCAGCAAACCATTCAGTTATATCCACAATTAAAAGTGCATTTTTAAAATCACTTAGGTTTAGAGAGTAAAACTAGAGATACAGTATTTATTATATCTGGCATGGTTTAAGAGCACTTTGCTTCAATTAGACATACCTGGTTTGTTGTTTCTATCTTGGAAAAAAAAAAAAAAAGAAGAAGAAAAAAAAAACCTTTCACCACTATAGCATGGGGTGTAGTGGATTTAATGAACTCCACTGAGTTACACCCAATGGCAGTATCACTGTAACCTGAAACAATACAATCTGAAATAGATTTATAGTTAAATAGCATATACATATCTACCTGTAAGGCAATGACATGTAAGGTCTAGATCTTTGATTAAGCACAATTCAGGAAAGCTTCTGTGCAATCTGATTGTTCTCCTTCCACATACATACTATCAAGACAGAAAACTTGAGGGTGGGGAGTGTGTGGGAAAAACAGATATTCAAAGATTACACACCATATTACTAGTACTTACTAATTCAATGCTGCTAGCATTCAATGGTCACCCAATTTTCCATCACTAAATTTAACATAATATTACTCTTCTTGCAATGAAACATGCTATATTTTGAACTGACATGCCATGTACTCTAGAAAACATAGCAATCTAATTAAAAAAAAAAAAGTAATAATGAACTCTGCTGTCTCTTCTCTCTTGTACTCAGCTGCAATCTAATGACAACTTTTGTTCCAGATCCTCAAAGTCAAGAAGGAGCTTTTCTGGGACAGCACGTCCTAATTAAATTTATTTGACATGGCCCATTTTTAAAGATTCAAATTAAATGTTTTTGAGAGATGAATGACAGTTTTAAAATTTATTTGTTATGCAAGAATCATTCTCCATAGACAGTAAATTGAATTTCAGCAAAACCATTGTGACAAGCACCAAAATATAATTTCTATTTCCCAGTATCATTTATATACTTAAATTGTGTTGCTTCTGAGAGAAAAATAACTCAAATTAAAAAGAGGACTTGTAGGACAAAATGCTTCCTTGAGAAGTTTCCGAAGCTGAATTCCAGTCACAATCAGTCAGGAGTGAGTACACACTGTCATTTCTGAAGTAACAGCAGTCGTCTTATTGATGACCTACACTTAACAGTTGTGAGTCTGTTGAATGGACTCAATATTACAGTCACAAAATGGGAAATCAAAGATTATGGAGAGCCATTTCGTTGAGTACTTACAGTCCACTGAATTTTTTCATTTACTTTTTTTAAGGTTTTATCAAAAAGACCTGTCACAAAATTTTTTCAGCTTTTTAGTATAGGAAGCCTTAAGATCGAATGACATTATTTTTGAAAATTCCTGTAAGATTTTATATCAATTCAGATTTCTACACCTTTGATTAAAGCAATTGAAGTGGTAAAGAGGAATATATAAATGGCTTTGACAATAAAAATCAAAACTTAACTAAAATAGAAAGGTTTTCAGTCATTAAAAAGTAATTTTTTTTATATTTGCTAAAAAGAGATAACTTGAAAGTAAAAATAAGCAGAATTTTGGTCTACGAAGTGTTACAGTCTTAAAAATTATACTAAGATGGTAAAATAAATTTTATACTCAAATTTATATTTCAGGAAGAAACACGCACCACATAAATGATTTATGTAGTATGAAATTTCATATTAGAGATAGTGGAAACAACTGTAAAAATGAGACAGCCTTTGAATGACATGACTGTATCATAACATGCTCTCTCTTGTATGCAGCCATTCAAACACACATTAATATCCACAACCATGTCTGATTCCTGACACAGCTTTTATTTCTTCATTCTTTTTAGGAAGAAACTAAAACACTTGCCTTACAACTGTCTTTGGTAGAAAAGATCCCAGCCAAGCTCACGTTTCCAGGTAATCAACCATTTGCTAAAGCAGACTGCTCTCAAATTATTACAGACTTGCATTTCCATGTTCCTTCTTGAAAAAATGATAGAATTTATTTTTGTAACTTGTAGAACTACAGAAAATTCAGCACACAACTAAGGGTTAACAGAGCTCTCAGAAACTTTCAGAGATGGATATCAAACACATGTACAGGCTTTTAATCTGGTTTGTTGTCATTTGTTATGGAAAAAAGCCTCACACATCCTGAGAGCTGACCAATAAAACACACCTTTGAAGACTCTGCATCAACATCAGCTTGTCATTTACACCTAGGAGATAAAGACCTTCATTTTCAAAGTACAAAGTCCAAAACCCTCCAAGTGGTTCCACCAGGGGTCTAGAGTCATCTCAACAGGAGATCATTCTTCTATGGAGCACAAGGAGAATTCTTTCCTAACATCTAACCTAAAAATTCCCTCTTTCAGTTTAAATCCATTCCCCATGGCCTTATCACTATCTACCTGTGTAAAAAGTCAGTCTCCCTCCAGCTTGTTAGCTCTTTTCAAGCACTGAAAAAAAATTGCAGTGAGCTCTCCCCAAAGCCTTCTCTTCTCCAAGTTGAGCAATCCCGAATCCCTCAACCTATCATCATAGGAGAGGTGCTCCAGCCCTCTGATCATTTCTGTGGCAGTCCTCTAATCTGCTCCATCTGCTCTGCATCCATCTTGTACTTGGGTCCCCAAGCCTGGACACTAAATATTCTACTGTCTACCAGAGCTCAATTTACTAACATGATTAGATTTGTAAAAGAAGTAAATTATAGATCAGTTTGCAGTTAATTAAAAAAAAAAAATCATTTAGGATCAAGCTTCATTAGACAAAATAAACAGCAACTGTTAAGTATGGCTGATAATATCCTTGGTGTTAGGATGATGAAAGTTCTTTTCAGAAATTTACAAGCTACACAAATGTTTGTAATTATATTGAAAGGAATACCTAAGTTACCTAGCACTAAGTTCAGAATTAAAAACTTGCTGCCCTTTGATGCTATTTTCAAGACTAAGAGACAGAAATGTTCAAAAGGTATTTCTCCCATATGTTAAGGAAGTAGAATAACACATTAGTATTTCACAGTGATGATGACATTTATTTAAAAAACAGGTTACTATAAAATATGATTTCAGTACCAAAAGGAGGTCTAAACAAGAGATGGAGGGAGTATTGTTTATTGGGCTTGTGATCGGACTACAGGTAATGACTTCAAAAGAGAGTGGAGTTAGATCAGATATAAGAAAGAAATCCTTCACTATGAGGGTGGTAAAGAACAGGTTGCCCAGAGAAGTTGTGGATGTCCCATCTCTGGAAGTGTTCAATGCTAGTTTTGGTGGTGCATTGGAAACCTGCTCTAGTTGAAGGTGCCCCAGGCCGTGACGGGGGACCTTGAACTTGGAACTAGATAGATGATCCATCAGGTTCCTTCCAACCCAACTCATTCTATCAAGGATTCTTTTTATGTCTTCAGAACCAGAAAACATGCATCGCAAAGAATTTAAAAAAAAAAATGCCAAAAGAGCTCCCTGAGCCTTGAAGTTTGCCTTAACAAAGGAAAGTTCTCAAAGATTACAATGTAACACAGTGGAGAGGGGAAAAAAAAGAAAAAGAAAAAAGGCAGCTAACAGCCATTTAAAAACAAACCAACCAACCAACAAGATGACTCACAGAGTTTTACGAACTGTGACACTGATTCCACAAGTGTCACAGCAAGTTCCATAATAAAGCCCAACCTGCCATGTTGGAATGATGTAAATCTTATTTTAGATTTAAATAAATAAATAAATAAATGACAGACATCCCAAGCCTTGCAGATCTAACCTCTCCTATTCTTCCTCCTATCAAACATCCACTGGTTATTTATATTAATCTTTTGGTGTAAACACCCATTCAACTAACAAATTTTAGTCATTAAGTTGTCATTGGGTATAAAATATCAGGAGAAAATTCCTCAGAAAGAAAAATCCACATATACTCTTTGGTACTAAACCATCTTTTCAGGATGGTTACAAAGTAGAGGTCTTCCCCAGGACACACAAAAAACAGATTCCATCCTTAAGATCCCTTTCAATTTAAGTCATTCTATGATTCAAAGTATTGATGAGAGCAGCCTAATTCCTGAATGATCTCATTTATGTAACATAGCAGATTTACTGTGGAGCTAAACCATTTTCAAAACAGTTTATTTTCACTTGCTCTTTTCTTAGCACCACAGCATGACTGTGTGCAGCTAACACTCTGTGACAGATTTCACCTGTTGCAAATTACTCTTAGGAAGAGAGACTTCATGGCATGCTTCTCCTGTGATTTTAATGCAAATTAAACTGATTTCATCCTGAAAAAACAAACTAAGGACAGCAGCACTGATGGGACTCTCAGGGGGACACAGTCCATGCCAGCAGGCCAAGATGCAAGGCACAGTACTGCAGGCTGGGGGAAGAATGAAGAAAGGAGTCAACTACCCACATATGAGAGGTCTGAGGCATGGAGAGCCAACTGAATGGCAGTGAGATCACACCTCAGGGAGCTGAGGGGCAAAAAAAGCACCAAAAAAAAAAAAATTCAAGATGTATGATGAAAAACAATGAAGAAAACATTTTTTCTCAGCAAGGTTCTTGGCTTGGTTAATGAGGCTGAAGAGGGATTAGCAATGCAACACTGGCTTCTTCAAGATTCTGGGCATGGATTGAGTTGGCAAACAACACACAGTACTTAACTTGAAATCAGATGATCACATGAGATAACTAAATTTCAGAAAAGAATTAATTTTTAGCTGTTCTTACCCTATTTTGTATTCAAGCTGGAGGGAAACCTGTAGCAAGAACAGCCTATAGATGGAAAATAGCTCAGGTCTCATTTAGAGTTTAACAAGTGCTCAGCACTTTCTGTACAACTTCTGGTTGAATTAAAGCAAAGGCAGGATATTAATCTCATTCACAAAGGGCCACAAGGGACCTTTAAAGATATGCCACGTTATACCTTCAAGCAACATGTTCATTTTTACAAGTCTGAAGCCAGCAAAAGTACAAGCCTATTTCTGTGGAGTTAATAAAAATGCAGTAAAATCACCACCAGTCTTTTCCAGAAAAAAAAAATGTTAAGCTCTCCCCTCACAACTTCAGTACAATGTGATTTAATAAATTCTTGAATTATTGATGATAGTTTTATTTTCTAATTATTTCTCACTTGAGAAACGCTCAAAGACTCTTTCACTTCTCTATCTTAATTATTTTATTTCTAATACCAACTAGGAAAAAGTATTTCCAGATAAACAGGGTTCCCAGACTAGCAGAGCAGCAAAAGCTCACCTGAACTTCTCTGCTTTTCCTCATAATTTCTTATTTCTTATTTCTTTATAATAAATTCATAATTTCATTATTTCTTATCCTCATTTGGATAAGAAGCTACAGAGAAAATAGTGCCCATGACAACAGTGCAGTACTTCTGGCACAGTCTTGGCTCCTTCTGAGGCCAACAGTAGAAATGCCAACAGCCTCAGCCCCACATATGTTTGGCTTTCTATTTGTCTACAAGAGCTTTTAGACCTGTGCTGCCCTGACGAAAGCTTGTTAACAGACATCACAACAGGAAGCACAAGTCTTTTTGCTGGTAGGCAAGATAAAATCAAGTACAGATAATATGTATGTGTATTTCCACCATTACTAAAACTCTTCAGACTGTCTTGACGGTATTATTTTTATTGGAACTCATTAGAAAAAAAAACACATCCAGTAAATGGGACTATTTCTGGAAATATGCAAACATTTGGTTTCTCTCCTAAGCAGCAGCAACTTTTCTCAGTAGGAAACAAAGTACAGTTACTTAAACAAGCCTAACCAACACTTTACAGTTCATTCTTTTTAAATAATCAAAGGCAGATGTGCTCTAGTTCAACATTAATTATCATCAATACTGCAAAAGAGGCCACAGTAAATAAAAACAGCATCAACAAGCACATATTTTCCCCGAAAATAATAGTAACAATAAATAAACTTCCTAGTTCTCATCTCCAAAGGCTTGCAGCTGGAAGCACTGCAGTGCAGGGCTGAGTTACATTGGCTCAATCTCATGTACCTCTCATCAGCTCCAACTGTATTGTGAAAGAAAAGTGACATTCAGATTTCAACATATTTTTAAAACTCTTCTTGCTTGCATAAATACAGAGGGCATTATTCTCCTTTGATTGTATTTATTCTGTTTACATGTCCTCTCAGCTGAAAAAAATTGCTTCAAGACTTTCTTGTTTATTTGGAAAGTCCAGTGTTCCTTAAATCTGTTGTTCAGACATAGCTAAATCCTTTCCGAAGTGTACTCAGCACACAGAGGCTCTTTGTTGCATTTGACTGCTAGAAAAACAAGGAGCAAGAATGTCCTAACTCACCATGGGCAAACAGCCATATTTTAATAATGCTTATAAATTCACAGCTTGGAAAGACATCAAAAGACACAGCCATCAATGATACCATAGTATGAAACATGGATGCATCCTCTGAATATTTGAACACATGAGAAACAGCAGTGTTAATATTGCATACATGCAGTAAGGCAGATCTCTCAAACAGAGCATGCACCTGCTAGACAAAATATTTCAATCACAACAATTGATAGCACACTAACAATTTTTACCCAGACCTAATGTTCACCCTCACTGAAAGCCCTCTGCTGCCATCAAGTCCCTCCTGCTTTGGTTCATAAAACCAGGACAGGAATGACAGAGAAAGCTTCCCCTGCCCCCACTGAGGATTCACAAAGGGAGCACTCAGCTTCCCATGGACCATGCCAAAACCTTCACTGATACAGCACAGCTTATGAACAAAACATTTCAGTGGCACTGTTTACACCCCTGATGAACAAACACATACAGGTGCTCTTTCTCAGTCTGCAGCTCTGATATCACTGAGAGATATCTCAAGAATGATAAGAAAAACACATTAAGTATTTCTCTGGGGAGTGCCCATCTTCAAAGGTGAATACATGAATTTTACTGAGTTGTACAGACTACTCTATTTTCCTTTTTGTAACTTGTCACAAGTATTTCAAAATTATACTTCATCAGGAACGACTGGTCCATTCCAATGAAGTAGAGATTAAAATTGCAGTCAGAGTTTAAACTTCCTAGAAGTAAACATATTCCAGAGCCCAAGGAAGTCCCTATCTCCAGGTAAAGAAGCTACACTGCAGATCTTGTTCAGGTGGATATAGGACTACTAAAAATTACTTTTGACGCCAACTGCTATTTTGAAGCATCTCAGTATGAACCACAGATTCTGTGACACCAGCTTGAACTCTTCTACCATACTGTCATAATTTTGAGAAGAACAGCTACTAAATTAGATCAGAAAAATCTGATCTAAAAATACAGTAGCTGTATAGATTAAAGAGTATATATAAAAGTTGGTAACAACGCTAATACCAAATATGTCTGTACTACTTTAGTAATGCTATGACTGAAAATAGAGGTAGGTGAATTCACGTATATATGAGTGTGTACTGCTGTATATAAAAGTGTGTGTAAAATGGTGTTATATTCATGGAAAATAAATAGACTATTACTAGAGCTCAATTACATATATGCAATAGTAGAAGAAAGAAAATGATAGGATATAAATGATACAGGATCTCCATCTGTAAAGGAACTACATTAATTCAAGAAAACACCATATGGAAGCATAAGTATATACATCCAGATTATGTATTTACAGAACACATATATTCTACATGCACACAGCTATAGTTATAAGGATATACATGAATGAAGGAAAGTTAAACGTTCAAAAAATATGCCTTAGAACTCCTATACATTTAATAGAATACAGTGTGGTACTGCGCTATATTTTTGATCACCTAGAAGCACACTGAAAATGAAATCTCAGAGGTTATATAGTGAATTAAAAAAAAAAAAGTATCTTCATCATGGATAAGAGATGCATAAAGAGAGCCAAGAACAGAGGTCCACAGACACTTAATGTTGTGGAATTCATTGTCACAACATTCTCTGAAGGTCAAATGCAAAAGAGGAGGATTACAGCTATTGGTAAAGCATAAGTCATTAAGCATGATGATCAAGCAGAAATCTATGCTTGGAGAAGACAAAACTGCTGACTACCAGAAGGCAATAGTCTCCTTCAAACAAAAGATCCCATTGCGATACCTCTGTTTCTTATATTCGTTCTTAAGAATCAATTATTTGCCAGTGTTGCAAAGCTTCAGAAAACTTTCACCTGCTCCTATAGAAATACTCTTATGATTTCCTTTCTATTCCCCAACATTTCTAAGAGGGAAAATGTTTAGATTTTATATTTTAGTAACTTCAGTATATTCCACTTTTTTTTTTGTATTAGCAACAAATAAAAAAAAACAAAATCTAACCAACAGACAGCACTAAACATTAAAAACTCCTTTACAGCAAATACATATGCATTTCTTTAATTTTTTCAAGGTATCGAGAGTTGAAGGAAACCTCTTTGCAGCATATCAAGAACTGCAAAAAGTTACATGTCCAGTAGGTGATTTAGAGGTCAGTAAAATGGTTATCAAACTGGTCAAAGTAAAATAAAATAGTCCCCCCTTTTCTGGCCTGACTCATTATTTCCTACACTATAAAAAGTAAAAAATATACACTAAAAAACTCTCAAAGTCTTCAAACACCAGATGGATCCCTGCAGAAGCATTAGCTGTATCCAAGAACAAAATTGAGCTCCTTTCCTTAAAGCATGAAATGAAGTTTTCTATCCTCTAAGTGACCTTCATGAGGAAAGTTTTCTAATTGTAACGAGGATGTCAAAGAATATAGCTTAAGTTACCCAGCATGGTATTTATCAGGACCTGGTCACACTGCACTTTTTTGGATACCCTGAACTGCAACTTAACTCCTTCTGCTTATTTACATCCTTCAGTGTCCAAGTTCAAATGTAAATACTGAAAGTATATAAGCCTCTTCGTTGAAAGAACACTGACAATACTGAAGGAGAAAAATGTGTTTCATACATTGAAAACAGGCAACTAGCTCTCCTATTGTGGCCTATTATTTTCTACTGGAGAACTGTTTTTCAAAAATGATAACCAATGACTGTTAGCTTAAAAACCGTCTTTTAAATTACTTCTAACATCTTTCTGAATTATTAATTTCTTTTGGAAGTCTGTGAAGACAAAGCTCTATAACAAGACTGGTTAAATATATGTTTTAGCTGCAACCTCAGGCAGAATTTGTTCCAACCAGTTGATGAAGCCTGGAAGCAGAGATTCGGTTTTGCTTTGTTCTGTAAACCTCTTTCAGAGGAATTTTCTACACATACTTTCCACTTTCATTTCTGACAGAATATAATTCTTTGTTTCTGAGACACAAGCAGAGACAACAAAAGTTAAATAAAATCACAAAAGTTAAGCTACAGATGGTCTCTAATAATACCATCTAAATAACTTGATTTTACTTTTACATGATTGCAGTAAGCGTTGTTTGTCTTCACTGCCTGTACTTTTTATTTAGCAAAAATTGAAACAAAAAGTAATTGAAAAAAGCCTCTGTTTCATCAGCAGCACATTTATGACAAGCTATGCTAGGGCATACGTTCATTCAGACAGAAGTCACTGTATTCAACATTTAATTCCAGTTTCTCCACAAGTAATTCTTCTTCTCTCATAAAACAAATTCATAATATAAGGTTATTTGCAGCACAATTATGTATAATGCTTGCTCTTTTTAGCCAAATATGGTTGTTTCTAATGATTTGGCAAGTTAACCAAGCTGCTGGATCACCAAAATCACTACTTGCATGCTTAAGAACTAAGATGCCCTCCTGAAGCCACAATTGGCTTCTTCTCCAAATCAGATTCCCCCCTCCAAGAAAAAAAAAAAGAAAAAAAAATCCATATCACAAGACCACTAAACTTTCCCAAGCAAAAACAAAACCATATTTGTTATCGATCAGAAAATCACAGGTCATCACAGTAGGCTTGCATAGAAAGCATTGCAACTTAAAGGATTAGATGCAACCTAAAGAGTACATAAAAGTGGTCCAAGAGGACTCAGTCTAACCAAAGTCTTTCCATCATCTTTAGTATCAGTGGTATCATCCCAACAGTTTTTGTTCTCTGGATGTTTTTTACACCCATTTCCCTCATTTACGTGGGCAATGCACACGTTCACAGGAAGCGTGTGAAGTTTAACTAGATCAATATGTAAAATATTGAATAACAACAAAATACTGGTGACAGTTTGTGCCAAAAATTGAGAGTACCACTCTCTTATTTGATCACTGGATGCTCTGAAGTAAGGTAAAAACTGAGGATATGCCATCCTTTTATGTAGTGAGCTTAGAAAGGTACAAGTTGTTGGGATGTACAAGATGATCATGAAAGAGCTGGAGAAACTTGGAAGGAAAGCAAAAAAGTACACCTGCAGAAGCTACAGCAACAAAGGGCAAGTATTTCTTCTCCTTTCATAAAGGGCAAATATTTCTTCTCCTTTCACATTTTTCTGTATTCAGGGGATAGAAAATCGTTTCCTCTTTGGAAAAGTAGCATTATGTTAGCAGTTATAAAAGCAACACACCAAGCCACGTTACCAACAGGCCTCACGGAAGTCATGCTCTTACTACAGTAAAATCCTCATTTTTTTTTCTAAGTATCTATGAAATGAAATTTCTCTAAAACATTCAGACTCAATGTCAGACAAATTTAGTATTATCTGATTAATAGCTAACACTGTAAGAGATCACAAACCAGACCTGCCCATTTTCCCTCTGAACTGCAGCCTACTAATATATTTTGAGGCAGACTTCAAGTAAACCGCTATTGGAGGAGACTTGAGATACTAGTTAAAGCAGCAGTGTTTTATGACAAAGTATTAATTATATAATGATATGTAGTTTTTAAAAGCAAACTATGGTTTTACTTCAAAAACATTCAATTCTATTACTGAAAAGCAACCAAGCATTTAAACCTATTTGCACATAATTTTCAGACATACAACACACTCTTTTGTGGATATGCACATAACTAAATGCAATTTAAGCCTCCTCTGCTGCTCTTATGCAAATATGAATTATAATTAACTCCATTTAGTAAGAAGACTACTGAAGAAATAAAATGCACATTTAATATATGAGCCATTTGAATAAGATGAAATCAATGGCCAAACGCACACAAATTAAAGAGCTTAAAGAGCTTAATTTTCTTCAGTCCAGTATCTGAAGTCCCACTTCAAGAATGTAGGTCAAGTTTCATACTGATTCCAAAGTTTCTCAAAGTCAGCTTGCAGCAAAAGCTTGACCCATTTTGAGCTGGTCCATCAACAATTAAAAAAAAAAATCATGAAAGATCAGATGACTGCATCATTTCTCATAATATTTCTTTCATTAAAGGACTAATATATGAAACACATTATCATCTGAAGTCCATCCTCTGAAGAGATTGCTATGACAGACTTACACATGCCTCAAGGATGATTAAGCAGTTCAAGGTAGAATAGGTCTTCTGTGTTTAATTTAATAATTCCTACAGTGAACAACTGTTAACATGAAGGTTGAGCACAATGGAGAACTATTACTTTTTCCAACCAAGATGCATTAGTTCCATAAATAAATAAATAAACAGAACACAAAACAGAAAGTATAACCTAACTTACCGTTTTTCTTTTGCTTTCACTTCCACTCTGAAACCATTAACATTATACTGCTTCATTCTTTTGGGAAGCTAAAGAACAACAATTCCTAACTAATTCTTAACATCTTGTTTTGTAAGCATTTAAAGAAGAAGAATGGCAAACATTAAGATAAGTTTTGGATATATTCTTTCTAATTAGTACAATTGACCTAAATTCTATTCCAGCTGGGAATGTTAATTGGAAAATAATATTTGCAAAATTCATTCAAAGCATTTGAGTAAGAAGAGGAATATTTATATGCTAAAAATCACCTTTTCTGTGGCATTCTCAAAAATAGTTCAATTATGGTTATTAAACTTTTTTTTTCCCCTGAAGAACAGTTGCCAGATATATATTTTTGTCTGTTCATTTTCTCCTAAATCCAATGTAACTACATTGGATTTCCTGATTTCAGTGCAGCAGCAGAAGGCATGTACTAGTCCCCTCTCTAAAAATCCCTGCTAATACATTTTGAAATGTTATTTCAGGTATAAATATGACAAATTTCTTGATACATATACTGCAGGCTAACTCTGAGGATAAAAAATGAGAAATTCAGGAAAAGCCTACTGATAAGAACAGCTGCTCTGGTAAGAGGACTTTCATACCCTAGGAATTTCTTCTTCTAACTCTTGCACTTTGGTCTCTCAGATTATAAATTGGGATACAACCCATCATTAACAGTCAAATATCTTTCAATGTGGACAGCTTTGAAGATCACTTTTAATATCAACAGTCTGCATATATCTAAGTTTTCATTTTCAAAGACTACAGTGCTCCCAAACTTGATGTATATGCATGCATATATCTGAATGGAAGTTCATATATATCATTGAAATTATAAATATATAAACATTTATAAATAGAAATGCATAACCTAACAATATATAGCTTAACTATCATTTTTATTTTATTAAAATATATTTATATAAGGCCAAATGATAGAGCAAAGTATAATCACACTGATATCAGTCCCTTGCGGAGAACCATCTGAAGCTCTCTGAAGACAAAGATTACTTTTGTGTAGGAGATAAATAGCACAACCTTCATTCATTTTAACAACATGTTATGAAAATCTGAAGGGAAAGCACAATTTGTTCTACAAAGGAATCTTGGATAGAGCTCTGTTTGCTTTCACTTTACACAGAACAGACATTATGATAAAATCAGATTTTCAGAAAGAATTACTTCTGTTGAAAGCTCTCAACGAGTATCTTCCGAATTTCCAACTGTTTGTTTTTACACGTGGCACTCAGGTCAGATATTTTATATCAGGAAAAAAATAAAACATCATCTGTTAAAATATATGTATGCATGTTCTGTTTGGATGTTTCCTATCTAGCAAATGGCACTAGTTCACCTTCAGTGAAATCGATTATGCTTACTGTGCAATATTTGAAGGGTACATTATATTGCAATTTACCTCTTTCCCCTTCTCTATGTATGCACTTCTCCAGCTGCACAAATTCAATTTGACCAGAACATCTAAGAAAGACAGCCAAGACAGAAAACAACTTTCCATTTTTAAAAAAGTATGTCTAAACAAAACCAGGCTAACCTTTTCCTCAGCACCAACTCATGAATTACAGAGAGGACAAAATTCCTCTCCTACTGAAGCAAATGGAACTCTAATAATCATTTCAAGAATATCCTTCAAACTTAGGAAACACATACAGAGTTGCACTAATTGTTTATTTAGATAACTGATCTTTTACCAGGTTTTCTATTTAGTTTTAGATGCTACAGGTAATTTAAAGTTTATTTGTCTGTGATTACCATTAAAGCCCACTACAACCTAACATGTATGTAACTCCTATATTGCATCTTATTTCCAAGTATAATGAACCTCAAAATCCAAGATTGATTTTGGCTTTACCTGATCAATACTAATCTCCAAGATACATTAGGCTTTACATTGACCTAAACAAAAAAGTCATTACATGTATATTAGTCAAACTCCAAAACATTTATTAAATTAATTTCAGAGACCACAAAAGGTGTACTGTTACCACTGTTTCTGCCTGGGATTTCCATCCATCATCCTTAAGAAGATTTACACGCAACTAATAATTCACATAATCACATAGTCACTATAGTGAATTTCTCAAAATGTCTTGACCTATTTGCTATCATTTTGAGATTCATCTTCTTGTCTCTAATTGGAGGAACAACACCAAATTACACAGTTATCGGACTATTAGAATCCAATCTTACATACACAATCAGAGAACAAATCTCACTCTTAGAGACAGAACTGAATTTGAAGACAGGGAGGAGTGAAAACCTCTTCATTTAGACTAAGTCCCACTGAAAGCAAAGCGTAAAAAACTTTCTGTCAAAGGATTCAGCCAGCACATTTTTAAACAAAATCACAGAACTCAGAAATGTATTCATATAAAGCTTATTTGGAAAAAATACACATTTCTGCCATTTTTTATTAGTCTGGCTAACTTCAGGATAGGAATACAAAACTTATGTACACAAAGTAATTGCTCACATTATGGCAAAACTGTTACTGACTTATGTAAGGTAGGCTCCTGATCACTTTCATTCCCTTTTTGGACACAAACAAAAAACCCAACTTCCATGTAATAGACAAAAAAAGAAAAAGAAAAAGAGGGATTAATAAATATAAGCTACAATTTATAGTTTTTGAAAGTAAATCTAGTGACTTCAACTAACATATTTTTCATTTCTTTTAATACAAAATGTAATTTTGCCTCCCTACAACATTAGAGATTTCAACAGAAGCGTTTGCATTTCAGACAGAAAACACAATCTACACTTTGCACAGTAAAGAACTCATACTGTTAATTATTGGAGGCAACAACCATGTGTTCATTCTCTCCCTCAGGCATGTTAACCCTAAATTAAATAAATAATTCTACAACCTACCTCTAATGTTATTAGACAAAACTAATATTAAACATTCCATGAATGACTGTCAGTGTAATACTGTTCACAATATCCAATTATTATGTTTTTGTAAATTCTCACAGACATTTCAGTAGTAATAGATATTATATGCATAGAAGCTTAACACATCAAAAGTGTTAGTATTAAAACTCTTACGTTTAAACTTTCTGTTGTCTTAGCTCTAGAGAATTTCAATTCTAAAAGACATAATAGTATGAAGAAAAAAAGGCTATTAGCAGTCGAACAGAAAAAGAAGCAGTTTAAGCAGCAGAAAAGACAACAAAACGGGATCCAGCCCAGGCTGCACTACAAGAAGAGTAGTTAGTAGGGTGAGAGGTATTGTTACCCTCTGCTCTGCTCTTGTGAGATCCCACCTGAAGTACTGTGTCCATGTCTAGGGCTCCCAGCACAAGAAAGGCATGGAGCTTTTGGACAGTGTCCAGAAGAGGGCTGTGAAGATGATCAAAGGGCTGGAGCACCTCTCCTATAAAGAAAGGTTTAAGGCATTGGGCTTGTTCAACCTGAAGAGTAGGCTCCGGAGAGACTTTGTTGCGGCCTCCCAGTACGTAAAAAGGACCTACAGGGGTGAGATTCTTTATCAGGCAGTATAGTGAGAGGACCAGGAGTAAAGGCTTTAAACAAGAAGAGAGGAGATTCATATTAAATGTTAGAAGGAGGTTCTTCACTCAGAGGGTTTTGAGGCCCTGGCACAGGCTGCCCAGAGAAGCTGTAGACACCCCATCCCTGGAGGCATTCAAGGCCAGGCTGGATGGAGCCCTGAGCAGCCTAATCAGGTAGTTGGCAAAGGTCCCTTCTAACCCAAGTCAACTGATGATTTTATGTCTAAAGAAAAAGTAGGAGCTATATAAAAGCTTGTGTTATTACCTGAAATGCAAGCAGTTTCACTGAAACTGACCAAAAAAATCCCACAAAATTATATTTTTGTTATAGGCATTAAAATTCTTCTAAGCTTAAGATGCCTTTTCTTTCAAAGTTCTTTATTGATATCAGAGTTTCAGCTCTACAGACTTTTGGGGAAACTTTCCTAGCTGCCCTTGGTATTTTAGTGCAAAAAAAAAAAAGAACATCAGGAAATATCTACATTTAAGTTTTTTTTTTTTAATATTTATCTTACAAAAGCAATTTGTTTGGAAAGCATTTAAATATTCCATTATTTCAGGGGGAATTGATAAGAGTGCATTATGTCCAGCAGAGGCAGAGAGTCAATCCCAAGCACAGCGCGAGCCATGAGCCAGCAGAGACATTCATCTCCCTCTTGGCTTGAGAGTTCCTGGAGGAAAAGCAAAAGCAACAAGAATAGAGAGCCAGGCCACACACAATGTGG
The DNA here is from genome assembly GCF_016699485.2 of Gallus gallus. NCBI lineage: Eukaryota > Metazoa > Chordata > Aves > Galliformes > Phasianidae > Gallus > Gallus gallus. The sequence goes on from NC_052533.1 coordinate 26,428,069, forward strand.
ATTTGGCTTGTTCAGGCACAGAGAAGCAGCTTAAATCTGACATAGAAGAGGAGAAATCAAGCAAAGATTTCTGCAGACGCATTTTAAACAGATTGAAGGGTAACTGAATTGATACATTACGTGGCATGGCTTTTCCAGCTTTGGCAGAAACTAAATGCAACCATTTCCCTGGGCCCATACCACTGCTAAACACGCAAACCCTCTGTAAAAGAGATAATCTTCATCTCAAAAATTCTGTAGTACATCCCCATCCCTCCCTGCTGCCACTCAATGCTTGAGAACCCACTTGTTCTAATGGGGGAAGTGGACTGTGAATTTCTGAAAGTAAACTTCATTCAGATTGTTCTTGTGCTAAAAATGTCCTTTATCCTCAGGTGAGTATTGCCTTTATTTATTATTTCTAAACCACCCCCTAAGTTTCTGTTACAGAACAAAACTTACATATGGTAAGAACATGAGGGCTAATTCACTATAACATCATTCCAAGGCCTCAATCTCATCATCTTGTAACATAAAGATTATTGTTTCTCTCCTTCCTGCCCCCAAAAAACCACCTTTGCAGAGACTTGGTTTTCATCCAAAGTTTTCAAGAAAGCTGCTTCATAGCCACACATCATGAGTCAACCATGTGAAAGTTAAAACATATTCCAAAATACTACAACACCAAATTTCAGCCTGTACTGTACTATTGACTCCCAAGAAGTCTACTATGCATAACTACCAAAAAGAGGCCTACTGAAAACAAGTTTAACAGTAGCATAGAAGTCTCCATACTTTCACTGGAGAATTTTTAATGGTCTGCAAATGGAAATAAAGCTGAAAACCTCCTCTGATATTACTGGGGCATCCTCCTTGCCTGCGGCAGCCTAAGGACAGGACACAGTTCTGACAGGCTGCAGTTGTGATAAGTAAAGCCGACAGCTCAGGGGAGATATCGAATAACTTATCTCATGAATAACTTTACTTCTGGAAGAGAGGGCAACTTTCATGTCAGAACAGTCCAGAACAGCATATTGAAATCATGATGTATGTACATACTAGCACTGTAGCTCATCTTTTCCTGCACCACCTTCACCACAAATTTAACCCTGGTTGGCAACATTGGCTGTTAAAAGTTGAAAGCACTACGAAAGTGAATGAAGAAAAGTGGTTGCTTTTTTTTGTTTGTTTGTTTTCATGTTACTAAAGGAAAAAAAATTCACGCTGTCCCTAATACCATTAGCTACTGTCATCTTTTCATGCAAATGAAAAGGAGCTGGAGAAGGTGACTATGCTATAAATATGAATTAATTTTAATACTGTTTTGCAACTGTTAAAATTAAAATGCTTTCTTTTTCTGATTACATTCTGAATGCAATTTGAATACACTGATTAACTATTGATTAAGTGCAATAAAGCAGTGACTTGCATTTCTAGAATTTAAAGAGGTAAGGGAGAGGTAGGTTCCAAGGAATTTAAATCATCTGACATTGACCAAATAGTCAGCAAAGGAACTACTACAAATGTAAAGCACAGGACTTATGATATCAAGTACAAACCCTGGTTAAAATTATTCCTTTCTCCTCTATTCACATTACTATTTCAGTAGGGTGCAAATAAAATCTTTGTTGCTCTCGCATGGCTTTGATGGATGAGCTAATCCAGGTAACCACAGTTCCATTCCTCCCTTCCTATGGCCATGTGCGACTCTACGTAAGACCACTGTAGTATATGGCACATCGACGTGATGTACAGTCTGTAGAATTAACATGTCAGAATATGATTGCTCTGACAGCTTTCCACCACCCACTTTTGTCATAAAAATGCACAGTATGGGAAGACAAATGTGAATCAAGTGCCCAACCATAGCTAGGATTTCTGCTATGTTGTACTTCCCAGTAAAACAAATGACAAAACTCAAGGGATATTGTGATACTGCTAAAGATGCTCTAAATTCATCAGCGTAAAAAGGTAAGCAATCTACAGTAGTAGCCTTCAGAGTAATCCAAGGACCACAAATCTGGGCAAGGTCAAGTTCCACCTCACCAGAAAAAATGGCATTACTTCCATACTGCCCTAAAACCAGGTCAGGACAGGTCTAGCAAAAGGAAACCATCACAACAGTCTTTTTTAAAGAAGTCAGAGGTGATCACCTAATGCTTGACCAATGGCCTTAACAGAAAGCAAATCCTTCCGAAACAGAATCAGTAATATAGTCAAAAGAGTACCAAATCATGGACAATGTGTCTGACCCTCAAACATGCCCTGATACTGAGTTTCAGCACATCATTCTCGAGCAACTTGGATGACCTTTGTCCCCATCTCCTAGGTGTCATTCACAAGATCTGTCAGGAAAATAAAAAGGAAAAAAAAAGAGGGGAAAAAGAGAGAGAGAAAATAAAAGGATTTCTCAATAGGAACATTGAGAAAAGACATCTAAAATTAGGAAGTGACAGAATTAGTCTTCTAACCTACACATCATCAGCAAATAATTTCATTGCATTATCCTACAAACTAAGAGATGAGCCGATGGGTTTCAAAAACTGGTGTTTTATAACAAAGTAGAAGAGTTTGTTTAAATAACTTTCTTCAGTGCAGCTCCATCAAACTCAGTGCTGATGCATCAATTGCTAAACGCAACCACAGCAGAACCGTAACTCAAAATCCAGCATCCCGGCCCCAGCGCTACACCTCGAACGGTGCACACTCCCCACAAAACCACACCCACACCCTTTACTTCAGTTTCCATCGTCCCACAGATGAACGTTGCACTTACCGAGGAGCTATTAAAAGAAAACACCATCAACTCGCACGTATGCCAGCAGCGTTAACAACAGCAGAGATTTTTTTCCACCCCACCTTGTCCTTCACTTTCCTTTGGGTTGTTTAAGAGTGGTCCAGAAGCAATCCCTCCCCACGCTGGACGAGCCCATCCCAATCCCCATCCCCTCGCTCCCGCACCCGCCGCCCCGCCCGCATCACTCACGCCCCGGCAGCGCGCAGGCAGCAGCGCACCGCTGCTGGCACACAGACAGCAACTCCAGCCCCGCTCCTGGCGCACGCACGGAGCGATCTGAAAGAAGAGCTTACAGCTTCGTGTCCTTCAGACAGTAATTACCTGCTTTAACAAGACAACGTGACAGTTTCACTCCCGAAGGCGAGCTTGGTTAGGGAGCGCCCGGCCAGCCCTCTCAGGCACTTCTGTGCCCAGCGTATCTTTGCTTTTTATAGAACTGGCTTCGCGGCACGTTTTTTCGCTTCGCCCTCCCAAGAACGTAACCACGGCCGCTTTTAAACTCGTTCCGTTCTGCGTAACAGCCACGGAGCTCCCGGGCCCCGTACGGCACTGCGCGGCGCTCCCGCAGCCCGGCGCAGGGCGCAGCGGGCACAGCCGCGTGCCGGGCGCGGTCCCAGTGCCGCAGGTGAGAGGCGGACGCGCGGAGCTCCGCGCACCTTTCCGCGCACCTCGCCGCTGCCAGTCTCGTGTCACCGCGTCCCCCGGCCCGGCTTCGCAGTGCAGCTCCGGGCGCCGATGCTCCCCGCGGGGAGGGCGTGCGAGGACACAGCGGGAAGGCAGCGCTGCTCCCCCCGCCCCGAGCTCTGCCCGCACTCACCGCTCCGCTCCGCGCAGGGCCCCCTTCTTCCCTCCCTGCCCGCCTCCTGCGGCGGGGCGGGGCGGAGGCTCCGCGCCCCCCGGTGCCCCGCGCCGCCCACGCTCCCTTCCGCGGGCACTCACCTCCCCCCCCGGCATCACGCGGCCTCCCGCCCCTCCCGAGAGCTGCCGGCTCCATCCGCAATGCAGCTGCGGCCGCCCCGCTCCTCTGCCCGGCCCGGCCCCGAACCGGCACCTGCGCACCCCTCTGGGCAACTTCGACCCCACCGCTGGTTGTGCGACGCGGGGAGAAGGGCGAGAGGACAGGGGAAAAATAAAAGAAAAAGTGTCATATCCAGAAGGAGTTCTGCAGACTGTTTCTCCCCCCAAAACCTATTACTGCGGTGGACCCCAGGGACGGGGTGAGATTAATTGCTCTGCGTTAGGAAGAAAATGAGAGGTGTCATTAATCAAGGAAGTTGTAAATCATCGCCGTTTGGAGATGGAATTCGGAGATTAGCTGGGGCAGATGGCTGGCAAAAACACAGCGCTCGCCAGGACTGGCGTAAATCACTCAACTTCTGTGCTCACTAAACAGCCGATGACAGCACTACGAGCGTTTTCTTAAGGAGAAGTGTTTCTTAGGAAGATGAATATTCACTTCGTATTATGGAAGTGCTGCCAACAGCTATTATGTTTCCCTTTCTCAATAATTCAAGTATTGGGTTTTCCTTCCTGGATGTCGGAAAATTCATACCTGAAGAAAGAAGACTTTCCAGGAGAATATTTTCTAGACACAGCCAAGAAGCAAAGCCAGGCAAATACATGAGTGCCACGATCCTTGTTTCAGTGTCCTACCTGAAATACACAGGCAAGGCTGTGAGCTGTTGTGAGTCCTCAGCTCCAATAGAGTCATCTTTACTTGCAGCAACTACAGCAAGATCAACATTTATTCCAAGTTGTTTTTGTTTTTTTTTTTATTTCTGTACACTCTGAGGAAAGCAGTGAATCAATGCCACTTTTATTCATTACCTCTAAAAGAACATTGGACACTCAGTGGAATCTCAATATTCCAAGCAGCTTTCTTTCATCAGTCTACCCTAAATTTATTTCACTAAGCAAAAATGAGTTATGGCATGATCAACTTTAATCAATCTTACATGGTATCACATTGATTACCATGTCAAATGCTTGTATAAATATAAGCTTAGCACCAATATCCATGAGCAAGTAATTGTGAACTTGATTGCGTGCCTTGCAATAACGTGATCAGTCTATGGTGGCATTCAGAAATTTGCAGAAACTTCAGTGATAAATTAAATAATAGCATCTATTCTATCACATCAAACAGACTGCAGTCCACAACATGGCGTTTCAGTAATTACTTGAAAATTATTCAGATGTTAACCTGATAGGTAATCTAAATGTTTCTTATGCTGAGCAGTTTAGTTTTCATTACTAAAAACTTCTTTAAGTAAAATTCATTTATTTTTCATTTCAATTAATTTTAAGAAAAGCTATGTACAACATAGAAAGTTGTACTCAATTTACACTTCAGCATCTGGGTTTACTGAGCACTGTACAGATCACAGAGTCATCTTTAAATGACTTCAGCAAGGGATACAGAAATAGTCTTGCAAGCTTCACCATTTCTGATGAACACAATCTGAGGGATAATGATGCTAAAATTATTTTTTAATTAAAAATGTAAAACTAATACTTCAGATGGAAAAGCAGGACTTTTTATGACTTAGAAATATCACTAAACACTGACAAAATAATTTAAGTTGAAGAGGACCTTTCGAGACTCCTTAAGGCAGGGCAACTTCAGATCTAGACTGAGTTCAGTCAGGTTTCAAAAATGGAGATTCCAGTTTTTCTGGACAACCCATTCAATTGTGACTACTGCTTATTCTGCAGCATGTTTTCAGAAATGGGTATCCAGCTTCTAAAAGAGACACTCTTGATGAAACCTACACAATACACAGTGGTCAAAAGTATAACTTCCTCCTAACTTCCTATTTCTGTCAGAAAGAGCAAAGATTTAGGTCAAAGTCAGTTACACCTCATTTGGCTATACAAGCTGATCATGCCATAATTTCAAGGGTATCAGCAGCATCTACAAAATAGACTACAAAATAGACTTTTCCCAGGTGTTATGTGTAAACAAATGTTCAGTACTTTAATGCTTTTGGTTTTTTTCCACTGACAATAGTGCTGATTGCTTGAGACATCACTTCTCAGGCATCTATGAAAGCTAGTCTACCTTTTAATGCACCCATAGCCTGTGTACAACAGGGATACAGCTGTTGCACAGATCAGCCCTGAACAGCAGCTCAGAGGGAGACCAGGAAAGGGACGAACTGACAAAATGGGTAACCTAGGTTGAAACTGTTTTCCCTTTAGTTCACAGAAGCTCTAGTTTGTCTGCGATCCTCACATTTAAAAGAGAAAAAACTACAATTTCTAGCCTCACAATTGTACTCAAAAATAATCATAGCATCTTTGAATTGTTTATTAATATTCTCATTAATATCATTTGCATTCTAAACTATCCTCCTTAATGTAATTTGTGCATTCTCTTTCTACGTATCTATATATACTCATTGTTTATAGAAACATATAAATAAGGCATGTAATCTTAAGTCTCATGAACACTGACATTTTTGTTTTTCACACTGGTAGCAAGCCTGCAGGCATCTCTGAAACCTGCACTATTCTGCTATTGCAAAATCACCATCTCATTACAAACAAACCTAACAGCCTTTCAAGCTGTGCTTGTAATATCATTATGTTTTTTTCAGGTCTGTTAGAGGATATCAAGGATGAGAACTGAAAAGAAATCAGATCAACTGTTCTGGGGGAGAGTCTGTAAAGAACCAAGCAAAAATTTCTTCTTTAATCTGTTAAGAACTTGTGAAACCTTACAGAGTTTAGCGATGCAAAAATACAAGGGAAAAACCTTCTTTGTGGCGCTTAAAGAGAAGATGTGTGCTCATAGGCAAGGAGCTAAGCATTTCAACATCTTAGAGTACTATAAGAAGGCTTCCGCCTTATTTCAGCAAATCTGTGATAAATGGACAAAGTTATTACTATTTTACATATTCTTTGTCTTATATGACATTAATTAGTTACTTCACTCCTATTTCCATTAAGCAGAAGCCTACCCAAGAAATCACCAGCACAGCAGACACTAATTGGTGTTCCTTTTTTCCAACTATTCATTTTCTAGCACTCTGGACACAGTGCACACAGCTCTACCACTGATTGCTTTGAAATGTTTAAGGAAAGTACAATAGTAAAATGGAGATAGAATTACATTGTCCATGCCCATGATACAACTCAGTGCTTATCTGCACTTTTCTAAACCTTAAAGTAAGAAGCTATCACTGAACATGTCGTTTTCTAACATGATAATATAGCATACAGCCTTTGCAGTAGAGCTGTAGGAACGTTATTTGTCAGTCATGAGACGTGACAGCTCAAAGTCTACCTTATTCTTAAAAGAGCAGTATGGAAATCCCTGTATAGAAGACTGCATAGTTACAACTCAGCAGAGCATCCATTCATTCTTATCAACCTTTATTTTCTAATTTATCACTTTAATAAAAACAGCTTTCAAAATATGAGAACTCTTGTGAGACCCCTGAGTTGGAGGACTGTGACTACAATAATGACCAACTCAACTCCCAGCTGTGCTCGAACTTGTGCAGGATTTGCTGCTCCCCATGGATGCATGCAAGTCCACGGGGTCAGATGGGGTTTATGCCAGGGTACTCGGAGAGCTGGCCAATGTCATCACAAAACTTCTCTCAATTATTTTTCAGCAATCTTGTTGGTTGGGAATCTGGAGAGGTCCCAATTGACTGAAAGCTTGCAAATGTTCCAATTTTCAAGAAGAGCAAGAAGGAAGACCCTGGTAATTAAAGGCCTGTCAGTCTCACTTCAGTGCCTGGTAAAATTATGGAGAGAATTATGCTGGGAGTTATTGAAAAATACCTGAAGGACAATGTGGTCATTGGTCACTGCCAGCATGGGTTCATGAGGGAAAGGTCCTGTTTAACTAACTTAATTCTCTTTTATGACAAGGTCACCCATATAATTTACCAAAGGAAGCCAGTTGATGTTATATTTTTGGATTTCAGTAAAGCTTTCAATACTGTTTCTCACAGTATCCTTCTGGACAAAATGTTCTGTATACATCTAGACAAAAAACCATAATGTGACAGGTGAGCAATTGCCTGATGTGTCAGACCTAAAGGGTTATAGTAAATGGGGTTTATATCAGGCTGGCAGATGCTCAGTAGACATTCCATTTTAGGGCCAGTTTGTAGAATCATAGAATGGCTTGGATTGGAAGGGACCTCAAGGGTCATCAGCTTCCAATCCTCCTGCCACAGGCAGGGCTGCCAGCTGCTAGACCAAGTACTAGATCAGATTGCCCAGGGCCCCATCCAACCTGACCTTAAATACCTCCAGGGATGAGGCATTCACAAACTTTCTGGGTGACCTGTTCCAGCACCTCACCACTCTCTCTATGTAAAGAACTTCCCCCTGACGTCTAATCCAAATCTCCCTTCTATTAGCTTAAAATCATTTTTCTTGTCCTATCATTATCTACCTATGTAAAAAGTTGATTTCCCTCCCATTTATAAATTCCCTGTAAATATTGGAAGCCCGTAATGAGGTCTCCCAGCAGCCTTCTATTTTTGAGGCTGAACAAGCCCAGTTCCTTCATCCTGTTTTCATAGGATAGGTGCTCCAGACCTTGGGTCATCCTCATGGCCCTCCTCTGGACCATCTCCAAAAGCTCCACATCCTTCCTGTGTTGGTGTCCCGGACTTGGACTCAGTATCCATCTGGGGCCTTAGGAGAACAGCATAGAGGGGGACAATCTCCTCCCTCGATCTGCTGGCATATTTCTCTTTAATGTTTTCATAAATGATTTGGATGTAAGACTAAAAATCATTTTGAGCAAGTTGGTTGGTTGACAATACTAAATTGTGAGAAGCTGTTAATTCTCTCAAGGGTGGAGAAGTCTTGCAGAGAGATCTAGACAAATTACAGAGCCAGGCAATCACCAACCATGTGAATTTTAACATGAGCAAGTGCTTGATTCTGCACCTGGGAAGGAACAAACCTGGCTACACATACAAACTGGTGGATGACATGCAGGAGAGCAGACCTGCTAAAAGGGATCTGGGGGGTCTTGGTCAACAGCAGGTTGAATATGAGTTGACAGTGTGCCCAGGCAGCCAAGAAGACCAATCATAGGGCCAACCTGGGGTGCATCAAGCATGGCATTGTTAGCCAGCTGAGGGAAGTGATTGTCCCCTCACAGCACTGGTGAGGCCTAACCTTGAGTACTGTGATCAGTTTGGGTTTCATGGTACAAAAAGGATTTAATGCTATTAGTGTCCAAAGGAGGGCTACAGAGATAGTGAAGGGTCTAGTGGAGAAGAAGTATGAGGAGTGGCTGAAGTCCCATGGTTTGTTCAGCCCAGAGAAGAGGACACTGAGGGAAAACCTACAGCTTCCTCATGAGGGGGAGCAAAGGTGTGGGCACTGATCTCAGCTCAGTGGTGACCAGTGATAAAACCCAAGGGAACAGAATGAATCTGCTACAGGAGAGGTTCAAGTTAGATGTCAGGAAAAGGTTCTTCACAGAGAGGGTGATCAGGCACCTGAACAGCCTCCTCAGTGGTCTTGGCACCAAGCTTGCCAGAGTTCAAGAAGTTTCTGGACAGTGCTCTAGTAATATGGTCTCATTTTTTTTTATGACCTTGTGTAGAGCCAGGAGTTGTACTCAGTGACCCTTGTGGGTCCCTTATAACTCACAATACTCTATCATTCTACTATTGCGTGTATGCATAATTTTAAGAAACATACCCAGTTCTCCACAAAATACAAATTACAGACAGATTTTTCTAATTATTAGTTCGTTTTATTGATCTCATGAAAAATTAAATGTATGTTTACAAAGGGATATATATAAATATAATATATATGTACACATATATTCCTGATAGATTATGTTCCACAGGGCAGACAAACTAGATGGTTTCATTCCAACTTAATATCAGTATTTTAAAACTCCATTGCAAAGGAGAGATGGTACAGAATCTGTATGGACTGTACAGTCCTGAATCAAAGTTCCTGGAAAGTGCTCTGTACTGGGCTTGCACTTTTCTTTAACAAGTACTTACCTGGGAAGGTGAAACACTGTCATTCAGAACATATCCAATGTATACCAAACAAAAACCTGTCAATTTTAGCATTATAAACTCTGATTCATGAAAACAAGAACCTTTACTAAACACTATCAATGCACTTGTAATGGCTATATAAAACTACAGTTGGATATTACCCATATTAATGATAATGAACCTTCTTAACATTAGTTAACTAATAGAGTACAGATAAGCTACCGAAACACTGTCTTTTTTCTTTTTTTAAGACTTGAGCATCTCTAGAGAGCTAGCAATTCAAAATATAAAGGTCAGTTTCTATTAATGATAGGCGAATATACACAGAAGGAAAGAATTTTCATGAAAAGCTCGCTTGCTGTGCACTAATTGCTCATTACTCTCATCCTTCCTTAGGAAACATGCAGATAATCCTAATTCAAGATTAATAGCTTAGCTGAGGTTTAAGGAGAATGAACAAGGCTTATATCTACAATGAAGTATTGCATACCGAAGATACAAATGGCCCAAATTATTGCTAAGTCAGGAACTGTAAAAATCTAGTCTAGTTGCAGAAGAGCAGGGAACCTTTCCTGGATTTGCCTGTAGCAAGTTAACACTACCCCCAGCAGCAACCTTCAGTGTGCTTCAAGAAATCACTAATGTATTGGTAAGAACAAATACAGCATCACTCATTTCAGTCTTGATGATGTGCTACTTTTCTTTACAGAGAGTCTCCTCACATAGCTATGTGGAATAAGCTCCTCTTTGGCCCCGTGAAGGGAAGAGACCTCTTGCTCCAATTTTTTTGTCATAAAATTATACTGGGTTCACTGTAATGGAACAAAAGCGTATTTCCTATGGAGACGCTATATAATAATATAAATTTCACGTAAAAGCTTTGTGGGATCTGGTCTGACAGTGTAAATATTTACTTGGGCCTTTTCATTTGCTGAAAGCAAGTACCAGGTCAGCTTATCACTAACACATATGAACTGAACATGACCAATAGAAGCGATCATTTTTTAATGCATTATCTTTTCTGCATTGGTTTGCTCAGGAAGGGCCAAATGCAAATTGCATCACTCTGGCTTTGGCTCAGACAAATGGAAATATCACTGTTCCAAGGGACAGGATCAAACAGGAGTGTGCCCATAAAACGTAGGAATGTGTTTCAACAGTGAGTTTTCTGTTTGTTTTTTTTTGTTGTCACTTTTACCATGACAATACCTTCTGTACAAAAGGCTACACTATTTTCTACTAGACTAAAACATGGCATAGCATTAAAAAAAATCAATTCCATGACATTAAAACAGATTACTGTTCAACACTGCTGAGCAGAACTCAGCACGTTATCTAAGCAGACAACCAGTAATACTGAAAAAACTTTACATGATATAGAATATATAGGTCTATATAGGATTATTGTGGAAAAACGAACATAGAGTATTTATTATTATTTTTAGGTTATGTAAATATGTAAATATTTTGTTCAAGTAGTCTTTAAAGGCATTTTACTGTCAGGCAGAGTACTGTCATTCTGTGAAGTGGTATCTCATAAACATTATCATAACATGATAAATCATAATAAGAACAGCCCAGCAGAAATGGTTGCAAGATTGTGCGTAGAGCTATATCTTTTAAAATCCCCTAGGCAGAAATCACTGTGCATGTTTATTCATATGACTGGGTCTTCCAAAACCTTAGGGAATTTTCTTTTCTGAGCTATAGAAATGCTTGGTGAATTTTTGCAGATTTTATTCAGAGTTGATTTTTATTTTTTTTTTTTTTGTGAATTTATATGATACTGTCAGGACTCAGCTTCTTGTGAAAGAATAAATAAGCCTAGGAGGAAAGACAAAGATAACTAACCTGTCTCTCAAAAAAAAACTTCTGAAAAAAATGCTACAACTGAGTAGCATTATCAAAACTTGAGTAAAAACATCAAAAACAGAATTCATAAAACCAAATAAGAATTGACATCTAATTCTCATCCCTGAAGCTGAAAACAAAATTTCTGGTGGCTTTGATGAGAATATTCTTTCCTTCCTGCCATCTCTGGTACAAATTTATGTGTCTAAAAAGCCAAGAAAATAGATGAAGTAATAAATATCAATGACTAATGCACTACGTACATGTTTAATAACCTAATTTATAATACAAATAGCTAAACACACACTGAAAAAAAAATAATTAAGTTTAACTCTCTAGGCTTTAAAAGTTGATGATTATTTGTTTTAAATCATCTAGAAAAATCTCAAACTAAGTAGTGAAGTGTTAAAGAGCTGGGTGCCAACTGCTCTTCAGACAGAAGAATCCTCTGTGCTATTAAGTCTGCAAGGTCCCTGGGTTGGAAGGCACCTGCAACAGGTATTCTTTTCTCTGTGGCTTCTAACAGCAGTAATCACAGAAGAAAAATATGCAGAATAAAAATCAGACCTGTTCAAAGGCTGCAATGAATCAAGAGGAAGATTGTGTCAGTAGCTGAGAGCTGGAAGGAACTGGGATTTCAGTTACAGCCTTTTTTCTTCTGACACACACCATGTACTGACAAGATCGACAACCATGATCAGAAACACATCTATAGGATGTGAGATGCATAGAGAATTATGTAATTACTTTTTAATATGAAAAGAAGGCAGTACTGTCAGTTATATATCCTAGATTTAAACTTTTATTCAGTTTTGATGCAGTGAATAAAGGGATTAGAGTTGTGGGTTAAAAGTTATGAATATAACATTGACTAGAAAGTAAAAATTTTCAACTTCATTTGTTACGTTTCTTATTTTTTTTTCCTCATAATTGACTGACATCAGATCCATAAGGCACACAAAATCCTTATCATAGACTCAGAAACAAATGAGAGAGATCTAGAACTCTACATGCTATTTCATAACGAATAGTTCATTACAGTTAATTTAAATGTATTTTAAAAAGACTTCATGGGTATCAGTGTGCCACTCTAAAGTAACTGTCTTAACACAATATGGAGGAAAGATAGAAGAAAGGCTCTGGTATCAAGATTAAGACCTATTTTCAAAAAGCAGTTACAATGGCTAATTGAAAACCTTTTGAAAAGTCACAATTAGACATTCTCAAAATGAAAAAATTATATCAATCTACCTAAGGAATGGTTTGAATTTCTGGGCAGCTATCTCGCTTAATCAAATGCTGTTCTTTCCCACTCCCTTTCTTTTTCCTACAGCTCTACAGTGAGAGCATGCTTCACAAAGCCCCTAGTGGCACTAATGATGCTATCGCTCCTTTTTGCTGAGCTGTCATTTCTCCTAATTATCATTTATATTGGGTTCTGCTACATTCTGATATTAATGTTGCCACATATATACTTTAATTATTAGGCAACTACTTATTCATAAGAGAATTTCAGGCCCCCAGACTTCCCTGAAGCCTTGAAATGTTGATAGATGTCTATAAGATGGTCCCTGCTTAATGTTCATTACCAAGAATGAGATGGCTGTCCATAAACCTTTAATTTTATACATGCAAATGGCCATTGTTTGAGCAAAATGGATAATTGAGCATCTAATTAGTGAATACCTGCTTGCACACACAATTAGCCAATTTACAAGAGCAGATGCTGGCTTATGAATACAGCAAATTTGGTTCAAGTGGCATGGAAGTTCCCTTCATAGACTACTCCCACCTCAAATGTCAAAATACTCTCCCAAAGATGTAGGGAGGTAAAGAAATGTCACTCTGGCAAGTATTTCCCTTAACATTTTGCACTTGAAAATAACACAGAAATAGCATAAGGGGTCTTAAAAGTCTCTAGAAATTCCCTCATTCCTCTAAATAAATAAATAAATAGATAGTCCCAAGCATTTGACTCCACCACCGCTATGATCACAGTGCAACTGAAATAAGTGTTCTTGCTCACCCTGTCTTTTCATATCAATCTGTTACATGGAAGGCTGGTTGATTCAGCTACTTAGTAAGTGTCAAGGTTTACTCAGACAAATTCTTATTTTCTTTAAATCTCTCATTTTCTACCAAAAGTTAAGGCACAGCAAAGTAGTAAATTGTAGGAAAAAAAGTGATAAAAATGCAAGATTAAAGAAAATAGTAAAAAACAATCAGTGAATCCTAAAAAAAAAAATCAGAAAAGTTGGTATGGACAGAATGTACGTAGGTTGCTTGGGAAGTGAGGCTTCCTATTTATTTCCATGGAAAATACAGCAGGTACAATGAGAACAATAACACTATTTGAAGAGAAAATCCTCAAGCTAAAAAACATTATTTCTCAACACAGTCAGAATCATTAGCTATGTGTTTTCTCCAGCAATGAAAAAGAGACTGCATGCTGCACTCATAAAAATCTGCACGGCCATCTGGAAAGTGGCTTGTCTTTCACATCTCTGTCACCACTGCAGAAACACACCACCCACCACCTCACTGTGCTCACATCCATTCTTTGAGCTTCATAAACATTCAGCAAGTGTAGATGAATGTCAACAGGTGCAGTTTTCTCCTCATGGAGGATGTAGTCCCACACCTTTGCTTCATATGCACTTCCTTGTCAAACATGTTTTTGTCAGACTGCCCTTTGCTGCTATCTGTCACATGGCAACAGAATGTAAGGATTATCTGTGGGAAGGTTCAAGTTCTACTGCTATACCACCAAAATCTTCCTATGATCATCTGGGCCAACATAATAAAACAGGAGGTATTACTTTTAGAGCAGCCCTAGTAAGATTCTTCTTGTTGAAACAAACCCACACACCTACTCTGGAACAGTAAATTGATGTTTAAAGTACATTTTGTTTGTGTAGAGTGGTATGGACACAGATCATCTGCTAATTACTGTGAAACAGAAGTAGAGTGTTCCATGACTTCAGGCAGCACTGTGATTCACTCATTCTACTAATACAATCCTGGTCAATTCTAATTTTGTCTTCCATAGAAATGAATGTGCTGATTACATTTGATTTGTGTGAAGAACATTAAGAAAAATAAAAGAATAAAAAACAAAGAAGTGATGGAGACAGGCAGGACCACGAGGTAAACAGTTCACACTTAAAGTGAGTAGAAAACACAGGAATATTTCTCTAGGCAAAGTGAGTGCCTTGCAGTCTTCTGGTAAATACAAACCTTCCAGAATGAGGTAAAGTAGGAGAACAAGTTATTGCAGCTGGAGCAAACCACCAGGGCAGTTATCCAGGAAAGAGAGTTTTGTCTACTGGACCACAAGTGCTCTTTAAAAGCACTTTAGGACACTGAAGAATCTGTAGGACACTGAAGAAAATCTGTAAATTAGTCAGGATTTGCTGACCCAGGAGCAATGGAATTGAAGAGTTATAGTGTTATCAAGCCAGTCATCTTTTCCTTGTGAAGCAAAGGGATGTGCCCGTATCATGCTCAGAACAGAGACACTCTTCCCTCTACCATGGGGCACCCATGTGACTCACATCAGAAGTGACTAATAGAGATGTGGTCTAGAATAGCCCTTTTCCTACTTTTGTCTAATTTGGATAACATGTGGTTCTAGGTGTGAGCACATAGCACTGATTTATTACAAATCATTACTGAGATTTTTGGGGATTTCATAATAATCTGAAGTTTGGATAATTAACCACACTTTCTATTTTGGAAACAATACTATTTCTTAAAATACTTGTCTTTCAAAAGAAATCCGGAAACTTCTGGACACTAATCATCAGCTCAATTAAGCTTCCAAGCATAAAAGACTGTTCTGCCCTTCACAAAATTCAGAGAAGCAACCTCTAATGGGATATAGAGTTGTGAGTGCTAAGTACAGTCATTTTCCCTGAAAAGCAGCCTTTTAGCCACAAGTGACTTCATTCTTTAAAGACAATATGCAGTGCATCTCCTAAGAACCAATAATGCAATTAGTAGCTTTAGTATATCAGAGATATTGCTGTTTATGCACTCCACTTAGGCACACCAGTTAGCAAAAGAATGTTTTTATAGCATAGCAACCAGTCCCAATCATTTCATCATCTATTTCATTTGTCAGGCTTGGTCACTTTCTTTTTGCAGACTTTTAATAGAGTGCTTTTAAGTCCTGGGAGTAAAATACTCCCCTCATAAGAGGCACTATGCTAGCGTGCTGCTCACTTTCATCTGCCTTTCTGCACTTTTCCTCCAGCTGCCTTTCAGCTTGACTATTTCACAGTTACACAGGGCCATAATTTACTTAGTAAACAGCAAGGAGAAAATTTGTGCTATGTCAAAGATTGGAAAAGAAGCTTTCAGAAGAATGGTTGATCTTCTAAAGCTACAGTTGAGGCCACAGATGTTGTGAACCTGCACTCTAGCTGTATGTTAGACTAGCATAATGCTTATTTCAGAATTTTACCGAGGGTCTTTACTTGGAGCTAAATATGGAGAGCTCATTAATTTACAAGGAAAAAAATAAACAATTTTTTTGGCATAAGATTTCAATAATCAAACCAACAAGCATGAAAATAAGCTAACAATTATGCCTAAAGTTCCCATTAACTGACCTTGAGGTTCGCAGTCATTTCTTATTAATGTCCATAAGACGGTTGTTATTTTAGTGTTGTAATTTTGATAATTCATCTTGCCCTATTGCTTTAACCACTGATAGAAGAAATATCATTAAAAGACATTCAGAACTCCTGTGTTAAAGCACTGGAAGTTATACATGAAACCTGACACAAGGTGTGAAGTGGCTGGCAAATGTCTAATACATGGCTTAAAGAACTGTGGGTGTTTTTGTAGCATTCACTTGCTGCAGGGAAATAATACTTCAATAGAAAGGACATTAGCATCCTTCTGAATGCTCCCCTCCCATTCTTTCCCACAACATAGGGAGAATATACCATTATCAGCATTGCCATAGGAGTTACATCATGATGCAGAAGACAGTTCATTTGGAAATTTTAGTGTCTGAAGTTTGGGAAAAGCTTGGGCTTATAAATTATTCTTGGAATCCTAACTCTGTTGTGAGGCAGCATTCAGGTCACTTACAAAACATGTCATCCTCTTACTCCCAAGGTTCTCCTTTCTGAGTCAAGTTTGTGTTGAAAATGGTGTAGGCATGCATTCCTACATTGGGATTCCCAAAGTGGTTAATGCAGGTTCTCAAGACAGCATTGGTAACCTGAAAAAAAAAATCCTTTTTTTTTGTCATGATTCCTGTAACCTTTTGCTGTGCTGGGTCACCTTTCCTTCCTGGATCAGCTGTAGGTTTCTAAACCTCTGAGTAAAAGAACAGTAAATTTTAAATAATTCAAATAAACCAGAGGAAACTTCCCCTCTCTTAGTAACACTGATTAAAGGATTTAATTGAATTACAGAACCTTAGATAGCATGAAATGAAAGCAGAATATATCAAGAATCACTTTTTCATGCAGAAATCCCATAAAAGTGTGTAATGGCCCACACGGTAATACTAATCTGGAAATAGATGACAGAGGGCTTTATGAGGCAGAGCTACAAGGCATGAAGGATAGAAAGTGCAATGAAAAGAAGATAAACTGACAAAGAATATACAAATATTAACCCACTCATAACTGGCAAAACTATCATTTGTTCTTTAAAAAAATTTTTCATTCAAAAATGAAAGTACCTGATATACAAATTATTGCTTCTGAATATTAAAATTAAATGTCATTTCCTGTATGCAAAGCTGAAAATATTATCTGCACAGTACACTTCATCTTTTATTTCATCTTTTCAGAACATATTATGGATTTTAATAAAGCTCAAAAGAAAAAATATTACAATAGATTTTACTTTGCATTTCTTTAGGAAAAAAACTCATCTACTGATAGACATTAAGACCCTCTCCTATTTTAAATCCCTATCTAGGAAGTTATTCAGTCTGAAAATGATAAATATCAAAAGAAAGCACCATCTCCATCTGTGGGCTATTGTATCTAACTGCACCTCATGCTCCAAACCACTGCACTTTCTGCTGATGTTCTGAAGGTGATTTGCTGATGAATACAATAAGTTACAATATCTAAAACTGTAGTCAGTATAAAGATAGCTCAGATCTAATTAACTATAATACTTACAAATATGTCTGTTTTCAAAGAGTGTTGATTACAATGGAACTATTCAAATGTATAAAACATGTCTATAATCATTTACAGCACGGAAGTAACATTCTTCATATTATTTCATAAGATACTAAAAATCCTGTTGATTTATGCCTAGCAGTCTATTTTAAAATCCCCTAGAGAAGAAATTTTCCTTAACCATCATCTATGTTTAGTATCTTTTAGAGATGCACCACTTTTTTTCCTTCTAGCTTTGGTTTTTGATCTACACTAAAAGTTAACTTTGATGCAAGTCATCTATCCAAGATTAGCTTTAGTTTTTATGAGTTACCCTTGTTAAGGGAAAACTGGGCTTTAGCTGTGGCTTTTAAATAAATTTAAATTGGAAGGTAGGTCATAGCATGACCATGCATGACTGGACGGGAAGGTAGTACTTGTTTATCCTTAAATGAGCAAGGGTCATCAGTTAGAAGCCATGTACTGTGTAGAACAGGAAGAGAATAATTGAGACAAACAGAAATAAACTTCCATCTTTTGGAGTCTCTGGGAAAGAGGAATAATATAGTCTCATTAAATGAACAGCTTATTCCTGCACTTACCCATATTAAATTACATGTTCACTCACACTGCCTACTCAGTAGGAGAGTGACTACTTAAATTACCCTATATTCAGAAGAAGCTGGATAGTTTTATGGTTGGAACTCATTTAGCAAGCATTTAAATGTTCTAGATCCACCAGGATGGCACCGTAAACACGGCTTTTGGGATGACTCCTGAAGTAACTGAAGGCTTTGGAAAAAAAAAAATAAAAAAGGAGGAGGAAATTAGAAAGAAACAGCTTCCCAAAATGCTGGATTCAAAACACATTCATCTTTTCTGTGCTTGTGTTGGCTACACTCGTGTTAGCAGCACAAAGTACAGAGCTCACACATTCATCTTTTCAAAATGAATTGGACTTCTCATGTGACTTCTCAGGAATTTCAGTGGGAATTTTGTCATTTTGCTTTGTCTTTAAATATACTGCAGATAATCTGCTGGAGTGCAGTAGTTCCCTTCTTTGTCAAGCCTTGGTCATCTGTGCCACACTACTGTTTGAACATAGATCTTATCCTTTCTATAAGGCTGTTTTAAAAAAATTCCCCTTCCATATTCTTGTCTGTATGTCAGTATTTCTAGATAATGTTGCTATCTAGAGGTAAGCGTGATAGGAGATAAGATCAGAAAAAGGCACTACTACATTGAGATTTTAAAGCCATTTAAGATTCATGCTAATCACTACTAAAATTTAGACAGCTCTTTCCCTCTTTGCATAAATATATAACCAGACCATCTGTTTGGAAAACAAAAAGGTTAAAAAAGTCTCAAGGGATAAAAATGAGTGAAGAGAACTATGTAATGTAAAATGATTGATTCTGAGGTGGAATTTTTAAAAAAATGACTCTGTCATTTCACTCAATAAGAATAATACAGTATAGAGGTAGAACTCAACATTACATGCTGTGATGTATCATTATTTAGCATCTTAGTTGGGGACATACTTTCATTACTGCTTTAAGACTCACATAATAAATTAATAGACTATATATAAGCACAACACTACAATATTTATGAAACAAATACAATACACAACAATTTCCCCAATACTAATAGAAAAGTCTGTTGCATCATGTAGATGAGTCTGTGCACAAGACTACAAGGGCTGATTTACTGTGTTAGGCGTTAACCTGACATTACTCAAATAATTTGCATCCCTTTAATTATTTTACCAAGATAAACAATCAAAATCCCTTTTCTCTTTGTCTTAAGGCAATCATCAACATTTGTTTTTTTCTACAGAATAGCATCAAATAAGACTCTTTTGTACTGAGCCTCATAGAATGAGTCCATAATTCACCTTCCTTCAAACCTGATGCCCCAGAACTAGCCTGATGACTTGGAAACCCATACAGCTGTGATATGGAATTGTGAAGACAGGCAACACTGACTGAGAGCATTTCAAAGTTCACAATATAAACTCAGCTGCAGCCCTGGAAATGGTGCCGATTTAGAATGTCTAAGAAAAACATTTAAAACTTTCTAGTGGAAAGGCCTAAGGTTTGCAGTAGTCCAGTCTCAGACTCATTAATATTAATTAAGATGAAGTAATGCTCTAATAGGACAGC
This sequence comes from Gallus gallus, assembly GCF_016699485.2. Classification (NCBI taxonomy): domain Eukaryota; kingdom Metazoa; phylum Chordata; class Aves; order Galliformes; family Phasianidae; genus Gallus; species Gallus gallus. Next base: position 26,447,996 of record NC_052533.1, read on the forward strand.
TCCCACACAATTACCTTCTCCCAAACATTTCCCTGAAGAACAGGTTCCAGCTCCAGCAGCCAGGCCCATGTAGCAGTTCCTCCCACATGGCAAAGCTTGAAATGCAGCAGCTGCCACCATGGGAGCACTGCAGGGCTGTGTACTGTATGTGCAGCAGCTCTTCTGTGATAGCTGTAAGTCCAGTTAACCCAGACTTAATTCAGGAATGACAATTATAAATTCAGTATCCCCTTGTATACAGCCACAGCCAGAAATACCCTTAGGAAGAAGCTAAAGCTTCAGACAGTGCTATAGTTGTATTGTTAATACTTCCATCAATGAGTTTGACATTTGTACTACAGTCTAAAGCCTACAAAATTTGAGAACTGTTTCTGCCTTGTGACTGCTGGTGGTTTACAGCGATCACAGAGGATCCTCTCAAACTCATATACCCCATGGTGGGTGTTCTCCTCTGGAGAAGCTGAGGGAAATCACAACCAACACAGTAACAAGAAAGGGAGCTTCTATGGCCCTCAGCTGCTTCTGCTTTTCTGCCATTACCCTTCCCCAGCAGGGATGCCCAGAAGACATAAACAAGGCAAGAACTCCAGCTGCTCAGCTTCTCTCCTCTGCCTCAGGGCCTCCTGTCCCTCCTCAGGCCTGTGGCATGCCCATGAGCACAACATGCCTGCTGCTGTGGGCACGAATGCAGGAAACCCATTCAAAAGGAGTTCTCAGCAACTCCCTTCCTGTTGTAAGGAGCTGGGACTGCAGTAATATTATTAAATTCAATGCTATTACGTTAGCAGCTTAAAAATGCAAGAAAAAAAACACAATGAAATCTTCTGGGCCATTGTATTTGTCCATGTCAAGTAAAGAAGTAGTATAAACAGTGTCAAGTAATTCTTGTGCTAAATTTCCTTCATATTAACAGTAATATATTAGATACTAATAAGGATAGAAATATTTTAAAAGCATGCTGAAATTTGGCAGCATCCTTTAAACTGAGAAATCCTCACCCAGGCTCTCCTGCTAGCAAGCAGGGCTCAGGAACATTTCTTGGTGGGTAGCTGCTTTCCGGATCTGAGACAGGCAGTCCTAAAGTAGAAAGCTTGTTAAAGATCAGAAGGCCAATTCAGAAGCTTTGATTATTTCTGTTTGGATTTTGTGGATTTTATATGATCATTTATAGCACTAAGAAGCCAAAGGGATTTTTTTTTTTTTAAGGATAAGCAATCAGTAGTAACAGAAGCTAGTTTCCCACATGGCACTTTAGCAATAACATTTTCTTTCATAATTATTCCTTTTTCTTTTTGTTCAAATAGAGCCCATTGCAGATGAAGCTGCATGGCTGTCTTCTGCAGTTTAAACCTTTGTTTATGCACTAATGAATCTAACTAGGTGTCATAGCACACTCTAATGAGCATCACTCGCTTTCATTTAACTCTACAGCTTGCCATTACACACTTTAGAAGAGCTGTTGGTTTATTCATAGCAATCACTAGACATTCTTTTTCATTAGATAGATACCAGTTTTCCCTGTTGTACCTTTAGTTATTAAGGGAACTATAAAATGTTAATACTGGCCTCAAAACCCAGGGCAAAAATGCCCTCAATGCTATTTGAAATGCAATTGCTACTGTTGTAAATTACCTTTAAGATCTGAGCACAAACAGCTTGAAATTTTCTTCATTTATTCATGAAAGAATGAGAGAAAGAAAAATCAAGAGGGTGGCTCTGTGTAACCCACTTGTCTGCTTTACCTCGTTAACTGAATTTTGCTCCTACTAATTTAATCAGTGGGACTGCAGTTATGAAAGAACCCATAAATAACTATTAAGTGCTGCCATATTCCTATCATGTTCTTAACTCTAAAATTTAAACCCAGAAAAGCTTACACTTTTCAGAGCTTAGCCCTGAGTCAGGTTGATAAAGGCTGTTCTCTAACAGCTCATCTCTGAATTCTTGGCTCTGCTAACAGGAATACTCCAAATCAGCCCCCATGAACTGTGTATGTGTAGAATATATTGGTATAGATTATGGCCAAAAAGCGCTATAAGGTTTTACTAGACCACAAAGGCTTAACTGTGGTATAACTGAGATCATTTTATGTGACAATGATGCCAGGCACAAGTTTATATTGAACTTACATGCTTTCATGCCTTGTAAGTAAAAAGAACAGAATTATTCCATTTAATTTAATAATCCTTTTATTTTTTTTTTTAACTAAAGTGTTTCCGTGCTTCAGTTCTCTTTTCTCAAGAGTTTGAGAAATTTAAAGCAGTTTGCTAGACAAAAATGCTATATCAGGCAAAACTTTGTAGAGTTTGTAGATCAGGGTATATTTCTGTTCTTTTTGTTTGTTTTAACCACTTTATCTCATATTTGTGCCTGATTTAGGGTGACCAGCCTCTAAATAAAGATAAACAAAGAAATTTGAATACAAATATCTGTTATTCTGCCACTTCACCTATTGAAACCTGAAGATGATGCATTTATTTTACTTGACATTGCAGTCACATCATCACTGTACATAAACTGCCACAGATATTGTATCCTACAACATGTCCTAGGGCATAAATCTACCTCAACTAATTTGTTGCTTTTCAGATCCCTCCGGTAGATGTGGCTAAGCACTATTTATGTTTTATTACAGTGCTTTAGCTCTAGTCATGCCCAGAGTACAAAAATATTTGAAAAAACACCCAGAAACTTAAGGGTAATAGTAGAGATTATCCTCGTTTCTGTTTTGTTGTTGTTGTTGCTGCTTTTATATAAATCCAAAGACTGACATATTTTGTTAGGTCATTATTAATCTTTGGTCAAATCCTTGACAAAGAACATGGCCATATTGTGTCTTGACTTATTTATCTTTATGCATCTTGCAAGTGCTAAGACCGGCCAAACTTGGCTACAGGAAATTTTATATTCATTTCTTTGTTAAAATTGAATCAGATATTAGTGCCAGGAAAATGTTTGGATTGTATTTACTTATTGTATGCACACAAGCACTTAACAATAATTTTAGTGCAAAATGCCATTATTTTTGTATGTATTTACCTGGGTGGGCAGAAGTTTCAGCATAAAGACCTTTCAGTTAAATACCGTTTTGTATTTTTAAACTTAATTAGTAATAGTGGAACATCTGAATTTCTAAACAAATAATGAAAAGAAATACAAACACTGTTTAAAATAAAACCTCAGTCCTGCAATGAAGCTCTAATATGGAGTTATATAACTGCCAACCTGAACTTTTTCCTCATGCAGTAAACCTTCTGGTAAGGACCCTATCAAGACCACCCGTGTAAGTAAATCTCAAACTTTTGAACATTAATTTTTGAATTAACAACAGAGTCTGAAATATTTTTTCCCCCTCAGTTGAGCAGTGTACTTGTGCTTCAATTCAGATGTTTAAATTTTTTGTATGCGTTTGTGTTAATATCCAGTCAACTGTTCTTCATATATTGTGACAAGAATTGAAAAACAGAATTCAATCTAACTTAGGCCACTCACCAGTATATTTGCTACATAGATAGGCAATAAGGAACTAATAAAGCATCTTAAAATTTAAACACAACTCTTAATGCAAGAAATTTCTTTCTGCCCTCAACTAGTAAGAGATACAATATCTCATTCTACTTCCAGCCATATGGCCTTATTGGCACTGGCAGTCAAAATTATTGCTGAGACTTTCTCCCTCTTGTGCTTGCCTGGGTGAATGTAAATATAAAATACACAGTATTAATGCCCTGCAGATAATTACTTAGAATAAGCAACCAAGATGATTAGAATACCACCTGGGATTCTGCTACAGCAAGGTGAATGGCTCAGAAAGTTGCAATTCCTTAAGAACCTGAAATATTTGATAAATAACTGATTATATACTGAATAATCACAATGATTTCTCACATTGGAAATGAGCAGCAGGGAAGGATATGCTTATTGAGGAGTTCCGTTCATCATACATTGTATATAAGAATTAGAATTCATCTCCATATCCATAAAGTATTTTTAGAACACTAAAATTTATTCCACCTGTGTTCATATATGTGCTATAAAACAATGGATTAGAGGAATGATGAGGCATTCCCAAGAAACTCAACCCTAATCTGAAAGAGCCAGGTGGCTTCTACAGTAGGCTAAGGGCATTTGCCCAAACTGGGCACCAACATCTCTAGAAATCTTCCCCTTGTCCGTGCTTTACAGTCTCCCTTAGTTTCCTCTCAAAACTTGATTGATATTCTGTTCAAAAATTTCATCTCAAATTTCATATATACTCAGATAACCCAGTTCAGTTCAGATTAACCATAATAATAATGAAAGAGAGAAAGAGGAAAAGTATGTTACAGACTAAGGAGGAATTAGTAAGGAAGACAGATGTGGCACTGAAGAAGGCTACGTTATTTATCACTGAAAGGAAGCAATAAGACTAAGATCAAGCTGTAAGACATCCATAGTTAAAGCTAGAAAGTCTCTTCAGATTGTTTTGTGTTTTTTTCTTCCTCCTGCCTAAAGACTTTAAACTAGAAAGAAATTGGCAGTTTCTATACTTCCATCTTGCCCACTACCATAAAATAAGGACTTGTTTCTTTCATAAAAAGCTGTCAAATGTCAGAAGAACCCATTTCTCCTACTGAGTTTTCCATTGCCCTTATATAACTTCCACTGTATTTTCTTTTTCTATTTATTTTTCTTTATGTTAAGATTTTTTTCTGGCACCATTATAAGAAATTTTGCAATGTTTATGACCCTACAAAAAAACCCCAGAAAGTTCCTGTGGTATTTTACATATTTAGAGAGTCACAGTAATAGTGTAACCATACATAAAGGATGAACTAATGATACTTGAAATTGTTTCTAGGATGTTTACAGGGAGCTGTAGGACTACCACATATTTCCTGTGATCAATTATGAAGAAAAACTGAAAGAACAATAAACTAAAAACAAATATTAAAAGCAATCCACACGTCATCTTGCTAACATGTGGTTCAGGCAAACTTCAGCAGAAATAACTTCAAATATTGAACAAATCTGTAAACATTACCTGACTTCAAGTGTTTCAGAAGTATATTTCTGATTTACATTAGCGTATACATAAATTAAGACTTTTTTTTAGCCTAGCAACATTTTTAATTCATTAATTGATTGCCCTAAGGCTCTTTTCTTAATGAAGGATTGGAATTTGCATTTTAGTTTAAATCCAAAATATCAGCATTATGGTATCTTAACCATCCAGTTACAGTGAGTACATAAAATTACAGGCAAATAGAAGAAATATTACATGTTGCATAAAATAATTATAGCAACCACAAGGAAGTATCTTAAAATGTGACTTGTTTGGTTTTTATATCCAAAAGAACCTACAAACATTTTAAATAGAGGATTATTTTGTATATTGTCTACTTCCTCTCCTTCCACCACACTCTTCTCCTTATCTACAGGATCTTAGTCTATTTACACCATGAAAGAAAAGATAGTAGACACATCCAGAATATTAGAAACGTGCACTTAATAAACTAAGAGTCACGCTGTAGCTATGTTCTGAAATAAGAGATAGCAGGACTTTGATTATATGAGGACTAGTCAAAAAGTAATGTCTCCTATTTTATTATATTGGCCCACAGTGTCAGAGGTGGATGTTGGTGGTACAGCAGTAGAGGTTGAACCTTCCCACCAATATTCTGTTGAATTTTGTTGCCATGTGACAGATGGCAGCAGAGGGGCAGTCTGACAGAATGGTATCTGACATGGAAGTGCATGTGAAGCAAAGGTGTGTTATTGAATTCCTCCATGAGAAACAAATTGCACCCAATGACATTCATCAGTGTTTGCTGAATGCTGATGGAGACCAAAGAGTGGATGTAAGCACAGTGAGGTATTGGACAGTATGTTTCAGCAGTGGCAAAAATAATGTGAAAGACAAGCCACGTTCCAGATGGCCATGTATATTTTTACAAGCACAGCATGAAGGCTTTTGTTCATCACTTGTGAAAACACATTCCTAGTGGTGGTGACTGTTGAAAAAAATAACTGTTTTTAGCTGCAGATGTGCTCTACCAAACAGAGTAATTGTGCTATTTGTTGTAGATTCCATGGAAATAAATGTGAGGCACTGTTTTTGGAAAGTCTTCTGTTTAGTGGTAGCTAGTTCCCCAGGTGTAAGCCTTAACTTGGTCTGCATTATTCAATTTGCATTCCTGCCTGTCTTTTTGAAGAGTCTTTTTTATAGTCAAAGCTGTGTTGGTTCTGTAGAAGTAACACTAGAAGGTGAGGAAAGCACAGTACAGTTGCTAGACTCTAAGAAGCTGAACTTTACATCATTGTACCCACTTGTGTTTCAGAGAAAGGGAACACTCCCATAGTATCTCAGTTCTGAGCATACAAGCCTCAAGCATTCCTAATCTTTTGTTTCTCTGTCTCATCTTGAAACTTTGAAGGCAGGCTCATCCACTTCATAAGCAGCTTTACCTGGTTAGCATTCATTTTCAAACATCCCACCATTATAATGCAAAAATAAAATGCATCTAGGTCTAAAGAAGAAAGAACAGGTTTACATTTGCATTGAATATTATATGCTACTGGTGACTTTTCTGCTCAGCCAGAAATTCATTGAGTAAACCTAGTGTGTCTACAAAACTACTACATACCTAAATTGCTGCCGGGAAAAAGAAAAACATCCATACAAACAGAGCCACATCAGTACCAACTGACTCAGCTTTGTGCACTCGCATCTGCTTCATTGTCATATAGCTCTCCAGACAAAACCCACCACAGCATACTGCTGGCAATCTATCCACATTTAGAGGCAAAATAACCAGCCTGGTAAGGGTAAAGACAGGAGAGGGAAGATAAATCATGCAGACTCTCACACCTGTGATCTCAGCCCTTCCCTGTGGGCAGCGTTGTACCTGAGGAGGCTAACATATAATTAGTGCCTCTGCTCTGTTGTTGTGGGGGTTCTGGTGAAACAAGATTCACTAATTTAGTTAAATTATACTTTCAAAACCTTATGTGTTCTCAAAGGAATAGACTGGAGATTAACAGTCAAATGTTGGAGTTCAGGAAAGAGAAGCTACACACATGCAAAAGACGGCCCTTTACTTCCGGCATCAGTTACATGTTGCTAGTAGGGAGAAGTGATCTCATAAGAGGGAATCTGAAAGCCCCTCTCAGTACAGTGAAAAATCTTTGGTGTTAAGAAAGGCACATTAAAACAGGCCAGAAGAGAGCTTTAGTGAATTAGACCATTGTATAGCAAACAGGTATACAGGTAATGGACCAGATAGATTATCATGTATTATCACGTTATGAAGAAAAAAATGAAATAAAAATCTTACCCACATCCTGTACTCACAGAAGGGCTCCAAGAGGAGTGATCTCTATCTGAAGATCCTTCCTGCTTGGAAGTCAGCCCTTAAATGGGGTCTAGGTTCCGGTGACTCAGGTGAAATTGCGTTCACCTGTGCCCCCTGCAGCTGACTCAGTGCTCGCCTCAGGTGGTCAATCAGAGGTTCAGGCCGTGATTCAACAGTTCCCATACAACCATGAAAATGTTAATATATTCATGTATTTCAATTATCATTACTATATATTTCATGATAATGTATACCAAAGGAAAAATAGCTTTAGCATGAGTTTGAATTGAATTCCAAATAAATTTATAGAAAAGATAAATATTAGCACGTCTAACTTTTGAAAAGTGAAATGGGGCCATTAAGAAGTCATATCCCATTTCACCATTTCTAATTTTTCTCAGACCAGCAATAAATGCTAGCTAAGATGAAACATAGATCATGTAAAATGAGTTCTTAGTCTCAGGATAGGTTCTAGCACAGAGACACAGACCTCATAGAACCGTCTGTAGATAATGCTACCCTAAGTCTTTGACCTGCAGACACTTCCATGAAGTTTTGTGCTTGTGGGTAACATCACTAGCTCAAAGACTTTCTGGTTTTGGCCTTGTATTCACTGGAGCAACTCATATTCATTAAGATCGGTTCATGTATAAGCATTTGCAGTGTCAGAACACAGGTAGACCACATCAGCAGATTTGTTAGAAATAGAAGGAACATAAAAATTGAATTATCCATTCACCTGTTTGTGGGTGACTTCTTAATGGAGAAACACAACCCTCTGTCTGGTTGCCTGTTGGCATGTAAGCAGACAGCTGCTGTGCTGTGCTTTTTTTTTTTTTTTTTTTTGTGGAAAAATTGTCCTGTGGAGGACGTCTTTACACTTTAAAGCTAAAAGATGGAAACTGTTATTTTTATTAAAAACTCTTTAAACTACAAATTACCTTATGACTAGAAAAGCTATATTTTAAAAGGTGAACCCACAGCCTCTTCCCTTTCCTTCCAAGTCAAGTGACAGACATATTTTCCATTTCATTAACTCTTAGAGACTGTAATACTGATGCTTCTTATCAAAGTCAGATTTACTAATAAGTGAAAACTCCTTACCTATGTATGAGCACTGATTAATGTTCGTTATATCAATACCTGAACAGATTGCATTGCTCTATGCAAGCCATGAGAACAAAAGAACAATTTTGTCACTGTATCTTTACATACACGAATAGATAAAAATCCATATTGTCATGGATAGAGCAAATTCTCAGCTATTTTTCCACAGACACCACCATTACTGATGCATTTTTGCCAGCCATGAACAAGATCCTGCATGCCACGCTCATAAAACTCTGCACCAGTGGAGGTGACCCTCTGTTTAACAGCTGCTATGGTGATGTTGTTAGGAAAATATAGCACAGGCAGTCCACCTTTCACTGGCCTGAAAAAATGAAAGTCAGAAGGCACCAAATCCAGACTATATGGTGGGTGCGGTAGGACAGTCCAGCCAGGTCTGGCAACATGCACCACAGTGCTCAAACTGGTATGGGGCCTGATGATAGAAAGCTGCAAGAGAAAGGCTGTTTTCTTCTCTGCACTGGTTCTAGAAGTTTGAACATTCAGCTTAGTCTGCACTGTGATGTCATTATCAGAGCTGACAGTTTGTCCAAGCTCCAGGAAATCCAGAAGGATCACCCCTTTCCTATCCCAAAAGACAGTGCAGATCACTTACCTGCTGAGGGCTGTGTCTTGAAATTTTTCATTGATGGGGAATTCACAAGTCACTTCTCCTTGAAGTGACATTTTGTCTCTGGCTCTTAGTGGTGTCAGACTTTTATCTTCTGCTACAGATTCATCCAGCATTTTTAAGTCCACCCAGCAGAATATTAAAAAAATAAAAATAAAACACACACATACACAAAAAACAAACAAACAAACAAACAAACAAACAAAATAAAGTAAGTTGTTCTTGAAATTTTATTTCTTTTAGAAGAATATGTAATATATATATAATCATGTTTTCTGAATTTGTGAATGACCTTGCACTTGATGTATGTCCAAGCCATATGTGAGATAGCCGTGCTCATACTAATAAGACTCTATGGGGTCAGACTAAAGGTTCACTTAGTCTGTAGCCTGTCCTTGACAGTGGCCAAAGACAGAAGGAAAGGTAAACATCCAGAGGTAATTCTCCAACGTGCTCATTCTTTTTCCATAGCTCTGCAGCCGAGGATTTCCTCAACCGGAAAGTGTACGTTTGTAAGTAGCTTGTAATTAGACTAAAGGCTATGAAGTTTCACTCTGATGTACTTCTGTAAGTTTCTTACTGGAATAAATCACTTTGATGTTGTAAATGCCATCTGGGACAAATGCAACATATCTGGCCCTGAGGGTATGAAACCAGATCAGCTTAAAGGTGGGAAACTCATCCTCCTGAAATTCCAGTGTGAACTTAATCCAGGTAAATAACACTTGATGGATTTTTCTATGAATGTGTTAAATTGCTTTTGTAAAGTTTTAGTATCCCTAAAAATCTATAGCAATGATTTCTTCTGAGTAATTTGAACTTTGCAAAGGAACATCTATTTGTTTGGAGCTTGTCATTTGATAATTTCATTTTATTTCCTAGTTATATTGAATAATTATTCCTTCCCAATATATCATTACGATTTTATTCATAATTTATATACTCCTATTACTCGTCTGTTCTCTCTTTCTGAGACGAACCACTCCTGCTCTGCTTTTCTGTTTGTCATATATCTTTCAGCAGCCTTGTTGCTCTTCTGTTTACCTTCTCTAGTCTCACTGTATTATGTTAAATGCATTCTTTAGTTGGTGACAGGTTACTGATATTAAAAATTGATTTAGGGAATCTGTGATTTTGATCCTCATATTTTCTTTACTTCTCAGATAAAATGGAGACAGCAATGTTATATTTCATATTTATATTTTTGGTAAGAGAAAAAAACCAAAAACCAAAAACAAATTATTTTTAAAAGGGGAAAAACAGAACTTGCAGTAATGAAATGAAATGAATTGCATCACATGAGTCATACTGCAATGAAAGACCACATGTTGCACATGCTTCTTCCCTAAATGCAAAAATAATCTCACATTTTAATCACATGACAACTTACAATTCAATTTTGAATGGAAGCTTGTTCTTCTTGTTCTAAGCTTTGTACTTGCACTGCTGATTGTATCACCAGATATAGTTTTCCCTTGTGCGGCAGACATATTCCACAGAACACCAACAGAAGAAACCTGTTTTTTGTGTTAGGCTTCTTTTTGATTGAATTTAGGTAAAGAATTTGTTATTTTGAGGACACAGGTGTCTGGCTGAGCCACAACAACATTACTAGCTCTTTAGAATGCTGAGCTTTGGAACCTGGCCAGCAGAGTCCAGTGTCCTACTGAAGTAGCATGCAATAGTCCAATGTAGCAAGGCATTAATGTAAGTACAGAGCATAATATTTATATGGTATGCTCTCAGAAGGAATGTTTCAGGCTTTCTGATATATCAAATATATAGACACCTCATGTCTACTGAAACAAGGGAGGTGCATTTTGTTGTTTTTTAAATTATTATTATTTGTGATGGCAATACATTTAAATAATGTTTATAAACACCATATATATTATGAGCAATAAAAATTAAAATAGTAATAATTTTGTCAAAAATTATGAACATTTTTTAGCAGAATAAGTCATCTTTGGAAAAGCAATGTAAGAACAGTGCTAGCAACAGAAATGTTCGAAATTACTGAAAAAAATTACCTAAAGTTGGTGATGCTCCAATACCTTTGTAGCCAACTGGAGACTGGGCACTGTCTTGCACAGGGTCAGCAGTTCACCCAGTGAGACTCAAAAAAACATGGAAATGTGTAAAGCATTTCTTTTCATGAGAGCTCTGGAATTTCAGGAGGATGGGTTTACCTGCCTTTAGGCTGTTCACATAATATGCCCTCAGGGACAGATGGGTTACAGCGGTCAAAGATGGCATTTAAAATACCAGACTTACCAGACTGATTTATTCCTGTAAGAAACCTTAAGAAGCACAGCAGTATGAAATTTCATAGTCTTTACTTTGAGTTACAACTTCATCTAAATAGATCTCAGAAATGGGGTTAAAGCCTTACCTGACATAAACCATATTCAGTTTACTGAACCCAAAAAAGAGCACACGTTTTTTAGAAAATCCATAGGAACTGCAACCAATGTTCAATGTTCAATGTGCTTTAAATGTAACAAATTATTATAATGTCTCTTACCAATGCAAACATTTTTAAACCCACTTCTATCAAAGTGCTGTTTCCTATGAGCAGTCTCTCATTATTTTATATCTGCAAACTTGTATGACATTTTAGCAAAGCCTTACCTTTCCTGACTGCCATAATTAGGCTCAACAGTCTGATATATTGTTGCCTCATCCCCTATCAACCAAAATTAAAAAGATCTCCAGAGCAAATTGCCTCGTGGAACTTGCCTAATCTCTCTATTCTCTGTTTCTCATCTGCTAAAGTGTTGGATTTTTCTGTTTGTTTCTTTGTTTGTTTCAGTATACAAACAAATTTCCAGCTACCAAACCAGTTACCAGCTAGCAGCATAATAAGAGTATAAATGAATATTTGTTGTCAAGCTTTAATTTGGGAAATCATTAGTAGAAACTGCTCTTTGTAGAGAAACCAAACCACTGGATGTCCTACGAAATTACAAGTAGTATTAGACATAAATAAAACTTTATCATTTAAGATACAATTACTTCCACATATGTAATATTTTACCAGGAGTTATAATAGATAACTATATTTTCATCAAAATCTTTGAACATATTCTTACCATACATAGTTACAGTATACCTGGTACTGGAGGAAAACAAACAGAAAAAGAAAAAAGAATCAGTATTTTCTCTTTGTCATTTATGTATTTTGTACACTTTTCAATACAGTGTGAAATTGCCTCTATACAGTTTCACTGATGGTTAACCACATTTTCTGTTTTATCCAGTTGATTGCCAACATTGATTAAGTAGGAACAACATGACTTGCTATTTTATCAGGATAGAGCCTTAAAAAGTTCATCAAGGGTTGGTCATCTCCATCTCTATCATCATATCCTCACACAGAGCCGAAAAATATGTTTGCACATGCTCTTCCCCAGGTTCTGAATGAAACCATTTATGCGTAATTGAAACTGATGTGCTATATAGCATTTTGTATTTATATTAATTTTCATGCTTATTAGAATAAGGCATTTGTAACAATCTGTAAACCACATTTCCATAATTCCATGAACTTATACTCAGGCCCAGCTTTGTTCTGTCTGATCTAGTTAACACTTCAAGAGTCACTGAGCAAGGCTTTAACATCACACTATGACCCATGTGTTGTCTGCATCCTTGGTACTTCTTTTTCAGGAAAGCTGTAGTTAAAAGGTAATTCTGTTTCGGATGCCTTTACACTCTTAATCTGGAGATAAACTGATGCAGATTAAGTGATCTAATCAGGCTGTAATTCAGATACAAAGCCATGGTAAGAAATGGCAGCAGTCTAGCAGGAAAGCAGAACAAGGAGACAAACTATTTAGCACTGATGAGGCTTTCCCCTGAAAGACTGAACGTTGACTTGCTGTGGCTGTCTCACTGCTCTGCAAAGCACTTTGGTGAAGTAAAAGCACTAAATATTACTTGGGTTACTATGATGTTAACCTATATATGAGTCATAATCATGCAGTTAAGCAACAGGGAACTTTGAGATAGGCACCACGTAGCCTGGGAAGAGGGTGTGAGTGAGTGCCAGCTGTGCACCCCGACCTGGAATACAGAATTGACTTTATTTCTGTGAGTAACATAGCTGGCTGTGATTAACTATGCCAAAGACATGAGCAAAGCCATCTACAGCTGATACTGAGAAATGCCAGCAGAGTTCACTGGATCATGCATAGTACAGGTGGGATCCTGGATATGCAATATACAGGGATCCAGCTACAGATGTGCTGGGAAGCTCTCTTTAGGAGAAGACATGAATTCAATGTCAATGGAGAGCAGAGCTGGCTTTGCACCCAGTCACTGACCCTGCTGGAGCCAAATGCACTGGGAAGGGCAATTAGAAGCCCCCTGGCTCTGTCTCACCAGAACTGTTGAACCCTAATAAACTGGGTGAGGGCACTTGGAGTAAAATCGTTACATCCAGCAGTATGCCTATGGTTTGGACATTATCTACCTGTATTATTTCAGCTAATGAAAGCTGAATACTAGACATACCTGCTGGAGGTAAAATATTATTCTTAAATATGCACAGATCAGCTTTGTGCTCTCTGCATCACTAATCTGTTATGCTCCTCACGGTCTTAATCAATAAAACAATTTGACCTGTGATGAAACTGATCTGTTTTAAATTGACCTTTTATATTCTAATCAACAATGTATCAACAATAGCAGAACAAATATTTTCTAATGAAGAAGCAGAAAGTAAGAAGAGAGTTGCTTCCTCCGAGTGCTCCTGTGGGGGAATTTTCCTAATATGGTTTTACAAGAAAGAAGGAATCTTAAACATATTGCTAGTGTGGATATACTCGGGCATAGTAAGCTTAGGCAGGGCTACCAAAAAAAACCAGAAAGAGCAGGAGTGGTGAGACTACACCACTCAGCATTCCCTACAGCACCACACAACACAAGGCATTGAGTTAGGTAACGGAGCTGCTGTACCAGCACAGTTATGCACAGCGCACCCTCCCAATGGTGAATCACAACTTTGGGGAAATTTCCCCACAGCACAGAGCAGCCCACAGGACACATGCACTTTGCAGAACAGATTGCATAATGTTTCCATCCTTTCTCTAGGTACACTTTAGCAGCTGAAAACAGCAGCTATGACAGCAGCTATGTATCTAACCTGCCAGCAAAAATAAACTGACACTCCAAAAATATCCTCTTCCTCTACATAAACACAAGCTGAATTTCCCCTCTAAAAAACTCACATTACGACTTGCTGGTGTGACTGCACTGGCCCAGGGCCAGGCTAGAGCTGGTGCAGCTGGTGTCCATGCAGTGAGCTCTTGAACTGGTTGCAGAGAGGCCACTGACCTGGTGGCAGATATTCCATCCTAGCCGCAACCCACCCCCGGCCACATGGTCCTGCCATCCTGGGGCTGTGGCTGATCCTGGTGACCATCTCAGGATCTCTTCCTGTCTTTAATTACTTGTTAGGGCAGTAGAAGAGCTGGCATTGATCTCTTCTCTCTGTTGACAGCAACAGGACCCAAGGGAATGTCAAGGAGCTGTGTCATGGGAAGATCAGGTTGGGTGTTAGGAAAAGGTTCTTCATGAGATGGTGATCAGGACCGGGAACAGGCTTCCCAGGGAACTGGTCTTATGCCTAAGCTGTCAGAGTTCAAGAAAGATTTGGACCAATGCTCTCAGAAACAAGGTTTAGATTTTGGGTGATCCTACGTGAAGACAGGAGTTGAAATCAATGATCCTTGTGAGTCCCTTCCAGCTTGGAATATTTTGATTACTCTGGAAAGGCTGATAGAATATTTCATTTGAACACATGAACAGAATAAGAATTTGTTCCAGCAGAAGAAAAAAATAGAGAACGAGCAGCAAAGGATCAGGACAATTGCCTCCAGTGATGGGAAATAGTGAAGCCAGAGCTATTGTCCCAGAAAACAAAAAGGAAAAGGTTAAGTTTGGAGATGGTTGAAGATTATTAAAGATGGTCGAGTGATTCAGTTTTTGAGCAATTAAGTGACTGAATTTCTTTCTCTATCAATAAGGTGAGATTTCATCTATGTTGTCCATCAGATGAGTGATGAACATCTGCTTTAGAAAAGAAAACGGTAAAAGCAGAAGACTATTTCCAGTTTATGAGCCAAAGATTCCGCCATACTTTTTAACTTAAACCAGAATAACATTACAAAGATGGTAATTTCCTGTGTCTACGCAACTGTCTAGCAAATCATTTGTAAAAAAGCTCAGTCTTGAAATGGTTTTAGAGAGCTGGATGCTGAGTTAGTTACTTACTAACAATAGCACATTCTACAGGCAGTGTAGATGCATCAGTAGATAATGAGTTCAGGCAGTATTCCCTATTTGCTCCTAACGGGAAATACTGCTGTTCTTGACAGCACTGCACATTCACAGTCTTCTGGCTGTGTAGGATAACAGGTAAGGTTGAAATCAAGCCACAGGAAACCCAGCCACGCAACTAGTCAGGGATGGTAAAGAAGAGCCTGTGTCTTCCTTAAGGTTGAGGAAAACCATAACTATAAACTATGTTTGGTATCTTGAAGTGAAAAGACCTTCATCTTAATTCATCTGAACTATTCTGAGCTGTGAAGGCCGTGAGGATGCACTTTAAGCTTCTATGAAGTATGACTTCGGTACAACTTCTGTTCTTTTCACAAGGACTGTTATCAGGATATCCCCATGAGACATATAACATGCTGTCCATTCTGTGGGAGTTTTAGCTGATATTTACCTTGTCTGAGTCCATTACCTAAGTGGTTTCTGTTTCAGTAGGTACATTCAATCTTTCTCAAGGAGAGGAATCTCTAATTCAATCAATAGGGTCATTACATTTGCATCATTCTTCATTGTTAGGTTTATGCTGCTTGTAGCTGATAAAAGGTGAAATAGCTGGTAGCAGCCAAACCTGAAAAAATAAATACAGAATAAATTTAAACTGTGAGCCAAACGTACATTTAATTGACATGTATTGATTTACAATTGCTTGTAGACTTCCAAAATCTTTTCCAAAGCTATAACCAAACTGCTAAGAGAAGTGTTATCTTTACATGTGTTTAAGTAGCTTAGTTTACTGGAGCTTTTTGTTACACAACAGCAAATGCAATCAAGTTTAAACCCCTTAAGCTAGATAGTTAAAAAAAAACATTATGTATCAGGACTTAGAAGCAGGCACAAAGAAAGAATGAATGTCCATGCAAGTTGTAACCCTCAGTGAAACCTAGAAATTTAACAGCATGACTTAAACCTAACTACAGGTGGGAGCATGGCACAGTTGCCATTCAGCTGCAGAACTGAACCTTCCATAAAATACTGCACTAGTTTCCTTGTTTTTAAGGCATGGTCATAAAACAGTATTCTTCCTAGTGCTAGGTAGTAAGCTTCATTGGGACTGCCACCATTCCAGCAGGATCATAAAACATCTCAGTTTCCTAATCCAGGATCTAATGAGCCAAACAATTCTGCTTCTCTTTGTTAGGTCAAAATGAAAAATAGATCTCATACTGGACTGAAGTGAGACTTTTCCTGATACTGTGGTCAGTTTTGGTCCCTGTTCAAGGATGCTTAAATGAAACAAACCACCTGGTGTATTTTTATGTCTCTCTTTCTGCTGAAACTTGCATAGTGATCAGTTTGGGGCAGTAATGACATATGGTCTCTCCTCTAATCTCAGATCCATGAGGCAAATAAATAATCAAAAGCAGAGTTAAATTTGGCTTCTGCAAAATGCTTACTGACTTTCTGACATAAATTTTCCTTTGCATAGTTGGGAACCTCTTTCACATGTTATGACAACTTTATAATTCAAAGATGTTGAAAAAGCCTTTGCCATACACTCAGATTTCACTCTCCAAACCATGAGCGTGGCTGCTCTCAAAACATATTTAGGAGATTTGATCACACTGATGCCTGAAATCATGTGTTTATCCTCTCTTCTGTGCCTTATACACTCATGTATATCTTTTGTGGCTTTTTCATGGAAATCTTAGTGGCATTTTGGTGGCTCCTTCTCTTTTTCTTTAATTTGGATTTCATATCTATAGGAACACAGGAGTGAATGCAAAAGACAGAAAATATAATACAGAAATATAATTGTGCCTTCTACCTTCTTGAAAAGAAAGGGAAAAAAATGTGAAAAACACATAGCAGGTAGTTTGAAAACTGAGTCAAAATTCAAGTAAATTTCCATTTTGTTTTATTATTATTTCTGTATGACAGAAAATACAAGCTGATGATTTTCACATTTGGTGTCAGAGGGTGTTGTATGTTTTAGAGATTATAGCTAGCTCATTCTGTCTGGCCCTGTGCCTCTTAACTCTTGAGTCATATATCAGCTGTGAGGTGTCAGCAATCACAAATCAAGTGTCAAAAGTGTATTTTCAGGAACAAAAATGAAGATAGAAAAGCAACTTTTCAGCCTGATCACATTGATGGCAAAAGCTATGTCATTCCCACAGATCCATGAGGTGGACTTGAAATGAGATATTAAATCAATGTGCTACTGTAATATATGAATAGAGCTCCTGCAAACACACCAAGATTTCAGATAGACATTTCTGAAATCTCCTCTGCACTTGCACATTAGCTTAATTTATTCTCTTGAAGAGACAAGCTTTAAAATCCTGTGGTATATGTAAGTTTATAAAATCATATTACCACCTCTGAGAAGGTGCTAAGAAGCAAAGCTGTAAAACACAGATATACAGACTTCTCCATACGGATGTCTGCTTTCTGCAGTTGCTGACACCCAGCTTATCTTATGTTTGCATACAGTATAGACACAGTGTAGATATACTGTAGGCTACAAAGCCAACATGGGGGAAAGGAGATTGGGATGGCTGGTGAGGTAAGCAGAAGGGAAGGTTAGATAGATGGGCTGCAAGTCCCCAGGATTTTTCTTCTGTTGATGTGCATGCTGCCATTCCTATTCCCATGTCCAGTGGCAGTCAGGAAGTCCAAAGATGCAAATACTTACATCTGGCAACAAAGACCAACATGAGGAGAACAGCGCTCTTCCCTGCACCCACACAGCTGCCGCTTTGCACCAAAGGCACTTGTGCTGACTTGAACACTTCAGGTAGTTGACCATATTCTAACCTATCAGCTAATTGGGCTCAGAGCTTGCTAGCATGTCATGCATGCAATGTGTGCCTCTGGCAGCAAGCTCTGTGGCTGTCTGCCCCCAGACCTATGGGTCACTTCAACAAACGGTCTCTGCATTTAGGAGCTGGCACTCCTGTCCCACCAGCTAACTTGTCATGAGGCTCACTGTCAATCAGGCACATTCACTTGATAAACAGACAGGAATAATAGTATTTAATAAAAAGAGAGAGAACACAAAGGCAGTCAAGCACAGGTCTTCGTCAGACATGCTCATCAGCTAGTGGCTTGCTCACATACAACCAACCATTCTTACCTCCTTCCCCTGCCATTTTCCCACTTGTTCCTGATCCATCTCCACATCTTCCTTTCCCCACATTTCACCCCTTCCCTAAGCACACCATAAGTTTGGTTCATTCTCATAATCATTAAAACATGCCTCAGTAAATTTTACAGAGCTTCACCAGTCCCCTCAAAGACCCAATTAAAAGTTTCCTTATTCCCATAGTATCTATGATAATGTCATTTTCCTTGTTCTTGTCAGTGACATGGCTCTGGCTGAACCTCTTCAAGGCTATGCTTCATCAGGTCCTTAAATGGCCTATCAATCAGCAACGTAAGGATTCCCATATTTGTTACTGTCCTCTTCCTCAGGGCCTGCAGTATCAGAATGTTTAATTTATTACTTTTCTTGTTTCTTATTCTTGTGTTTTACGCTGAGAAACTGTTAGCCAAATATCCTCATGTTCCATACAGCCCTGCACTGGTTGCACGTCCTCCCTGGAGAACAATGGTCTTCTCAGAACATGAAATGAAATAAAAACAAATCAAATTGGCAGTCTGGAAAAATGTTCTCCAGCCTCCATACGTTTAATTCCAGTGGAGAGAGAATACATTCTTGTTCTTTACAACTGCTCACAGAAATGCCCAAACACTCTGCTTTGAGCATAAACTTTCCCAGAATTAGAGATTTCAATGGCTTCATTATAGCAGTGAAATTTTCTCACCTTTGAAACAAGCTGTGAATATCTCCATTTAAAAAAAATTGTCCTTCCAAAATTTCTTCATTATTCCAGCAACTTCTACAGGTTTTAAATGTGTTCATCTCTAAATTGATCTTTTGGAAAAACAAAAACAAAAACAAACAAACAAACAAACAAACAAAAACAGGAGAACAGGAGTTACTCTTCAAGCAGTTAAACCTGTATTCTTCATATCACCATAGCGCCAGCCATCAACAGAAGTTATCTCCTGTGTCACAGAGGAAAGAATGAAAGTATAATTTCTTGTGATATTATCCTGTTAAAAGATGTCATTGCTCTTCGTTGCAATAGAATCCTCTACTTTTTAAAAAGAATAAAATTATGCTCTATATTAGAGGAATTAATACCTTTTCACTATGTACTGACTAGAAACACTACTCTGTAGCAACGTACTCTGTAAAAAGGCCATTCAGGCCAAACTACTTTTGAAATAAGAAATTAGATAGTAATAGGGTGATTAAATTTTCAATAAAATATTTTGACATCATTGTCATGATGATAATGAAAAGCATTTTAATAGGATACTATTTCAAAGTAATGCAAAAGTAGACAAAAAAGCAGACATAACAGATTATACTCATTAAGATAATTTCATTGCAATTAAATGACAATATTTTCTGTGACAAATTATTTTTCAGATTATGATGAGACGAAATATTAACTTCTAATTTCATCTCTTCTATATGTATCCATTAAAATTCTGCTGAATGTATTGCTCTGTTGTGAATAGAAACATAAACAGTGAAACCACTTTTGTACAGCAAATATCCTAACTAAAATGACTATTGAAGTATTTTCCCAAAGAAAGAAAACACAGTTGCAAAGTACCAATCTTTGAATAGTCCCTTAAAACAGGCTTACATATTTTTATTTTTATTTGCTTTCATGTGTTATGATGCTGGTTTTTTATAGTACAGAAGTTTATAATACAAACAAATATAAAAGGGATATAGAACAAAGAAAGCTTTTATTTGCTAAATGAACTATTAAAAGTAGATCCAGTTAAACGTGAAAAAAAGAAAATAATCATAGGCATTCCATGGAAAATCCTGTTGAAAGGTGAGGGAATTCAGTGTTCCATTTCTTGGACATCTGTGAATATTTATGTCCCTTACAAAGCTTCACAATTTGGTTTAGTCTGTGATAAGTAAACCTTGTAACCACTTGAAAGCTAAACCTTTCAGAAAGTAAGCAGCCTCTGTGAACTGGTTGCCTCAGCCCATTTTCCCAGAATTAAAAAAAAAAAGTTGAAAAATCACATCTTCTGTCACCTTTACCTGTCAGCTTTTCAGAAGAGGCTAAGAGCTGAGCATGGCTGTGATTGGGAAGAGGATATCTTTACACTGTTAGTGTTTTGAATATTAGTCCCAAAATGCTTCTATATCTCCAGGTGAGTTTTCTGGCAGGCTAAGAAACTTCAAGTAATTTTAAGTCTTCACTGAACCATCTATCATTTTTCTATACTATGTAGGTTACTGAATAGACATATACTACTGAGGAATAAAGCATTTAACTTAGAAAGACAGGGACAAACAGGTTTCAGGCTGTATGTGAAATATTTCTCTCAATGTTATCTGTTTTTACTTGTGCTCCTGATGCTGCTCTGATGCAGTTATCTGCTTATACCATAAATCAGTATCTGTGTATAAATGGTGGCATGAATTGTGCAGAAAGTTGTAGATTGGCTCCTGAATCTTCAAACCAGTCCTAATGGCAAGAGAATACCAGACTTCTCCCAAAACACTTTGGTGAAAGAACGTGGAAACCTTTAAGGTACAAGTGGATTTGTATGTGTGTGTTTATCAAAAAACTTACATAACAATAAAACAACAGCACAAAACAATCATTTATTGCATCATGAAATACTAATTATATTGTGTTGGCAAAGCCAGTGAGAAACTGGTTATCATCACTTGCATGTCTTACCTAATGCAGTAAGATAGTTCTCCTCAGAGGTTTATGCAATTTATACATCTGTCATTACTTTTCCCAAATATAAGTAGAAGTGTACATATATTTAAATATATATACATATATTTAAAGTCAAATAGATTTGAATGGTAGAAAGCAAAATTCCACTATAGGCCATGAGCAAGTGAAAAAGCCTGCCAATAAGACCTAACTTCACATAGCCCATTGGTTAAATCTAGTCAAGCCACAAATTAGAAATAATAAAGCTAGAATCTCTTTGCTCACACTTTCCTCTGTAAGAAATTGCAACACAGATCACATGTAAGCTAGATGAGTCAAAAATCAATGGGGCTGCTCAGTTGGTATCATTCTATGTTGGTATGTGTGGCTGAATGCAGCCACAGCTGCAATTGCTGCTATGTTTCTTAGGTAAAGACAAGTGGTTTGGAATGTGATTTGTAATAACCGTGTTCTGAAAGAAGCTATTCAGAAGCATTAAACTATAATCACTGGGTCATTCACCCAACTGATCAGAAGATTTATTATTCTTTGTCTAGATCTGTGGGTTGTTGGCATTTTTGTATCTCCTCATCAATATCCAGTTTCTTGAATTTCCAGTTTGTTTTTTTTTCCTCCTCCAGAAGAAAGGTGAGAATATACAAACAGAATTAAGATGGGCTATTTTTCTTCAACTCCTGGGAGCACACAATGCAGCAAGCAAGCCATGGATAATACATAGCATCAGAACTGTGGAGGACTGAGCACAATTTCTAATTCAATTTTCATCTATCTACAGAACATAATCATCTCATTCGTCAACTAATGCAAAATTTAAGGTTTGCACACATGTAATGAACAAGGAGAAACTATAAAGTATACACTGCAGAAGACCATAGAGTGTTGCAAGAATGACAGTTGTCGGTAGCTGTGCAATATATCAGAAATACATCAGTTATAAAAGGCTGTTTATGTTTTATTCATTCAAAATAACTCAGAGCACAGGCCGTATCATCAGAAAATACATAGCAATGAAAGTACCTGTGACACACCATGCTTAAGCATTAAATGCATCTAAAAATGTTTACCACAGAATATCATTAAAATCAGAAATTCTGAAATACAGAGAATTCTTCACATAGGTGGAAAAGGATGTTTCAAAAACAGAACTCTTAAAAATCCGAACAGACCAAATAAAGACAGTGGAATTTTTGATATTCATATTTTTAATTCTTGTAATTCTAATTTAATTAGTACAGGCACAGCTCAAAGGAACACTGGGGTGCAGTAACAGGTATGTTGCTGATCAGATAACAGGCAGGGTCATGAGCTATGTTGTCCTGTGCCTGGAATAGATTTGCCTCAGATTACATACACCTACATGAGCGTCGCAACTATTGTATAGATTGGTTTGATGTGTTCTGGGATTAGGATGATTTCTGAATAAAATAAGACTGTTGTCCTTGTAATAGATCAAGGGCAAAATCAATAAACAATTATAGTTGTTCTTAATTTTTATCAGGATAGCTTATACCTCTCTTTCCTGAGTTTCTCAAAAAGAAAATCAGAGTAAAGGGAATCAGCATTTTCACTTGGTTGTCCCAGTGAGCAGGTGATAGAAGTCTAAAAAAATTGTTCCTGTGACTGATGGAGATGAAGGAAGAAAGTAGTCCACATAGGCAGCTGTAACAGATGTGCAAAGCCTACTGTGCCTTATATAAACCAGTGGTAATAACCAGTCTAAAGCAGTTACAAGCTTTCTTAAAGGCCTTCTCCCCTATCAGCAACTGGTCAGTGCCCACATTCTCTCACATTGCTGTTTTATATTCTAGATTAGATAGAAATCATTGCTTTTATGTTGCTTTATTTATTTATTTTTGTGGGGTTTGGTGGTTTAAGTTCTTTCTGATTTGTTTGATTTTTTGCTGAGGAGAAGCTTGGATATATGTTGGAGATAAAAATGGAGCTAAAATACTGTATCTACCTCAGCATTCAGATAGCATGCCACCCATTTTCAGGCTAGCAGACTGTATGAAAACAAGACTCAGTAACTTTGAAGGTGTTAGCCAGTTTCAGCTGAGTCACAGAGATAAGAAAGTTTATACAAATTTCATAAAGATAGATAACCAGGCAGAAGAGAGACAAGGGATTGAATGTTTGGAAGCCATTGTGTAATAACTTTCTATCCAGTAAGCACATTTCTAACAAATTCTATTTGTGAACATGGCAGCCTGCATGTTACTGTCAGAATACTCTGCAGGAAAAGACGTGAGTTGTATGCAGTTCTTTTGTTACAGTTTGGGTAAACAGTCATCTGAGAGGTAGATCTATAGGAAATGAGGCTGCATTAGTTTCAGTGCTCACCAAACCAGTAGCTTTTATTTCTGAAGGGTGAAATAAATGCAGTCAGTTTGAAGTTTCTTCGGATAAGCAATGCAATGAGGTTGAAGAAGAAATAAAATTAATTAGTCTCTCAAGCATCTGAGGTCATGCAGATATGCACTGGGAGTCTGCACATTGGTGCAGTTGATTGCTCTTGAGATTGCTAATTCCAGCTCTTGCAAGAACCTGACTCACTTGTCATATCCGAGCCACAAAACTCAACTTGAAACCTGATTCATCACTTGGCTTTCTTTACTGATGTACTACTGGAAGTATGAAATGCACCTGGTTACTGATCTATGAGAACTAAGAGCACTTGCAGCTGTCCCATAACTCAGTTCAAAGGTGATGATCTCAAATTCCCTGTTCCTATCATTTGATTGTTTCCATTTCATACCCCTCACAGTGCCATTTGTGCTGTACATCACTTGCCTATCATGCATTTTTATTATTTTTTTGTATCTGTGTTTAAGTATGCAGTCCCAGTCCAATGGTGGTTAGCACAGTCCAATCAGTTTCAGGAACTGGCAATATTGGATGCTGTGCAGTGTAAAATGTGTAAAATACTCCTTCTATAACCAAAGGTATTTTGTTTCAATCAGTCCAAGCTCAGTGGCCCACTTCAGTGACGCTTTCAGGCATCTCATCCCATATTTAAGCACTTCTAATGTACTTGTAATGTGTACATCTTGTTATCGGTAATACCACATATTTCTCATGTTTTTCATGCTTGCATAGTGAGCGTAAGACTTTACAGGACCTTCATATTATTGCTTATTCTCAATTCTTATCACATAACTTTAGCCTATAACAAATAAATGATATTTAAGACAACTATTAAGGAGCTTAAGGCACATAATTGGTGAGCAAGATTTTTCTAGTGTTTCAACTTCTTAAATTTTCTTTAACATGCACTTTCTAAATGAAAAACAAAGCATAAAACAAAGAGGAGGAGGGGGAAAGGGGAGGTGGGGGGGGGGGGGGGGGGAGAGTAGGAGAGAGGGAGAGGGAGGGGAAGGAAGGAGGAAAAGGCAAATGAAGGGAAAAAGCTTTCCTAATGTATCAAAGCTACAGAAGGAAAGGCTATGGCAGTTTGGAAATGTAATTAATACAAAACAGTTTATTGTTTAAAGTAACAGACTCAAAACCTCATGCAGATTTCAACTGTTGGGATCTATCATGGAAAGAGAAACAATGTCTCAGGCAACTATGTAACATCCTGACCGGCATTTGGCCTTCTAGATAAGTTTCAATGTTGGATGAAAACTGCTGCAATCAAAGGTGTAAAACTGTAATTTGACCCAAGACTGCACTGTATTTCAAACTTGCTAGGAGAATAAATTTATATTGAGATACTCTGTCAGAGTAAATAACTCTGAGTAGCCAGAATTCAGTGTGAATTCCCAAAGCCATTCCAAAAACCTTTCTGCTAGACTTACTCCTCACGTCTCCTGTAGTATAATGATTCAGATCAATCTGAATGACTGACATTATTATCTGATACTATTCAAAAGGCGGAGACTGTGTTCTCATTTTCTGTTTGGATAGCTGGAAACTCTGATACTGTTTGATGTGGATCAATATAAACTTGAGACTGAACCAAAAGTCAATAGCCAGTGAAGCCAGTAGCCAGGCTTACCAAATTCACCTCATCTGACACTTGTTGCTGAACATGTCATGTTCATACAGGTTCCAAACAAGCCAGGGTTCTGTTCAAAAGTTCTTATGTATAATTTTGTATGTAGGAACCCACAGAGTACCATGGTCATCCGTGCTGCACTGGCAGCTTTGATGGGGACCTCAGGAAACTTGAAGACCTGCAAAAGTGTTGGCTGAGGAGGGACAAAGAAGACCATGACATGGCAGCTTTGCCACTACTTTCAGACACTTGACCATGCCTGACTGCAGAGGTGGCGTCACCAGCAAGCAGCACACAGGCCTCTCCTTTACATGAACTGGCTAACCAGGAGTGAGGATGATTGCTAAACAAGAGCTTTTAAACTGCCAGAAAAAAAAAAAAAAAAAAAAAAAGAAAAAAAAAAAAGAAAAAAAAACCCAGGAAGTTCCAAGGATAAAGAAAATAAATGGGGTGACATTGGCTCAGGTCATGATTTGTGCAGACCATTTTTTTCTGAGTGCGTATTTTTGCAGGTGAGTTATTTTCTTTGCCTATTCTTTCCTGGACACAGAGCCCAACATGAGCAATACTGCCAGCAGGGCTCGCACCTGCAGCAGCTCTGGACTGGTGTTAGAGGTGTTGTGCCTCCAGAGCAGCCTGGAGCCATGCCCTGTCCTCATGCTCACCCCATGCTGTCATAATGCCTATTTCCTTATCCTCTCCCTTGAAGTCTGCCCTTATGTTTGCCCTTGGAATTCCGTACATGGCCTCCTTCAGGCCCTCCCTCCCACAGCCCCAGGTCTGATCCATTTCTGCTGTTGGCCTGAGGCTCCCAAGCTGGGCTGAGTTCCTCCCTAGCCCTCCAAACTCCTTCATCCCCAGTCGTGCCCCACTGCATGGCCTCATGTCCCTTGGCTGCCCCACACTCCTCGAGCTCTCTCCCTGGGCAGCCATTTCACAGACCAGCTGCAGGCACACAGGGAGAGCAACAACCTCAAGTTCATTCCATTCCAGTGTGCTTTATTTTGTTCCGGTAAAATGCCTGGAAATCATCTCACTGCCCATGCCCTGAGTACACGTGGGTTGTGCATGATCCTTGTAAAACGCGATGTGAGTTACAGAACCAAATGGCCACTCCCAACAGAGGCACTGTGCCTGTTTCCTACTGTCTTTATGCCGGTCTGTCACAGCTCTCCTTGCCCTCAGTTCTCACAGGAGCGCAGTGCGGTAATTTACCTCCACTATCACCAATCAAACAGAGAAGAGAAAATCATGACAGTGCCTACTATGACAACAAACAAGCCCACCTGGCCTTCCCTGTCCTGCACAGCGCAGGGCACCCCGCTCCTGCCGTGCAACAGCCACCGCCGAAGCGCTCCCCCCCCCGCAGTGGCACCGCCCCCCGCGCCTGCGCACGGCCCGGATCTGTGTTTAGGGCTGGGGAAGCTGCATCGCGCTTGGAGCCTTTGGCCCTGTCATCTCCCGGTGCCTGGTGCGGCCCGGCCCGGCCCGCCGAGCAGGTGGGAACGGGGAGAGCCGGAGAGCGGCAGGGCCTGGGGGCGGGAGCTGAGGCGAGGGCGGCCTGGGGCTCTGAGGCCCTGCCGGGGCCAGGCCGGGGCCGGGGGCGGTTAGAGAGCCGCGGCGGTGCGGTGCGGGCAGACCCGTGGCTGCCCCAGGCCGCTCGGCGCTGAGCCCCGGTCAGGGATGCGGGGGAGCCCGGCTCTGTGGCGATCGACCGCCCTGCTCGGAGGGCTGGGACCTCTCCGTGTTAGCGAGAGCAACCGCCTGCGGGGCTTACCGGATGCAAAACGTGGGGGTTGTCGGGAAGGGTCTTGGCTTGCACAGAGGGGTAGATCGCTGAAGAGTTAGTGAGAGGCAGTTTGGTGCTGTGCGTCGCCAGACGTGCCTGCCTGTGCAGAGCATGTTTGTGAGTGCCAAGTCATTGCCGTGCCTCTCCTCGGTGTTTTGGATGCTAGCAATGATTCACTCACAGCTGATGGACCAAAGGAGAATTGTCGTGCTTAGGAGCCTTGTTTTGTTATGAAGAGTAAGTAGGTTTCTAACCTCAAGTTTGTGTATTTGCTTATAAGAAGCAGGAATGGCATCCTAACTCTTTATTTGGAGAGCTACTGTAATTGAGTTAAACTGTATAAGATTTCACCAAGCTCCGAAACTAAAAGGGAGTTTCATAAGTGTTACTCAGGATGTGGTTGTTTTATTTGTTTCACACGTTATTTGGGTTTTTGTGGAGAGATTTATTGATGACTGGCTGACTGAGAAAAGCCATGCAGACACTGTGCAGCTGGTTAAGCAACCTTGTTACGCACAAGGTCAGGTATGAGAACTAGGAACAAAACAGGATGCCGATGGAGAAAGCCGGCAACAGTGTTTTGAGAAGTCTGTAAGAGAGTGTTTGCTGTGAGATAACCACAGAGCACAAAGATAGGCGTAGTTGACACTGACTAGCGAGCCAATCCTGAGCTCCACTTTAGCAATATGTATGAGCCTATTATCCACACTATAAATGTACATGCAGCTGAAACAATAAACGAGATTTTGCTGATCATCCACTATGGTCGTCACATTTCTCCCGCTGATTTCCTACAGGTTTTGTCGGTGTTGTGTTCTGTGGTGTGTGTCAGCTATCTGAAGGGAGAAGTCTCAAGCCAAACTGCCTTATCGCAACGTTGTTTTTCAATTTGCAAAGCTCCCTCTTGACAAACTCTGAATTCAAGGAAACTCTACACAAGTTTAAGGACACCAGAGTATATGCATCAGTTACAAGGGAGAGACTGGGTCCCAGCACAGCTGTTACAAAAAGAAAGTAGGATGTGAGAATTTGTTGACAGTGTAGAAGCTGTTAGGTACAAAGATAACTCCTTCTCAGAACCGTTGTCTGACATATAAGGGGTAAAAGAACAAGGTGTTCTGAAGTGTTGGTCAGCTGTTGTTAAGGTTCAGTGCTTGTTGTGTGGTTGGAGGGTGGTAAAGGGAGCATTCTGGAGGAATGCATTTCACTTGAAATTGCTAATTTTCTCATCTGCAAATTGGGATATTAATCTCCTGAATCACTGGTGGTAGAAAAAGGCTATTAAGTTCTAATTATTGAAGTTTATGTGCGCTTGACATTGAGGGATACATCTGCATTACCGTTTTAATTCAAATTGAGGATGTAAAATGAATTTGCAGCTATCCTTGTTTGCTGCTCTTCAGTTCACATCGTGGTGTGATTGAAAAGTGTGTGAACTGTCTTCCTGTTGAGAGAAACTAAAACTAGATGATGTGCTTCAATTGCTATTGGCTGTTCAGTCTCAGCTAGAGCTAGTATGAAATAAAACACAAAATGATGTATAGTGGATGCTGGATCCTCAATAACTGTTTTTACTTCTACTGTTTTTTTTTTTAATTGTTCTGTCTTTGCTTGTTGATGTTGATATAGCCTGTCTCCCATCAGTAGAATAGGTAAACTGAATGAGGTTGTAATGCAGCAGAACCAGATGGTTGCAGATGACACCAAGCTTGCAGATGACACCAACCTGGCTGGACGTGTTGATCTGCCTGAGGGTAGCGAGGCCCTGCAGAGGGATCTGGATAGGCTGGATAGCTGGGCTGAAGCCAATGGGATAGGATTCAAGAAGACCAAATGCCAGGTCCTGCACTTTGGCTACAATAACCCCAGGCAATGCTACAGACTTAGGGCAGAGTGGCTGGAAGACTGTGTAGAGGAAATGGACCTGGCGGTGTTGATTGACGCTAGACTGAACATGAGCCCGCAGTGTGCCCAGGTGGCCAAGAAGGCCAGTGGCATCCTGGCTTGTATCGGAGATAGTGTGGCCAGCAGGAACAGGGAAGTAATTGTCCCCCTATGCTCAGCACTGGTGAGGCCGCACCTCGAGTACTGTGCCCAGTTTTGGGCCCCTCACTGTAATAAAGACATCGAAGCCCTGGAGCGTGTCCAGAGGAGGGCAACAAAGCTGGTGAGGGGTCTGGAGCACAGGCCTTACAAGGAGCAGCTGAAGGAGCTGGGATTGTTCAGTCTAGAGAAGAGGAGGTTCAGGGGAGACCTTATTGCTCTCTATAACTACCTGAAGGGAGGTTGTAGTGAACTGGGGGTCGGCCTCTTCTCTCGTGTGACTAGTGATAGGACTAGAGGGAATGGCTTCAAGCTGCGCCAGGGAAGGTTCAGGCTGGATGTTAGGAAATACTACTTCTCTGAAAGGGTGGTCAGGCACTGGAATGGGCTGCCCAGAGAGGTGGTGGAGTCACCGAGCCTGGTGGTGTTCAAAGAGCATTTGGACGTTGTGTTGAGGGATATGGTTTAGCGAGAACCATTGGTGATGGGCGAATGGTTGGACTGGGTGATCCTGTGGGTCTTTTCCAACCTTAGCGATTTTATGATTCTGTGATCTATACATGTGACAGCTGTTACCTAAGCTGCAAAACTTGAGTTCTGTAGCATAAAGGCTGTAGGTCAGCTACGGAGATAGTAGGAAGGAAAACTGTGCGTGGAATGATTTCAACTGCTTTTTCAGGAAACTTTCTTCAATAGTTCAGTAGTTTCAATTTTCATTTCAATAATTTCTATTACACTGAGTGGCTCCCTAACTTAGGATGTTTCAAAATTGCCATAGCAACAAAAGGATAAGTAGTTTTCCTTCTTGTATGGGTTTTATTACCCTTGTAATAAATAATAATAAAATATCACGTGTTTGCCGGAACAGTAACTGGGACTTGCTGACAATAACTGTATTACATTTCTCCTCCTACATTCACTAGCTTTTGTGGCAATATAATTCATTAATGCTGGGCTTATGTTACCATCACTGTACTTCAGATCTTTTTCTGTCTGGAGTGGTTGGTCTAAAATAGTCTGACTTGCATTGCTCTCTTGATCACCTTTCTTGTGCTTCCTCTCTTGGTGTGCCAGAGTAATAATTACCAGCAAAAATTCCAATTCCAAATCCCCCAGTTCTCCAAGACATCATCAGTGAACTGGGTACTTAGTGTTTCTGTTGGCTAATATATATATATTTTATATATATATATATATATAATAATTATTTATATATATATATAAATAATTTTCTTTTTGAGTTGTTTCATACTTGCTTCAAACTAGGAAAGTGGCTGCTTCTATCACTTCATTGTGGCTTTTGATTTCAATGTTTCATGGTAGTTTCAGAGGTATGGCTGAAGATGGACGTTTGTGAGAAAATTGTGAATTCACATAGGTAACACAAACTGTTCTTGTGATGCTTATTACCAGACCTTTAGAAAGGCTACGTATTGACAGCATTAACTTTTTTTTTTTTCCCCTTTGATTTTTACCGTGAAACAATCCTCTTTTGTGTTAAAGAAATCATCAGTTTAAACACCTGAAGATCTGTATTTCTAGCCTGGAGATTGCTAGCTGATCCTGCGTTCTCAGAACAAGTTTGCCCTAAAAAGCTTACTAGAACTGGCTCAGTTACTTGTGCAGGTTCTGCTGAACATTGTGAGCCTAGTTTCTGGAGCATGTTAAGTCCTGAAATTATTTCATTGAGGTCAATGTGTCCTGTGACAGTTTGTCCAGTGCTGCTTGACTGCTGTAACTTGTTGCCAGCAATTGTTTGTTCTGCCTTGGGAGCCTCTCATCCACCTTTGTTTAACCTGTGTGTGTTGAGCACCTGAATGGGTCTCCCCTGTAGATCAGATTCTTGGTTAGGGACAGACTCTGAGTTAATTGGGCCCTAACACTTTGCAAGTCTTACAGAATCTAAATACAACAGAAGTTAATAGGAGCCTAGTCTGAGTAGTGATTATACACTAATAGTTACTTGATGCAGAGGAATAAATTGCAAGCCATATTTGAATCGTTCTCCATGAAAAAACCTTTTGCCTTTTATTTTAGAAATGGGAAAATCTCTCTCTCATCTACCAATACATACGTGTAAGGAAGATGGCTATGATGGAGGTACAGTGTCGGATAATATGAGGAATGGGTTAGTTCACTCAGAATCACACGGTGAGGATGGCAGATGTGGGGATGTGTCACAGTTTCCATACGTGGAATTCACGGGAAGGGACAGTGTCACTTGTCCTACCTGCCAGGGAACGGGAAGAATTCCACGAGGTAAGTTTCCTTCATTTCTTTTTTTTTCTTTTCTTTTTTTTTTTTAAGCCATAAATGTACCTCATAGATGTGTGCAGTTGTAACTATAATAAGCCATAGCAAATAACTGTAGTAAAGATATTTTGTAGTCATATTTTCTTTTTAGCACTAAGCATTTTAGTGTTATTACACAGTGTGAACGAAATGTATATCTAATCAGCTTTGACTGCTAGCTCTTTCCATGTCTATACAGTGCAGCATGCCTTGCTTCTCTGCTTTAATCCCTAGTTTTGCGAGTTGAATTCGCTGACCTCTTATTTTTGAGACATTTTGATGCATCTTTTTTAAGTAACAATTTTAAACTATTTGAAGGAATACACAACTTTGCAAAAGTAGTTGCAAGTATTGAGAACATCTAGATAGCACTAGACGGGGAGAAGAAGGGTGTAGGCCTGTATAAATTAAAGCTGATCTGATGTTTCCATGTAAAAAATTAGAATTAATAAAAATGAGGTTACTTATGACAAAACTTGTGAGGAGCAATGCAGTCTTGCTCTTCCCTTGCTTGCCAATTGGCATAAGGGCAGCAGGCCAACTGACTTGTAGAAGAACAAGTAGTGCTTTTGAAAACAGGTGGGTGTGTGTATTGGTGAGGGTGCAAAGTTAGTGGTTAATAACACCCAGCTCTCCATATTAAGTCATGCTTGGTATTGTTATAACTTGAAGGAGAATTGTTTGTTTCTTAAAGTTGTATACTGAAAACCAAATCTCGAATATTTGTTTGAAAAATACATTCTAAAACATAACATGCTTTTCCAGGATGATTGGCATGCCTGGGATGTCCCTTGTTCTTTTTCTGCAATAGAAAGATGCTTTCAGTACAGATGTGTGTTAAACAACAATGCTGGGATGTCAAGTTTTTCAACAGTTGAACAACTGGTTCAACAAGTGAATCCTGTGCATGTCAAACATCATCCAGAGTCATAACTTAATTGAAGCCGGAGTTTCAGGTTATCATCTGGAAAGGCTCTGTCTGTAGAGTATCGATAGACAAAGTACTGGATTGTTTTTTTTTTGGTTTTTTTTTGAAGAGCATCTGGAAAATTTAAAATTTTGGTTTACTGTGTACCAGAGAGAAATTGAAAGCTTTACCTCAAGCATCTTTTCAGGATCATGCATAGCTGTCTTTCTGCCCTCACTGTTTTCAGTGCCCTGCACTTTGCTTCACATTCCCTTTGTCCCATTTGCCCTTACTGGGCATGGAAACATGTATTCTGTGGCTGTTGCAGGAAGGAGCACATTGCACCTTTGCCATTGTGATTAAAAGTTTTCTCTATTTGCTGCCTTCATTGTTCGCTTTTCGTTGAATAAAACGTTCTGCTTTATTACAGCTCCTTCCTGTATGATAATTATCTTTTATAGCTATTTAGAAATTTCCCTTTTAAGGGAAAATGCAGGGTATGTGAAACTGGGCAAGAGAAAGTGGTGAATGCAGAGTGCTGAATCACGGCCTTCTATCTTTACCAGGGTGAGGAACTGATGAAAGGCTTTGTTTCTGTTAGAACTCTTATCCCACATAGTCATGATATTGGTTGTAAAAGCTTACAGAACTGATTTTAACTTGCAACTTGGGCAAACTGACTGCTGTACAGGGATGATGTGGCACAGATACATGTGGTTCTGTTGGATTAAGTTTTCATATAGTTCACAGATAACATGTCTCCCTTGGAGGCAAGTGTTGGGGCCCAGGATATTTAAACAGTTACAAATATCAAGAGGGATTTATGTAGTAGCTGTTTATGTAGTAGTTAAATGTTATACAACAGCGAATTCTTTGACTTTGAATTCTTCCTAATTCATCAAATAGAAAGTACAGTGAAGTAATGTCACCAAAAATTTCTTAACTAAAAGACTACAGAGAGGGAAGTTTGTGTGCTTCCTTACTTGAAATATTTAATAGTGCCAGAGGCAATTTTTTACTCATTCTAGTGCAAGGAAAAATTCTGTTATAGTGGGATTTCTGTGCTCAGAAGCTTGTTTCTTTGGCTGGAAGATTTTTGGGAAACAAACCATTAATTTATTAAACAACTGACTGAATATTAAAAATGCTTGTTTTTAAATAAATTATAATTAAATAGTTTGAATAAAACTGAAACTTCAAGTGGGTTGTCAAAATAAATAGGACTGTCTTTTAATTATTCTGCAGTACTTTTAAGAAAGAAATCATATTTGTGGTTTTTTTTAAGGGGAGAGATGAGAAATTAAGGGTTCTCTGGATCATTGCATGGCTGTTACAGAAGACCACAATATGGGCTATGATGATTAAATTTTAATACTCGCATGAAATTGTATTTTGGTAGTTGGACAGCTTTAACTTCAATATAAGGTTGCTGAGCTGAAAATCTGCATTAAATTGGTAGAACTGTTTACAAGGTTAATGTTTTATACTATGTGCTTAGCAAAGGCTCAGCTTTGTGCTTCAGGTTGAAATCACTTCAGCATGATTAATTAGCTAAGTGACAGTGCTGGTCAAATTCTGCATTTGACTGAAAATGCAGATCAGAGTTCCTATTGAGGCGTCTAAGTACTGGTATAGATGAATCTCAATTACATCTTTTTTTTATGGCAAATCACAAAATACATAGAGACAGGTGTCATGCATGTGTTTTTTCAGTAGATCCTCTGTGCTTGTGTTCTTGGTTTATGACTCTCTGTAGTCTAACATAGAGAGCTGAAATCTGTTTGGCACCATTTGCTAGAGAGAGAAGGAAGTACCTGAGGTGTTTTGCCTCCTGTGCATGAGTACAACACAGAGGCAGAATTTGATGCTGTTTTAGTGTTTGTCAGCTTCGTGTTTTTTTCCTTTTGGTGTTGGTATCTGTACTCTTATTTCAGGAAGTGGCACGGGTACACATGCTACAGCAGTGTTCTACTTGAGTCGTTAACTGGAATGTAAATGTTCATCCTAATTCAGTGCTGTAAAGTTGTAAAGGCCACTTTTTATTTGAAGTAATTGCAAAAGTAATGACTCTTCTTGTTTAAATTCTGAAACAGTGTTTTTATTTCTAGGGCAGGAAAACCAGCTGGTAGCATTAATTCCATACAGTGATCAGAGACTGAGGCCAAGAAGAACGTAAGTTAATAGTTGTAATACGTGAATCCATTCACATTCTCTTCTAGCTAAAATTTAGCAGTTTAAAGGAGATAGTGGTTTTGCTTGATTCTTCTTAACCCTGGATTTTTTTTTTTCTTGTATTTGGTATTGAAAGAACTCTGCTTGTACTATCAACCTCCACCTCTAACCCTTGGGAGAGTTATTTATTAATAGTCATGCACACAACCATCAAACTATGTCTTGTAAAGTTGGTAATACCGCATGATGTATTCATGTCAGTATTTATTTGAATATCAATGTTTATTATGCAACTATGTATTGCTCTCTGTAGGATATTAATGGATCTAAGCAGGTGCATCTTTATTATTAAAGTTTAAATCAGAGAAAATGTTAACTTTGGGCCTCAATTACAAAATAAGTCACTTAGAAATTCATTTTTATAGATCTGAGTTGCTGGTAGAATAAATAAGCTTGTCTTTCTCATATAACATAATTTAAAAATATGTATTTTCTTCTATGATTTACTCAACATCGTAATTAAACCTTTAAGGGGTTCTTTTTCTCACATACATGTTTTAAATCTTTGAGTGTTTCTGTAGTAAGCAGAAAATAACAATGTGAAAAAAATACAGTAACTTCACATAATAGATAACATACATAATAAATTTGATGTAGCAGTAGTCTAAATCTGAGAAATATTCCTTTAGTGTTCTAACTTTGAGAAAACTGCAGCTGATGTAGAGCCTTTTATTTGTGTATTTTTATTGCTTGCAGTCCCTTCCTCCTTTTGTGTTAATTTAATTGCAGATTTGCAGTTTCATAGCAGGGCTCTAAGATGTTCCCGATGCTTTCCCAGAAAGTGTTGCATTGTTTTTTGGTTTTTAGGGTTTTTTTTTTTTTTGACA
Organism: Gallus gallus; assembly: GCF_016699485.2. NCBI lineage: Eukaryota > Metazoa > Chordata > Aves > Galliformes > Phasianidae > Gallus > Gallus gallus. Next base: position 26,483,229 of record NC_052533.1, read on the forward strand.
AAGAATTCCAAGTAAAACGTAAGTGTTATTCTTCTTTTCTGGGTATGTTTTTGTACAAGCACAGCGTGCTGAAGATTCCTGCAGAATGAGGAAGGTTCTACTATAAATAAACTTTAAGGGAAGTGTTTTTATCTTAAAGCAAATGAACGTTTTCCTCTTCTGTTTACCTCAAATTTGTGAATGTTGGGATAACCACATGTTTTTGAACTTATTTTCTAATATACATACAGGTGTATGTATATTAGATTATATTAGATTATTAGATTATATTTCTAATGTACATGCATACAAGAGTATCATCTTGTAGAGACACAACTTGATGTAGACATGAAGTACAGCATCATTTCCCCTCCCATCCCCCCTTTGGAAATTAGTGGCAGTTGGTAGCAGGCTTAACTGAGTTGTATTGTTTAGTCATGTTCCTTATCACTTGAACAAGAAGAGTGGTGTGTTATTTTCCTTTAATATGCCTTTAACTCTGAAATGCACTTTTTTTTTCCACAGAAAACTCTACGTGACTGCTTCTGTAATTGTATGTCTCCTACTTTCTGGACTGGCTGTATTTTTCTTGTTTCCTCGCTCAGTCGATGTTGAATACATTGGTGTGAAGTCAGTTTATGTCAACTATGAACAGAGCAGACGTATAATATATTTAAATATTACGGTAAGACTGTCCAACTGTTTGGATGTTTGCAATATGTGCAATGAGAGATGCTTCTGGGGCTGTTTAATATACATAGAAATTGTGGGCTAGCTGGTGAACTTAGTGCCTTAAGAAATACCAGCAGATACAATGAGCAATTTGAAAAATGTAACTGGACTTGCTGTGACTGCTTCCTGTAGCTATAGCTAATATAGCTGTAGTTGTAGGCTACCACCGAGTCTTCTGATTTCATGGGAACTGTGACCTTGAAGTTCTTTTGGTTATTTTGGGAATATAGGTTGAATATGGATACAGGAATGCCATTCAGCAACTGGTATTGTATATCTGTCAAAACTGATTTTGAAGAAAAATTATTTCCTACCCACCTGAAAACTTTAAGTTCTTTCCATACAATTTTGATGGAATTCTTCATGGTGTCTTTAAATAAAACAAGTAGCTATAATATGAAAAGTCCTGAAATAGTTAAATTTTGTGGAAGGTTTAACTGAGAACAGAATGAGATAGTCAGCATTTGTAGGGGAAGGAAGTCATCAGTGGAGTTATGAATGTATTGGGAAGCAGTCTTCTGCACAAGTACCCCTGAGAAGGGGCTGAAGTGTTGGTTCCCTTCCACCTTATCCGAAGGAAACCTCAGATGACAAGAAAATATACTTGCATAATTTCAGACATTATTGTTTCATACGTAAAGTTCAAAAATTTATGCTCCTCAACATACAAAGAATGAGAAGTTCTTAAAGTTTTTTTGTTTGCTTTTTTGTTTTTGTTATTTGCAGAACACATTAAATATAACAAACAACAATTATTATTCTGTTGAAGTAGCAAACATCACAGCCCAAGTTCAGTTTTCAAAAACAGTTATTGGCAAAGCACGTCTAAACAACATCACCAACATTGGTCCTCTGGATATGAAACAGGTAAATAGGACGGGCTTTTGAAGTTGGTTGTATGTAAATCTTCATATCCAATTCTGCTCAGTTGATTTTATTTTTTTCTACTGCTTTTTTTTTTTTTTTTTTTTAGATCGACTATATGGTGCCCACAGTCATACAAGATGAAATGAGCTACATGTTGTAAGCATACCAGCCTCTAAATATTGCCTGTGTCTTAGTAAAAGTTATGGTGGTGCTCTTGTAAAATGAAATGTATTTCAGAGCTGAAATGTGTTTACAGAGATGGTGTGCCTTTTTTTTTTTTTTTTTGCATTAACTTAATAGCACTGAAAAATACTTAAACTGTATTGTTGTTGTTCTTTTGTGGTTTCATGTAATGGCTTGCTGTCTGTGGCTCAGCACTTTGAATGGTATCTCTATTTCAGCTGTTTTAGACCTTGGTAATAGCATGGGCCAGCTACTACAGGAGTGGGAACATAAAAATGTTCCTGTAATACATTCACTTATAAGTTTCTCATAATTACTTCTGTAGAGGAAGTCTATATTTAATTTTATGCAAATCAGAGGATAGCTTTTATTTTCAACTCTTCAGACCGTATGTATATGATCGTAAGCGGTGTTTATAGCCTTTATTTAAACTTCAAGCTGCTATTGTTTGTAGCTTCTGACAGTTTATTTGACTAATGACTCATGTCTTGGTAACAGTACTGAGTATTGGTTCTCCTGTGCTGAAATTAACTTGTTCTGTTCAGTCTGAGCTCTTGAGACTTCGATGCTATGTGCAGTTGTGGATGCCAGCCCTTTTGAGTGGGAAGCTATAAGAGAACCTTATAGCCTTGAAGGGTTGAAATAAGATGGAACAGGTGTGAGACAGAGAAGCGGAGGCTAACTTCAAATAAATATAAAGCGTTGTATTTCTGTCGCCTCTTAAAGATGTGTAGGTTAGTGGTTAAGTGGTCCTGAATCTTCTGGATCTACTCACTCTCTGAATACTATTTCTGTGGTCTGTACTGTTGCTTTAACTTCGACAATGCTATGTTGTAGCAGTTGCTGAAGCTTAATTTCAAGAGGAAGCGTATGTGCTTCTGTAACTCTCTGTAACTGCTTTGTAAGTACAGCTCAGAAAATACAAGTCTGTAAAGTTTATCTTGCAAGAAAACAGTATCTGATATTGCAGTCTACAGAGATCACTTTGCGTAATAGAGAAGTGAATCGCTGTAAAAACACATTGGGGGTTTTCTAAGTTGGTGATATTCTGGGGGCAAGAATAAACCCTAGGGACTTTTTTAAATATAAATTGATTATTTTACATGAATAATAAGCTAGAATAACACTTAATCTTTTGTGGTAAAATTTCCTCTCTATGTTTAAATCTGGTAATGTGAAGTGAAATTGCAGCAAAGGGTGCCCATATGCTTTTACAGTAGAGTCCTTCACCAGGGAAGACATGCTGTGATGAGTTCTTCAGGTTAACTTCTAGCTAGCTTCTGAGAGTGGATGTTGTTTCACAAGACGTTTTAGTTGGCAAGCATTTCATGTAAGCAAGCACATGTGAACATACTTCTTGTAAAAGCAAAACTGTGTGTATAAATAGACCTAGACTGAGTACATGGTCATGGACACTGTTTTTTCAACAAGTGTTTTAGTTGTCATTGCTAGTGACTCTTCAGGCTCTATGTGTACAGATAGTAGGATTTCTGGTTGAAGCAACAATTCTTGCGTTTTGGATAACTGTCTGTAAGAGTTTGCTGTAAATCTAATAGTTGTTTGTTTTTCTTTTTTCAGTGACTTCTGTACTTTAGCATCAATAAAAGTGCATAACATAGTAGTGATGATGCAGTAAGTATGGGGATTTCCTATTTGTTGGAAGCAACTTTGAAAGCCACGTAGTCCTCACTGAAATGTTATTCAGAAGTGCTTAATCCAGATGTCTATATATCTTAGATAAAATGACATCAATCTACTTCCTAGCGTAGTATCCTTAGTTCTTTAAATGGAACTGTGGAACGATAATTTCTTTTGACAGTGTCTGATAGTGTAAAGATACTTGAATAGCTGCAACCATTAGTACAGTATCTGCTCTGCAGCTGGACTATGGCATGGAGTTCCTGTGATCTCACAAACTTTGTTATGAGCTTGTATTTATCAGCTACTGTTCAAAACTTGCTGAAAATCTCATGACCTTGAGGCAGACAGAGGTTTTGGTACTCTGCCAGATTCTGCTTTTTGTAGCAGATTGAATCAACAGCTGCCTGTTTTGGGGGGCTGGGAGGGGTGATGTGTGGAACAACACTTGTGTAACTTCTGTAATCATTTCTGTTCCTTTTCAAAGCAAAGTATTAGTGATTAAACCTTGGCTTTACTGTCTTTAGGGAAAAACTCTGCTCAGGGGATTTTTTTTTTTTTTTTATCCTATGGGAAAAATCTGTAGATTGTGTTAACTGGTATTATTTTTTAACTTTTTTAAAAACTTTGTTCCTAATGTTACATTTTTAATAAAGTTTTAGAACAAAACCTATTAATGACTTTAGAATAGGGAACTCTATATTCCTTTACAAAACAAGCATCTCTTCTGTTTTGTGTTTTTAAGAGTGACGGTGACAACCTCTTACTTTGGCCACTCTGAGCAAATATCCCGAGAGAAGTACCAGTATGTGGACTGTGGAGGAAACACAACCTACCAGCTGGGCCAGTCAGAATATTTAAATGTACTTCAGCCTCCACAGTAAAAGCACCTGTTGGTTAGTGTGGAATGACTGCTCTTGATGCTTGAAGAAATCCTTTAAATAGGACTGGTACTTTGTAAAGGAGAGAATATGTGCATGTAATGCATAGGAAACATGGTGGCCTGTTCACTTTAATTGCAAGGAGGGAAACGGTTCAAAATGTATATAGATGCACTTGTTAAATGTTGTGTTTTCCCCTTCTGTTTGCTTTCTGTTACTGTAAACACTTCTGTCAAGTTGTGTGGTTGGAGGGAGAGGGGGAATTACAGATTCTTGAGCCGAATTGGGACCTTGCTTTACAGTGTGGTATATCAATTTAGAGTAACTGTGTATTTGTCTGTTCAGGTGAAATGTGTCACTAAAGAGCATTTTAGAAGAATCGATACTCATAACTTTTAAGTTTATATTTTCAGTTCTTGATATTTGGCTCTTGAAACTTGCAGCATAACTACTTAGGTAACAAGATTGCTTTGAGGGACCTGGGTGTGAAACTAGTATTAGTAAACCAGTGACAATATTCCTTTGGTTTGGGATTCTACTTTTTGCTATACTTGATCAGAAGTGATAGGCAGTCTGTGAAAGCTGGGAAAGCTCTCATGGAGGACACTATACTTGAACATGCAACTTCTAGAATCTGGCATCTTCTTGTTCATATTGCCCCCTGCCATCTCTGAGATGTTATAAGGAGAATGTATGTTGCCAGGTTTAAAACAAGGTTAAGAAAAGAAATCCCCCCCAAAATCATTGCTGACAAAGGAGAAATTCAAGACTGTGGAAAGTGAAGGAGTTAAGACTTCAACAGTGTCATTCCATTCTTTTGTTATTCAATTAAACTTTTGACTACAACTAATAGAATTGTGTAGTTAGGAACTAAGCAGAAAGATCTTTGAGGGTGGGTTTGGGCAGCTTGATGTAAATCTTCAGCATTTTTATTGTTTTGATATACTTTGTATCTAAGCTACTTGACAGTGCTAATACCTTGGGGGTGCGTGTATTTAGTGCACAGGCTCAGTAAGCAATGCAGTAGTTACCTGAATCTCCTGAGTACTCATAGTTCACATCAGTTGTGTAAGTTAAGATAAAGCAACTCCTTCTGAAAGAATAAATGCTAACTTAGAACCAAACCAAAAGTTTAATTGGTTTAGTTTGCACAATGAGAATTTCTGGGGTTTCTATTAAACACAGTAATTGTAAATTTTGGGTCCGAAGTTTCTTGAGTTCTGAAAACTGACTGTTCTAAGGGCTAGGTGCAAAACTTTTTAATTAACTAGATCAGGATTGTTTTAATTCTGAATTAGATGAAGCTTCAAGAAAGTGCTTTTGAGACATTGCATTGTAATGAATACTAAATTTTTGAAATGTTGTGGTTTTTATGCTGCCCATCTCCTGGAAGTAAGCTATATAAAATGAATTAGCAATAAACACTATGGAAAAAGGCTATGGAGTAACTTCTTGCAACTAATGATCCTTTATGCTGCAGTAATTTGGTGAAGTTATGTGTCTGTATTATTCTTCATCAGTGTTTTTCAAGTGGACCTAAAGGTGGTGGTGGGGAAACATATCAGTTAGGTGAGTCTGATATATATTTATATATTTTTAAGGGGGAAGAAAAAAAAAGTAACTATACCAAAAAAAAAAAAAAAAATCTGTCTGAATGCAGTGAACAGTTATCCTGAATGTCTACGAAAAATCTGACTATTATATTGGAACATAAACTCTCAATTTCCTATAGTTTTTGATAAGACTGAAAAGTTGAGTTTTGGTTTAGAAGAACTTCCGTACTGGAATAATGGATTCTGATGATTTACTTTACTTATGTTTTGAAAAGTTATTCTTGTATGTAGACACTTAAAAATCTTCATTGTGTCTTAATCACAAGGCAGACAAGTTCACAGCTGGCTCTCCTGGTCTTCCTAGACTGTAGATCAGGTTCAGTCTTATGAATGATACAATGTGTGCAGAAGCTGATCTGACAGTCTGAAAAGATACAGCTGGTAACTCAAGACCAGGCTAGAAGGGAGATGTCTAGAAGCAGAGAAGTAACATCTAGTGTTTTATGTGACATGGAAGGATTTGTTTCTGTTGGAGCATGTGGGAAGCAAACTGCTTTAAACCATCTCATATTTGAAGTCAAGCAGTAAGCAGTATTTTTTTCTCTACATCCAAGTATTTAAGCCTCAACTTTGTTGTATTTTTTTTTCTTGTTTCATTTTGAGGTAGAAAAAAGAAAACAGCCCTAGGCAGGTCTTTGTTGTTGTTGTTTTTGTTTTTTGTTTTTTTTGTGGTACCATTTTAAACCAAAATTTTATTCAAAGGAGAAAAAGTAAAACAACAGGAATGGCGCAGTGATGTACTTATTTAGTCACAGTAGGTAGCAGATGCTGCTTGAACGAGAGTGCTTTTAGGGATTTTATGCTTGCTTATGTGGTGTTGTGACACAACTCAGACTGACATTTGAAAGTTTGGCAGACATGCTGAGCAAAATGCATGCTTAATCTGTGAATCTACCACTGCTTAAAATGCTCTGTGTTGCCTACTTTAAAATACTAAGTGGTGAGTGGGAATATTCTTTCCATGGATATAGAGGGATAAAATATTATTTTTAATAACTATTTTTCACCCAGGATACCTAATGGATGTGAATTTTAACACTGTTAATTTGTGGTGGGGTTAGTGAGTAACTAAGAGTTCTTACCTGAAAGTAGAATCTGGTAGTATTGGGGAATCTTCAAATTAAATCATTTAGAAGAGCATTAAAAGTGTATTACTTTGTGCTTGCAATAACAGTCAGCGTGTTGTTAACCAAGTAAAGTTTTTCAAACAAGCTATGAAAGAAACAGATTGAAATGAAAGACCTCTCGTAACTTCATTTATTTCTATTGCTTTTTTTTAATTATTTTTTTTTTTTTTGGTAACAAATGCGAGCCTTATGGTTCACCGTGGTCCAAATAGTACAAATTCTAAATTATTTCCAGAAATTCAGCTTGCAGAACCTTTCTCTTTCCTGATTTGTTTTCATGTGTGTACGATGTTTTCTGATGGATTAACTTATTTATTTTTCTGAAATGATGAGTATTTCACTTGTATGCATTTGATCATATTCTAAGATTAAGGGATAAGTTACATGACAACATTGCATTGTTATATTTCAAGGGATTTATTTCTGGTATTCTTCCACTTGAACTCTTTCTTGCAATTCCTGTAGCAAAACCTATTGCACTTTAAAATGAAGCTCTGTTAGTTATCTGTTGAAACAGTGGTTCAGGTATTGTAGTGCAATGAAGCAATCCAAAACAAAAACCTTAATGTATTCCATATACAATAGCCATAAAATTTCAAAGTTCGAAGTTAGAATATTGTGAAACACTTAAATGAGTAAGCATGTTAGCTGGTTTGCTGCTCTGACCCACAGAACAAAATTAGATTTAAATATGATGCTTTAAAAATGAATGAATGAAGCCACTAAAACTTGAAGATTTGTTTATCCATCTTGGTATTTAGGGGGCAATTGCTTGCTGCTTAATTTCATGTGAAGACAAGCATTAAATATCTTATCCTGTGTAGTGTAGCTTTGAAGTTCTTAATGCATTTCTGGTTTGTGCATGACCTTGATGTTAACGTTGTGGTATATTTTGCAGCCATGTGCTGACAGAGTTAAGTACATGCCTCAGTTGACTTTGTTTCAGTTTGTCCTTGAAGTCCTTCAAGTGAATAAATTTCTTCATAGCAATTCATTGCAAACATGACTAGGCTTTCTGAGTGTGTGGCTAACCACAGAATTTGAGCGCCTGGATTGAACTGTTAGGGTCTTCAACCATCAGACTAAAACGTTGTGCCCACATGATGGGAAGGATGGCGCTTGAAGTAGTATGAGAGAGATTTATAGACTTGAAAAAATAATGTTATTTCTTGTTTGCTATTTAAGGCTTCCTTTTGGGAGGTGGAGAGCTGATGGGAGATTTAGTTGTGGTTTTGCGTTTTTCCCCTTCTCTCTCTCCCCAGTCTGTAGTGGAATATCAGCGTGTTATTGTCTTACGAAATGGGTGACTTGTTTCAGAGTCAGGCACCTACATGAACCTTCCTGTCAGTGGGACTGGACAGGTAGTTAAGATACAACTAAGGCTAGCAGTAATACTCTCCTCTGAACTAATTTTTTCTGTTGCCTGTAACAAAATGCCAAAACCCTTACAATTGCTTCTAGGCTTATTACTTCTGAGAGGGAAGGATGAACAAGATGAGTGCAGCCAATGTAATAAAATCCAATCAAACATGTTAAAAACAATTATTTGGGTATGGCAAAAACATCTGGTATTTGTCTACTTGAGAAGCCATCTTTTTTTTTATTATTATTTTTAACCTTTAGATGGAGATTCTGGTAATGAAGAAGATTGCTTTGCTGCCCCCAAAGCTTTTGTCATGCAAACCTGTTTTTCTGCCTTTAGGTTGTCCTGTTGGACAGGAGCTGTTCTCTAAGAAATCGGTACAGTTAAAGCTAGTGTGTCCAGCCCTAAGGCGTAGTGTGAGACCTGGTGGTAAGGGTCTTGCAGTGTGGATGTATATGTTTTTTTGGATACTGAAACTGCTTTTGCTTTGTGTAAGTAGGGATGTTTACTGCCAGACATGCAAGCATTACGGTGCCTAAATATTTTGGGTCTGACCATGAGTGATTTAGGGTTTTTTTGTTTGTTTGTTTCAAGTGAACTTAACCACTGTTAACATCCACTGTACAGAGTGTGCATATAATAGCTTGAATTATGTATAGAAATACTAATGAGTTATAACTATTTTTGTAACTTAAAAATTGTAAACCTGTTCTTGTAACTGTGTGGCAAACAATCTATCAACTTCAGCATGATAAATAAACACTCTAAGGGGTATTTGGGATACGTAAGACACGAGCTATCTTAATGCAAGTTAACTGAGACGATGGATCTTATTTAGAGGTTCAAAATCTGGATATAACTTCATTATGGATATTTGGTTCTAAACAGAATTGTTTGACTCAAAGAATGATATTAAATTTTCTATTTAAAAAAAACTCTGGCTCATGCATCTTTTTTTCTTATTTAAAGCTGACTTCATACTTTTCTTTTTCCTCATCCCCTATACTTTTCTTGCAAGTTTGCATCTAGTTTCAGTGGTGTCCTTTCAATTTTTATAATTATTGGCATTCTACAGTGTAAGAACTCTGCAGTCTACCTTTTTTGATATTATGTTTTAATGTGTTAGGCATGTAATAAAGTCCAGTAAAGCAAAGCGGCACATGTGAATGATTTACTGTTGTCTGACTTTGGACTACTAAGCTGACTCAAAAGCCAAGGCTGTTGTGATGAGTTAACTCCAGCAGGCAGGTAAGCTCTCATGCAGTTGCTTGTTCACCTCTGCCCTTTTGGGGTGAGGGAGAGAACCAGAAGGGCAAAACTAAGAAAATTCATGGGTTGAGATAAAGCCAGTTTAATAGGTGAAGCAAAGCAGTGTGCAGAAGCAAAAGTAAATCAGGAATTTATTTTCTGTCAGTAGGCAGGTGTTCACAATGGGAAGACAAATGCCATTACCCCTAATATCCCCTTTCTCCTACTTTCACCAAGTTTTATTGCTGAGCGCGACCTTCTGGTATGATATGGAATATCCCTCAGTAGGGGTTCAGCTGTCGTGGCTGTGTCCCTCTTAGCTTCTTTCCCTCCACGCCAGTCTAATTCCTGTGGGGCAAGGAGGAAAGGGGTGGAGGCAATGGAAAAGAAAACCTCAGTGCTGTGCAAGCTCTGCTCAGCATAAGCCAAAAACACGAATGTTTTATCAACAGTCTTCTAACCACAAACCTAAAACACAGCATCATAAGGGCTGCTATGAAGAAAATTAACTCCATCCTAGCCAGATTCACTACACCTATTTACAGTGTTATTTTATGAACCATTATTGCCTAAAAGCTTTAATCTTTAACAAAAATCAAAACAAGGAACAAGGCTTTACTTGATGTATTCATAGCATGTTCTCATGCTGCAGGTAATCTGTTACAGATGTTTTGGAACATTGTTGTTTTGGTTTTTTTTTTTTTTAATTTGCTCTTAGAGAAACGTATTTTTGTATATTTATGAAGGCTACATTGGTTTTCTTTGGTTTCAGGCTGTTTTGTTTCAATTTGTGGATTTCTTTAAAAAAGGAAAAAGTTAACTTTTTAAACTGCAAGTTAAGATGGGGAAAAATAACAATCATGCTTTCTATTTTCTTTTCTATACTCCTTTTTCCTTCCCACAGTTGTCCAGAGTTTCCTATTTGGACAAGCCCTCTGCTGAACACTATAAATTGGAGAAAGTGAAACAGTGCTTGAAGTTTATCAATGTGTAAATAAGAGCAGAATGACCTGTGAAGAGCTGCTTCTCTCTTGTGCTACCTGTATTGGCTGCCTTGTGTTACCTTTAGCAGTGAAAAACTTCTATTCGATCCAAATACTTCACGTAGTTTGGATTCCTCTCTTGTTTTTTTTTTTTTTTCCAGCCAGGGCAGTTAGAGGAGTGCAAACCTGAGTTCCTACCAGGTGAATCTTAACCACTGTCTTGTCACATTCTGAAGAGTGTAAAGAATACGTTAAGATGGGTATAGGTAAACAAATATGAATTTGGACAAGTTTAAAGACCCAAAATTTCCTAGCAGTGTAGATTTGTCAGTGTAACTATAGAAAGATTTGTCATCTTTGTGCCGGTAGCCCAGAAGGCCAGCTGTGTTCTGGGCTTCATAAAAAAAAAAAAAGGGGTGGCCAACAGGGAGAGGGAGGTGATTGTCTCCCTCTACTCAGCTCTTGTGAGGCCCCATCTGGAGTACTGCTGGGGTCCCCAGTACAGGAAGGACATGGAGCTCTTAGACCGGGTCCAGAAGAGGGCCACTAAGATGATCAGAGGGCTGGAGCACCTCTCCTATAAGGAAAGGTTGAGGGAACTGGGCTTGTTTAGCTTGGAGAAGAGAAGGCTCCAGGGAGACCTCATTGCGGCCTTCCAGTACTTGAAGGGAGCTTATAAACAGGAGGGGGAATGGCTGTTTACGAGGGTGGATAGTGATAGAACAAGGGGGAATGGCTTTACACTGAGACAGGGGAGGTTTAGGTTAGATATTAGAAGGAAGGTTTTCACACAGAGCTTGGTGATGCACAGGAACAGGTTGCCCAAAGAGGTTGTGGATGCCCCATCCCTGGAGGCATTCAAGGCCAGGCTGGATGTGGCTCTGGGCAGCCAGGTCTGGTGGTTGGTGACACTGCATGTAGCAGGGGGTTGAAACTCGATGATCACTGTGGTCCTTTTCAACCCCGGCCATTCTATGATCTTAAAATAACCTAGTTTCAAAGTTCTGACAGTGACAATTTCTGAATGATTTTGGAGGTTTCTCTGGCTGGCTGTAGTTTGCTTTTCCTTTTATTTCTCAATTTCATACAGCTTCCTATATGACCGTGTAAGTGAGCACATAGCTAGAAGACATTATTGTGCTAATGTGTTCACCTGAGGGAAGATTGTGTACACCAGTGATGAATGACACTAATTGCCTTCAAGTGTGAAAAAGATGTCTATCTGGCAATGTAAAGAATCCCAAATCACACGTTTAATTTTGCTGGAAGTCACTTGATGTCAGATAAGGTAAAGATCCCTCTACATCTTTGGTTTGGTTTTGTTTGTTTTTCTTCTTTCTTCCTCCAGGAATCCCTGCCTCTTAAGCCTGAAAGCTGAGACGACTCGCTCAGGTTTCCTGTCTATGGGGAGCAGGTGCCACACAGTTTAATGAGCTGTCATGAGCTCTGCAGAGCTGACACAGCTCCATAATGGAGCTACTTTTTCTTGAGGCAGTCAATTTTCTTGCGGCAGTCGATCACCTAATACAGCAAAACTAGAACTTGATTAAGGAGCTTCAGCATCGCTGTAACGTAACATTTCACTGACTGCAGTTATGGGTATCTTTCCTGAGAGGTTTTCAGGAAGAATACTTGTAGCTGTACCAGCAATATAGTTGAGGAAGAAGAATAAACATAATTTGCCTTTATCTCACTTTTCCTTTGAGCACCACACCACAATACTGTTGTTCACATAGTGGTCAGAAGAGTAATGGAAGAGTTACCGTGATATATGTTAATGACTAGAAAAACAATGGGTTAAAAATCTACTCACTGTGTATTTCGTATCAATTCTTGGATGTTTACATTTGAGAGGGATATGTATTATTTCTAATAATATTTCTATTCTATTTTTAATGCTAAATCTGTTTTAATTTTGTTTCTTAGGAATATTACTGGCTGTCTGCCTGGGGATCCATTTAAGTGATGGAATTTGCTCACTCAACCTGTGACCGTATTTTCCTTTCAGTGTATTTAAACATGTCAGTGCTATTATGAGTTAAGAACTATTTCACTTCCCACACTGATACTGATTTTGTGAATTTTTCATCGAATAGGCAAAGAAATGTTAAAATAAACCTTAGAAGACCAAATATTGTTGCAGATTCCAGAACTCGCACCATCTGCAGCCACTTCTTACTGCCTCTCCTGGCTCAGAGATAGGGCAGAGCTGCTATTTCTATTTCAGCTTGCTCTGTGACCCAACAGGCCAGACTAACTTGTGAACAGATTGTGGTCAGGGGAGCTTTGTGGCTTTGACATCTCTGTCGTTGTGTGCCAGGATCCAGCTCTTCAGTAATGGTGTTTGTGGTGGTCATGGCTGGGGTGCTGCCCTGTGGGCTTTGGAAGGGCCAGTATTGTTCTTAGAAGCTGCCATTCTTTGATTTCTGTGAGGAAACGAAGCTGATGCATGTCCTGTTCCGATTTAAACTGAAAGCTGGGTTTTTCAAACACTGGAAGGATTCAATTTCTGTCTCAAAAGAGCTGCAGAAATGCTGAATACAACTCAAAGTTACTTCGTAACCTTGATGGGAGCAGCAAGATTGGGAGCTGGAAAGTGGGGATGATGGAGGAGCACGTAGGGTCCTATCCCAAAGTGCAGAACCTCCTGTCAACCCCCAAGAAAGCCCATCACTATTATTGCCGATTTATTAACATACATAATTGGTGGCTGGCAACCGATCTACCATTCTTGAGGGGATTCACGCTTTTTGTAAATTGAAAGCGTGCTGCGCTGCTGCCTTCCCTCAGTAGGTGGTGCCGTGACCTTGCTGAGCGCCCACGGCCGCAGTCGTGTCAGCGAGATGGGATGCTTCGGGTTCCGTTTGAGGAGCCAAGGGCTGCCTGAGGAGCGGAACCTGGTGAAGCGTTTCTTGCTTGCCGTCCTTCTTCCTTCCCGGCCCCTCCACCACCAGCACTTAAACGCAACCAGAAGTAAAAATAACCTTTCAGAAAGGAGCAGTGCTTTCCAGTTAACTGTTCGCAGGGAACGGATATTTAATCTAAAAAAAAAATATGTTGTATATGGCTTTCACTCTGCATGTGTGAAATGCTCTCATTCACGCGTTTAGGATTATAAAGCATATGGGACTTGAGAACGTTTTATCTGAGCAGCAGTAGGAAGACGAGCAACCTGCTCTGTGTCAGTGCAGCCACAGAAGGCTCGCCATGTTCCATTTTCCCTCCCCTCACTCTTGTGACCACCTGGTAGCCACAGCCTTCTTTGACATTCAAGCTGAACTGCTTTTATTTTACTTAACTCCTTTGCCTAGTTGTTTATGTACTGCCTTTGCATTCTGCCTGAGGTTATCAGCAGCGAATCAATGATCTGGGGCTTTTTTTAAAAGACCAGAGAACCATTAAAGCAATGTGCTGCCCAGGTACACTGCAGGCTCGTACCTGCTCAGCTCATGGCCCACCCACACCCCACCCCTCCTCAGCAGAGATTTATAAATTCAGCTCTTCTGAGTACTTTCTTAGTATTTTCTGTGGTTCTAATCCATGATGGCAGTGTGCCTTCAGGAAACGTATTGAAAACTTATTCGACATTGTGCAAATGTATCTGTATGGGTATCAATTTTTGGCCCTGCTCTCTTCATCGGGGAGGTCTTCATCGATGCCCTATGGTCCTCCTTAGATAGCAGTAGTGAGTTGTTAATATTACACTGAGAACTCTATCTGAAATACAGTCTCTGACACGCTTCCCTGTGTAGTTCTCAAGGCACTCACTTGCATAATAGACATGAAGCTTGTGTCTGGTAACTTATTTAAAATCAGTTGTGTTGCTCACTGGCTTGAACACACTATTATAAACCAAAAATTCCTTAAATTGTTCTCTGTGTCTCAAATTGTGACTTTTCAAAAGCAAACTCTCTTTATTTTGAAAATGTGGATTTTCTTCTCCTTTTACTACAAAGAGTCTTATTATGATATAATGTCTCTAAGATACGTATGTTAAGCATTACTCTTAATGCAAATCAGTTTTCTAAAAGCATTTTTTTATATGGAATAAAATAGAATATATTTGAGAGTTGTGTGTGCTGGTGTATCTGGAATTGCATCTCTTTTCTATAGACACTTCAATTTGTAGCAAATGGATATCTGGCCAATGAAAATAGCCTGGAGCAATGGAATTATTTCTTAATAGCTGGGTGGAAGGGAAGTACTCTGGGAGAGAAGCAATGTTTAATATAGCAACAAATGCAACGAGCAAATACTTGAGTGTTTCGCATGTGCTCCTCCATAGTTTTCAGATAGCCATAAGGCATGGAAGAACATATCTGACACTGCAGAATATATTTGCAGTGATTGTACGACAATCTGTTCTGGAACTTTAGATTAATGAGGGCAATGTTTTGCTGAATTCTTTTTTTACCCCCTGTTTGATCTCCTGAGCTATTAGAATAATAGGTACTATCAGTACTATTACCTTACAGGGTAACATCTGACAACAAGATGTGCTTATGATGGGCTTCACAAAATACACTCATGGATATAACTTTTCTGTTTGGGGAAAACAATCTGGGCAGCCTTTGTATACTACAAAGTTTTGATACTGAACCATAAGTAATGGGTAGAATTTCAAAGACATTAATACTTCTTGATAATTGATATCTTTAGTCTGAGAACTAATTAGTGAGCTAATTTCAGCAATCTAGAGTTTTTCTTACTGTGTCTCCAGGAAAATTTGACACTAATTTCACAGCTGCTATTGTGAGACTCCAGTAGTTACGTTCATCTCGCTAGACACAGCCTGTAATGAATCGCTGTAGTGCAGTAGTACAAGGTTTGTTGCTGTTGGAGGGGGGTTGTTTAGGTTTTGTTTGTTCACGTTGGTGTTTTTTGTTGTTTTTTCCTCTATCCTCTCCCCAAGCCTGATCAGTTCATTTCAACTAGTTATTGAAGAGACACCGCATACGAGTGTATGCGGGTCTCTGGGTGTGGGCTCCTACAGGACAGCAAGCTGCAAACAATGCCGCTGCCTTGCAGCAGCAGCGGGCACTCCATTAGGATGGCTGATTGATAGCAGGAGTGGAGTGAAGCATGGGAGTGTGCAAGGAACTGCCAGGAGACGTAAGAGGGAACAGTACAGAATCTGACCCAAATCTCATCTGAAATGTCAAGAAGAGCAATTACTTTATTACTGAGCTGTATGAGATGGTTGGTGATTCAGTGTGTGCATGTGCACACATACACACGTTTTCCCATGTGGGCTACTGATCCATTGCATTTGCAGTCTTGCCTTTAAGCCTGTGAATGCTCTGCTGAAATCTAATGGTCAGAAAATTGATCATTAGCGTAATACTGTTCTAAAACAGCTGTTCGGGAAGCTGTCATTTGAAGGTAAAACAATACTTTCCATTTATCTCTGACTGTTCATTAGCTGAAGTAAACAAATTTTGCTCTGAAGAATCGATTCAGATTATATGAATATGAATAGTGATGTCATCAGGTGACTTTAGAGCTGACTTTGCAGCTGATGATGGTATAAAAAGACATAGAAGACCTTTGTTTCTACTAATCACTGCTGTTCATGTGGTGCTGCAACATTAACCTGAGATCAATGAGCACTTTCACTAAACACACTGAGTATCCCTGAAAAAAAATGTTTAGAAGTCATATATTGGATCTTAAATGAGCAAAGCGGTGTTGTAATTTATGAAAGATATGAATTTGTACATAAATTATCACTGAAATACTGTTTTTATAAACAAAACCTTCTCTCAAATGGAAAACCAACTCACCTCAGAGTTGATGTGATATGCTAATAGGTGTTTTGGCTACTCCTTGGAAAACAAGGTTCCAGCTGTAAAGGCATATCCAGTATCCCAATGGAAGCTACCAGGAGGGAAGAACTGATGCGTTACTTCTGCTAGATTTTTGCACTAAAATGCTGAATGTATGTTGGGTACATTGATAAGATGGACCAGTGTTTAAATATCCCATGGAAAGCTAGAGATATTTGCATTTATGTAGTGCTTTAGGAAATGAAGCTATTCACTTAAAAGATAAATGAATAAATCTGATCCAACTTCTGGCTTCAGTGCTTTAATACTGAGTGAGAATATCGCTTCTCATTACACAGATTTAAGTTTTGTACTTCTCTGCTTGGCAGCTGGTAATAGAAAGCTGTGCAACTTGTACAAATTAAATTGTGCAAAGAATCACTGCCACCAAACCAAGTTAATAATAACTTTAAGAGATCCTGCATAGCAGTACTATCAGCATGTAGGTGTGAGAGGGAGGAATTGTAAAGTAGGTACTTTGCTAAACAGTGCTGTAAAGTTGATTTTTGCAACTCATGTAATTCTCAGCTCATCTTTCAGTTGTGGATTTTTTTAAATCTTTTTTTCTGTGGAAAGAAGAATTATGTAGAAGTTTTGGGTTTTATTTTGTCTATTGCAAATCCCCCAGTGTTCTTCTTTGTCAACTTAATCATTTAAATAGAAGAATAAAACAAATGGTTTAAGTCATTTAGGAAAATTGAAGGTCTCACTAATGAAATCTTAAATGTGCCACGCATAAGGAAAGCATTCGAATGCAGCAAAAAGAAGAGTCCAATTAAGATAATTTTAATAGAACTGCAAGTAGCTGGATAGAAAGACACAACTCCTCTGTGAGAGGATGCGGGGGGGAAGGGCAGGTTACCCTCCTCATCCCTAATTCTATTAAAAGTAATACAAAATAATTGGATTAACAAGGAAGCAGTGTCATGCACCTTGAAAATGCATTTTCAAGACAGTTCAAGGCTTGCAGCTATACCCAGCTTAAGATTTTATCTGATTTTTTTTTTTTTTTTTTTTCCAAATGCATTGGAAGTGCTATCTTATTGGTGCACCGCAAACCTCAGTCTAAAATACTTTTCCAGAGACGTAGAGACATATCTGGCTTTTGTCACTGCAACATCTTGATCTTTCTTACATGAGCTTGTTTATCCTTTCTTTCTCCTTCTGCAGACATTTACAGATTACTGCTCCAATGCTTAAGCCTTAGAATTACATTATCAGTGCTGGCTAAAAGTTGGTATCCGTGGAAATATTTAGGTTTTAGTTTAAATTGGAATGAGTAGGAATTTTCCAGGAAGCAAAATTCACATTAAAATATATTTTATTCTGCTGCAGGGGCAAGGCTCCATAGGCAGTTTCAGTGCCCCAGTGGGGGAACCAGGCAAACAAAGGAATGCTGGTGCTTGTAAGCAATTTCACAGGCAAAGCTGGACCCAGAAGCTTGGGGATCCCATGGAAATGTTTACATCAAGAAGGTGGGCATTTGAATTTAGTAAAGGCTTCTATGTGAGATCAGTCAGTATGAGTGGTTTGTCTGCTAAATTAACAATGAGACCAGACACTGAGTCTGTACGTGTAAAGAGCAAGGGTGCCAACACTGCTGACATCCTGACAGTTCTCTGTGGATTTTTTTCTCTCAGTTGAACAGAAGTGCACTGTAGCTTTGACCTCTGGTGCGCCATGACGACATGCATATGTGTTTTCATAGGCATATATGAACACACATTCCAGTTATTAAGCACGGAAGACCCATGATGGAGAACGGGCATTGATCGTATCAGAGCCTAACAATTATTCTGTGTTTTATTTTTGTGTGTGTTCTCTTTTGCTGATGAATAAGCTATTAGGCTTTAATATTACATTGTCTAGACTCTTTTTTTTTTTTTTTTCAGAAGAGTTATTATATAAAGGCTGTCTGTGCCTTCTTTGTGATATACTGATGGTCTTGACAGATTTTTCAGGAGACATGTGGGACTCATTTGTTAACCGTCCCAGGAGGGATGTCATGATGATAAATAATGACTGTATCAGCCAGCGCTCTCTAGAGCGATGTTCCCTCTGGAACAGGGGTGACTGGAGAAAAAATGGCTAATGGCCCAAGCTACACTGACATACAGACTGAAGTTTCCATGTGATAATATAGCGAGCTGAGGGCAGGTCCTGCATGTCGGTATACATCACCTCAGCTGGGAGAGCTGCTGTCCAAACAGTTTCCTGATTTAGTTTATTCAGCAGCCTTTCCCACTTTCCCCTGGCCTTACTCCTGGCTACAAATGGTACAGTACCCATTTGCAACATGTATGATGGAAACATCTGGCTAGTAGGCTGTACCTGAAAGCATATTAAGTAAAAACATAATAATGCCTGGAGGTCACAACCATGGCAGTGTCAGGTGGAGGATGCTGGAAAATGTACTTTCTAGTTTAGCTGTCATTTGAGATGCACTGAAAATGAATAGTGAAGTTGACATTTATATAAATATCCTGTGTATTTAGTGGGATATCCAGACTCAAATCTTGCCATGTGTTCATATATGTAATGCATTTTACAGCCTTCCAGGCCTTACACTGTCATACACAGGTAGGACATTGTTGCTGTAGTCATAAAGATCAAGCACCATCAGCGATGGCTGTCCAGGCAGGCAGCCAGCGTGATATGCTGAAGGTGAACAAGCATTAGAAATGTCTAGGTTCTGGAAATTAATTACTTGATATCCACAAAGTGCATTTACAGACTTGAAGGACAAAAATGAGATTAGAGATGTTCCATCTCACAGTTTTCTAACCTCCCCAGTCACCTCTGTGCTGGAGTATCTTCCAACAGAGCGATCTCACAATTAGTTCTCTTTAATCAAATATTTGCCCTTTCCAATTATAATAATTATATATTTTGCTGGCAGAAAAAAATTGCTTGAAACATCATTTCCTACATTGTCTATTTCCATTTATTCTTGTGAATGCATATGCCTGTGCAGGTATTCAGAATACAGAAGTTGCACACTAGATTGCAAAGGGAGCTTCAGCAGCAACTGTGCATAGCAATGTGAACTCAATAAACTTCATTAAAAAGAAATAGTTAGCTAAACTTATTCCTGTATCTCTGGCAAACCTACAGCATTCAGTCAGGACCATCCTTTCATGTCACATTCTGCCTGGTTAAACAGCGGAGGAAGAATAAATTGTGCGTTGCTCTGCTGCAAACTAGTTATGGACTAGGTCCAAGACTCAATCAAGACTCAATAAAATGCATACTCTTTAAGATATTTCATACTTAAAATAATAATAGCAGTCTTCTTTAGGGTTGTTGGTTGGATTTGTTGTTTTGTGTTGTGTTTTTTTTTTCTTTTAGATGTTTGGTCAGAAGTTATGGAAAGTTTTTAATTCATATGAGAAAAAAAAAAGTATCTGTTTTCTTTTGAAGCCAAAATGAATGTTGTAGATGCTAGATAAATCTTATTTAAATATTGGTGGGAGGATGAGAGGGGTGACAAACAACCATTATAATTCTGCTAATGATTTTAATGTAATCTAGAAAGGCTGGAAAGGCTGGCATCTCTAGAGCTGTGATAACGTTTGCATTCTGCTCAGAAGCTGTGCAGAGCTGGACCTGGAGAGGAGGGAAACAGGAGATGCTGCTTGAACCAAGTGAAAGCCTGTGGTAGTAATGTAATGTGAAGTACTGCCCGGGCACTCTGACCCCTTCCATTTAGGCATGTATGTGACGTGACAGTCCTGTTGGACAACTGAAACATAGCCCTTAGCTACAGTTCAGAGGACCTTCAAGCCTGCTCATCTGGTAGTCTTGTCAAATTCACCACAGGAAATGTGAGGACTGGGAGTGTGCAGGACTGATTGTTTTCAGGGCATCCACTTGGATTCAAGAGCGCACAATACTCATGTGGTCTTCCCTGAATGTCCAGAACTTCTTGCACACTTCTGCCTTTCCTCAGCAGATGCTACCAGTGTCCCTGTGGATGCTCCACTGGTGTGAGGTGACATAAGGGACAGGCACACACTCTGCAGGAATGTCCCTTAAGCCCTTCCCCAGGAAACTGCTACACTCAGTGTGACAAACTCCACTTGTCAGCTCCTGTCATTTTTGGTATTTGATGTTCATAGACAGAAGTCATTTGTTTATTTAATCTTAATCCATGCCTGCACTGAAAGCAGTGACTTTGTGCATGTTTTTACTCACTCTCATAAGCATGCTCATGTCCTTGTACCCTTAGGTCATTTTGCATTTGGTTGGAATAATACATGTATGTGTTACATGCTGTTAATATTTAATAGGACTCCCTGGTGAGATTTCCACCAAGATCATATTTTGAAAACCAGAGAAAAGGAAAAACATTTAAAACACAAAAATCCTGTAATGACAACAGTTGTAGATGATGCCATTTTCTTTTGTTTGCAGAACCCCAAGTGAGGTAGGTTTCTGAACTGTTAAATACAATGGGAAACATATTATTCATCATGTATTGCATCTTCATAAATAACACATTTGCAGGGGCTCATACTGAGGACATAATTCCCATTCTGTTTTACATAGTCAAACAACATATGCTTGGATGAGTTAATGTGCCGTGATAAATCCAAGCCTTCCACAAAATTGTAACACATTTTAAACATACTTTAATTATTTTACAGGGGGAAACAAATACATTTCTTAGGCTAAAAGTTCACAGAGATCTATAGGCTCCACCATATGGGTCCTACCTTTCCCTAGGCATTATGCAGTGTACCATCTGCAGCCAGCTTAACTGAATCAAGACCTAGAGTTGTATGTGTAGATGTGTCAACCCAATATAACTCTGTTTTTCCCAAACCTCTTGCTAGAAAACTTGCTTTTCTTGTTGGTATGCTTTCAAAACCATGACTGAACTGAGAATTAACAGAAGACTTTGAGTCACTGGTTCCTGGCTCTACAGGTATTCTGCACTCCTACAAGCTGTTGAACTGTGGAATAACATGTTAAATCCGTCCAGCTTTTGGATGAAAAAGGATTGCTATTTCTAATTTTGAGTGAACAAGCCTCTCAAAGCACTTTAGTGTAGCTAACAGATGTGAAGAATGAAAGGTGAAGAGTTTCTTCTGTTTATGGTTCATGTGAGTGACAACCCTGATGCACCTTAAGGTCCTCTTCCTTAGGCCTATCTTCAGTCTTTCAGGCCACACATTTCTTCAGCCAACTACACACTGGCCACAGAGCTCAGCTCAAGTCAGCTTGCTGTGCCAGTCCATGGGTGTGTGATGAGCTTGCTTACCCGGTGTCCCACCCTTGGCACTGTCTCTGTGGAGCTGCACCACTGACCTGCCAGCAGTTCGTGGCTCAACTCTACCCAACATGACTGCTGCCTGAGGAGGGCCGCCCTTGGGCCTATCTGGGGTGCTAGTGAGTGCTAACAAGCAGGAAGGGCTGTGCCCAGCTCCTAAGCTCCTCCTGATGGAAAACTGTCTGGGTAGCTGTGTTTACCCTTTCACAGGTAGCATTTACCTTGCTTTTGCTCTGTGCCTTAATGACCATACCACTTCTTTCATCTTCCCCACTGCTGTGTCTAGAATACTGTATGTATTATGGCCAAAACAACTCATTGCATGGCTGGTCTGAATGTTTGTACTTCAGATTAAAGGCTGCTATAGTTTTGATGAGACATCAGCTGAGCAAAATCTTTGTTTTCCCTTAATCAGCATGCTGTGCCTGTATCCTCTTAGTCTCTTTTCTCTTGGCAAAAAAATAAAGCCCACAATCTCAGAAATGTGGATTTTTTTTTTTACAGCACTTATTAATTTATATATTTCTTAAAAGGATGCTTGTTTGGGAAATCTGGGCACCCCTAATATTCATTCTTTTAAAACTTTTGTAACAGTCACAAACTTTCTTCTCCACCTTTCTTAAAAGCAGTAATTAGTTTGTCAGAACGATAAATCAGCATTTCCCATAGATCAGATATTTAGCAATGCCCTTGTTCTATCTTTCCTACAACAAAGATAATTTTTGGACCTTTCTCTTTTATACAGCCATCAATTTCTGCAGCACATGTACAGACCTGATATCTCCACAATCTTTCCCTCATCTCTGTGTTTGGTGAATGGTATCCAGTGGCTTTGAGGGCAATAGACAGGCTGAGACCAGCCAGCTAGACCAAGCAAATGCATAAGATTTGTTTTGTGCTGAGTTTCAAGCACCGAAAAAGCAGTACAGTAGCAGAAGAGCAACATGCAGGATTCAGTGAATGAATGTCATATGCATGAGTGAAACTTGGCAACCTCTCTGCACTATGCCCTACAGATACAGAACGTAGTAATGAAGAAAGCATGGATGAATGAACTTATTCTTGAGATACGGAGGCATCTTTCATGAGAATCTCTGTGAGTTTGATGAATCAGATTTGAATCTGATTTTTGAAACCAGCTTGATTGCTGAGTCACTTGTATGCTGGTGTGGGAGGACGGCATGAATAGGCCCCAGCACCAGAGACCTGTGTCCTGCTCCACCAGTGACTAAAGACTAACTTCAGCAATATTCAGCATTCCCTCTGAGCATCCTCATGGCCTCCTCTGGACTCACTCCAACGTCTTTCCTATGCTGGAGGTCCTAGGCCTGGATGCAGTACTCCAGATGAGGCCTCACAAGGGCAGAGTAGAGGAAGACAATCCTCTCCCTTGCCCTGCTGGCCTCTGCTCTATGGATGCAGCCCAGGATACAGTTAGCCCTCCAGGCTGTAAATGCAAACTTCTGGCTCATGTTCAACTTTTCCCATCAGAATCTTCAAATCCTTCTATGCAGAGCTGCTCTCAATGAGTTCTTTTCCCAGTCTGTACTCATGCCTGGAATTGTCCTGACCCAGGTGCAGGAACTTACACTTGGCCTTGCTGAACCTCATTAGGTTCACCTGGGCTCACTTCTCAAGCCTGTCCATGTCCCTTTTGATGGCATCCTTTCCTTCTATAATAGAATATATGTATATATATTGGCCACATGCCGGTCACATGTGAGCCACAAATCATAAGCCACATGTGTTCCATGAGACACAAGCCACATGCCATCCATGAGTGAGCCCCAAGCAACAAGCCAGGTGCCATGAGTGAGCAATATCCATTAGTAACATCCCGCAAAGCATGTGCCACAAGTGAGCCACATCCCATGAGCTGTGTGCCATGGGTCACGTGCCATGAGCCACAAGCCATGTGCCACGAGCCCTTTCCTATGAAGAAAGGCTGAGGGAGCTGGGCTTGTTCAGACTGGAGAAGAGAAGACTCTGGGGAAACCCCACTGAGACCTTCCAGTACTTGAGGGGAGCTTATAATGAGGAGGAGTACCAACTTTTTAAGTGGTCTAATAGTGATAGGATGAGGGGGTATGGTTTTAAACTAAAAGAGGCAAGACTGAGATTAGATATTAGGAGGGAAATCTTTACTACGAATGTGGTGAGGCACTGGAACAGGTTGCCCAGAGAGGTTGTAGATGCCCCATCTCTGGGGGTGTTCAAGGCTGGGTTGGATGGGGCACCAGGCAGCCAAATCTAGTGGGTGGCAAACCTGCCCACAGCAGAGGGGATGAAACTAGAGGATCCCAAGCCATTCTGTAATTCTAAATGCAGCATGCAACTAAGCCTTCATTCCACAGTGTCCTGATCATTGAGGTCACTGGAAGCAGAAGCAATGATGGTCCTGTCACTCTTGCTCTCCCAGCCTGTCACCACCCTCCCCCCCCAAAAAAAAGAAAAGAAAAAGAAAAAAGAAAAAGAACATAGCTGTGTTCTACTTCTCAGTGCAGCTTTCTAAGGGTGAATTAGAGATGCAGGTGCTGTGGGAGAACTTGGCTTTGCCTGCCTCCCCAGCTGCAAAGCCAGTGTCTCCCTGAGGGCAGGAAAGAGCATACACCTGCCCTATAGAAAGTTCAAGGAAAAAAAGAAATAGCCCACAGCCTCAGAAGAGCTTTTACCTGACAGAAATACTCCAGTGAAACACTCCAAATGAAAACCTTCTGTCTATACTGTCTAATAGTTCTCCAGCTGTGTGATTTTGCTGAGAGGCTTCACTGCTTACTTTGTGGAAGTGTGGAGTCTTGTTTTCTGATTTTCTCTGGAGACCATTTCAAACTCAGGCTCTTTGAGAAAGGAAATGAAAGTGGCCTCAACAGCTCTTTGTCTGAACGTGCCTCCTGAACCCCACTCAGGAAAGCATGTTCGTGTCACAAATGGATAAAAACTACAAGGGTTCATTCAGGAGTGTAGCATCCATTTAACTGATTCATTCACAAATCACAAAATCAAAGGCAAGATTTATTAGGCTTTGACATATGGATTAAGCATGGTCCTTTTGTTTCTAGATGACATTTTCCTCCTCTCAAACTTAGTTAAAAATGAAATAGCCCCTCAGTTCAACACAGATTCACAAAACTCCTTTGTCCCTTCTTGGTCAACCATTGACTCTTTGTAAAGCCCAACAAGGAATCACAGACTCAATGGACAGTGGAGTACGAAAACCGTGGAATAAGAAGAAGAAGAAAAAAAAAACTATCATGAATTACTTATAAAGTTCACTGAGATGCAGCCACTGACAAAAAGAGTAATGACTAGCTTCTAGGCTTAACTACTCTGTTTTTTCTCTTCACATAAGCTTTCATTACCAAGCCACAAAGGTGTAAGTGGGATGAAGTGTGTCTTGTATACTCGTAGAGTGATGAAAAAGCTATCAAGTAACACAGAGCTTGCACATTTTTCATGGCATCATGTTTCATTTTTAAGTTCCAAAATACCAGCTGCTTCAGAAGAATGAACCTACAGGCTCTGTGAACATAGAAGATACTGCCTGCACCTCCTCACTTTTCAGACCACAGTTATTGGTCCTCTTTTGAATCAATGAAATGAGGGGAAGATCCAGAGGGAGAAGATTAAGCAGGTCTCATTTAATTTCAGGATTAAGAGAGAATCTCCAGATTCCTTGGGACATGTGGGTGAGCCTCAGTGCTGCATCTCGTAAGAAGCATTTATAGCCCATGGGAAGCAGGCTAAGGGGGCCTTAAGGTAAATATGAGCTTTTCCAAATCTGTTCTGTGCTAGGGGCTGAAGTCAGAGTGAATCAGAGAAGGAGAATGTAACCACCCTCCTAAAATATGCTATACTTGCTGTCACTGGGACACCGCTATGGAATTACAAGAACTCCCTATTTCTGCAGCATCAGAAGCTAGTAGGTGTGCTGGTAGCCATAAACTACACAAGCCAAACCACAGAACACAAACAAAAGATCAAAATCATTATTTATTCCTTCTTTTAAATTCTGCTGGATGCACAAGATCTCACCATTTCCTCAGATTTCATGCATATCATTTTCTTATACATCTGAGATCGCTGAGTCCTCTCAGGCTATAGCTGCTGATAATGTGGGGTTTGGTTGAGGTACAGACCTATGAGCCATAATCCCAGTAAACCCTCTGCAAAACACCTGCTCTGAAGAAGCCTGATAACTGTTAGCTGTTTTTAACCAGTCCTGCTCTCACTCCATGGCAGCCTTCACATACCAAGTGCATCTTGCTTGCCTCTGGATGAGAGCACTGCATACAGCCATGTCAAAGCCTCACCAAAGTCACAGAGGTGATAACGTAAAATGCAAGTGACAGGCAATATGAATCCCATTCTGCAGTCAACTATGGCAAACTTCCGTTTCCTAATCTTGCTTTTATGTTTTTGCATGGCATTTTCCTTAAATTATGTCCACTGAGCATCAACAAGGACATGCACCAGATACAGAAGCCCTATGCAGTGGGATACAGGAGCCCTCCACTGCACACCCAAGGAGCTGTAGCCATTTCAGACACTGCTGATATTTAGGGCAAGCTCCTCAATTTCTGCTGGCTTCCTAGACATCAGGGAAGTGCTTTAATTGTCACTTGGAGGCAGCTCTCAGTTTCCATCCTATTGCCCTTCTTTCTTGCTACTGGTACAGTGCAGAGAAGTGATAGATTTTCCTGAGTCAAAGAACATTCATTTATATGGTTGAAGGTTGTTGTAGCCATTTCAGGGATTTTCTAGTTCATGGATTACTTCACAGCTAGCTCTAAACCTCTTGCTTAATTAATGATGTATCTGTGAGAAACAGGAGCAAATGTACTTAGTTCAATGAGTGAAATTCAGGTGCCTTGAATTTAAGTACTGTATGTATACCACCTGCACAGCTAAGCAAGGGCTTTGCCTAGAACTACAGCCTTTAAACTATAATAAAATCAAATTTTATTTGGGTTAATTTTAGCTGGCAAAATGCCCCCAAAAGGTCTGGCAATAAGATACAAAGAAAAAAATTCACCCCTAACCCTAGAGTACAAACCTCTACCTGTAATGTTAATTAACAGCTGAAATAACTTCCCAAGAGGAAAGCAGATCTTTCCATCCCTTGAAGGATCAGATAGGGGAACTTTTTAGGAAATGGGAAAAATTACAATCACAGCTTTAAAACAATTGAACCTCACCTCACTTTAACATCTGAGCCTCTTCATTTAGCATGGCTAGTAATTAGCTCCTGCAGGCTTCAATTAGATGTACTTGTTCAGCAACACTTGCCAGCTCCTACTCCCTTGGCACTACTCAGTGGAAATGCTTGAAGCTCTTAGGCTCAATCTGGGTGAAAGTAGGGCCAAGCTACTCACAGCCCTGAGTTTTGGTTCTACAGCATGCACTCTGTATATTCTGAAGCTGAAATCAGGCTTTGTTGTGTTTTCTTCTGAAAAGCTGTAAGGCTTTGTCCTTTGAAATATTAAGTACTGTTGGTGTTAGGTTTTTTGTTGATGGTGGTTGTTTTACAGGGTGCTAGAGGTTGCACTGGAATTTGTTTCTTTACAGCTGGTGTGACTGAACTCAAACTGAGGTCCAGAACTCTAATTCCAACAAAATGTAGGAAAAAAAAGAAAAAGAAAACACCTTTAAATATATATATCCCTTTTGTTTATAGCCTATGTTAAATTGCAGGCTCCTAGGTAGAAATATTAGCCTGTCTGCTTTCTGTGAGATGTGTGTGGAAATTCTCTTAATTGATGAGTTATAGAAAGTCTAGTTAGCTCTTCCCACTGATTTCTATGCAAACTGGGTGTACATCTGAACTCTGAGATGGGCAACTTACAGGGGTGTTTACTGCTTCTAAAAGGTATCTGAATTGTTTGTCATTTTCTGAACTATCTTTTTATGAAGTCTTGTCGCAATACTTTGTTTTGTTTTCTCATATCTGTGCATTTACTTATGCTGCACAGATATATTTTTTATGATTATTACCTACATTGATGACTTGCCCCTATAAAATGTAGGGGAAATGATTAATGCTATGAGAAGTAATTTTTTCTTCTGTACAGACTGTAGCTATACCTGTGTTGTTTATATGTTAAGCTCCAGCCTGTAAATCCAATTTTAGGAGCAAAATTAAGTGAAATATGTGCTACCATGAGAATGGACTGGGAATTAAAAAGCCATTTTAATTATCAGTTCAGTAGTGCTTTCTTCCTTCCTATATTATCAAGTTTATAGGCAGTAAATCAGAGCTCCTTCAAGGAAAAGGTTACTTTCTTTTCCCCATATTGCCATTTTCATGCTTCAAACCATGAAGAATCTCTCAAAACTGCAATAGCAATAATAGAATCATAGAATTACAGGGTTGGAAAGGACCTACAAGATCATCTAGTCCAACCATCCTCCTATCATCATTACTACCCACTAAGCTACTAAACCATAACAGAATCATAGAATCACAAGGTTGGAAAGGAAAATTTAAGGGTGTGTCACCTGGGAAGAGTACAGGGATGCTGTCCGGACTTGCAGACGTAGGATCAGGAAAGCCAAGGCGCAGGTAGAACTGAACTTGGTGAGGGATGTGAAAAACAATAAGAAGACATTCTACAGGTACATTGGCCAGAAGAGACAGGCCAAAACAGGTGTTCCTTCTTTAGTAAATTTAAAAGGAGAACTGGCTTCAGTGGACGAAGAGAAAGCTGAGGTACTGAATGAGTTCTTTGCCTCGGTCTTCACTGGTGGCCAGGATTCCAGTCTTTCTCATGTCCCTGAGCCCTGCACCCCCAAGCCTCCAGGTGGGGACCAGGGGTGTAAATCCCCCCCCCCCCCCCCCCCCCCCCCCTGCTGTAAGGGCAGAGCAAGACCGAGACCGCCTCATGACACTGGATGAGTACAAGTCTTTGGGGCGGGATGGTGTGCATCCCAGGGTTCTGAAGGAGCTGGCTGAGGTGGTTGCCAAGCTGCTCTCCATCATATTTGAGAAGTCATGGCTGTCAGGTGAGGTCCCAGATGACTGGAGGAAGGGTTACGTCACTCCCATTTACAAGAAAGGAAGCAAGGAGGACCTGGGGAACTACAGGTCGGTGAGTCTCACCTCTGTGCCTGGGAAGATCATGGAACAGGTCCTCCTGGATGACATGCTCGATCACATGAGGAATGAGCATGTGATCCGAGACAGCCAGCACGGCTTCACGAGGGGAAGGCCATGCTTAACCAATCTTGTGGCCTTCTATGATGGTGTGACGGCGTTGGTGGATGAGGGGTAGTTGACCAATGTCATTTACCTGGACTTGACCGAGGCCTTTGACATGGTCCCCCACCACATCCTTATCTCCAAATTGGAGGGATGTGGATTTGATGGGTGGACCACTCGTTGGATAAGAAATTGGTTGAAAGGCTGCAGACAGAGGGTGGTGATCAATGGTTCTATGTCCAGGCGGAGGCCAGTAACGAGCAGAGTCCTCCAGGGGTCTGTCTTGGGACCGGTGCTTTTTAGCATCTTTATCAATGACATTGACAATGGAATCAAGTGCACTCTCAGCAAATTTGCTGACGACACCAAGCTGAGTGGTGCGGTTGACACGGAGGAAGGAAGGGGTGCCATTCAGAGGGACCTTGACAGACTTGAAAGGTGGGCCTGGGTGAACCTAATGAGGCAAAGTGCAGGGTTTTGCACTTGGGCCGGAGGAACCCCAGGCATCTATACAGACTGGAAGGAGCAGTCCTTGAGAGCAGCTCTGCAGAGAAGGACCTGGGGGTCTTGATGGATGACAAACTTAACATGAGCCAACAGTGTGCTCTTGCAGCTCAGAAAGCAAATGGTATCCTGGGCTCCATCACGAGAGGGTGGCCAGCAGGGACAGGAAGGTGATTGTCCCTTTCTACTCTGCTCTTGTGAGGCCCCATCTGGAGTACTGTGTTCAGGTATGGAGCCCCCAGTACAAGAAAGACAGAGAGCTGTTGGAGAGGGTCCAGAGGTGGGCCACAAAGATGATCAGGGGGCTGGAGCACCTCCCCTACGAGGACAAGCTGAGGGAGCTGGGCTTATTCAGCCTGGAGAAGAGAAGGCTGCGGGGTGACCTCATTGCAGCCTTTCAGTACCTGAAGGGAGCCTATAAACAGGAAGGGAGTAAACTCTTTGAAAGGGTAGATAACAGCAGGACAAGGGGGAATGGTTTTAAGTTGCAAGGGGGAAGATTTAGGTTGGATGTTAGGGGGAAGTTCTTTACCAGGAGAGTGGTGAGGTGCTGGAATGGGCTGCCCAGAGAGGTTGTGGATGCCCCGTCCCTGGAGGTGTTCAAGGCCAGGTTGGATGAAGCCCTGGGCAACCTGGTCTAGTAAATGGGGAGGTTTGTGGCCCTGCCCGGCAGGGGGATTGGAGATTCATGATCCTTGAGGTCCCTTCCAACCCAGGCCATTCTGTGATTCTGTGAAAATAAAGAAAACATACTTTGAACATTTTTCCTATTGCCTAATATGACATACATCAGACAGCAGTGGAATGTCCTTAGCTGAAAGAGTTTAAGAGAATATTGCCTCCAATGTTTCTGAAGAAAGCAACTAATCACATGGATGCTGCATTTAACACAAATTGTTCTAAACAGTTCTCTATTAATCTGTGTGCAGCAGTCTCTCATCACATTAACCTCTCAAATTTAGTGTTTTATAATAGATTTTGTTATCTGAATGCTGAACACCTCTATCTTTACTACACAGAATTAGTACTTTCTACATGTAACCAAATATCATGCCTGTTTGTTTAAGATAGAAATACAGTAATAGGATTTGACACATAATTAAATGGCTGGTTGCCATTCCACTGAACTGAAGGGCTCTTCTGCTCAGAGGTGAATCAGAATTGGGAACTTTCTGTTTTCAAATCCTAATAAGGTGAGGTAGTGGGTTATTAGTGAATTTGCTTGGTCACGAGGCAGGGGCCTTACAGTGTGTTAGGGCAGTGCTAGGACTGCAAAGCTACATCTAGACAAGAATATTAAAAGCATAGGTGTCTCTTTGCCGGTGGAGACCAATAAGCCTGCCCCATGTGTACTTCCTCGTGTAAAACACTGTGGTCCCAACGTGTGCTCCTAGGCTGTATTTTTTTGTCCACGTTGAATAGCGTGTTATGTGCTACTTGAATTTGGTACTTTGAAAATACTTCTTAATTATACTTTAAAATTGTAATTCAGCTTAATTGTTGCTGAGTATTTATAGTACCTATTTTACCGGATGTGAAGAGTACCTAAAGAAACCAATGAACATACTGACAGTAAAGAATAATAATACTTCTGGCCAGCACATAATCTAGTACATTTAGGGGATAAAAAAAACCTCTGGGGGAAAAAGCAGCTAGCTGCCTTTAGCCAGTAAATGGCAGGAAGTCATACTTCACATGGCACTAGAATAACACAAATGACATAGCAATGTGGAAGCTAATAAAGGCAGCCATTCTGCTGTGGGCAAGTAATTGAGAGACATGGGAACCACTTTTAGGGATGCCAAAAATACATCATTATTGGCTATTTTATGGGACATGTCAAAAAGCCACAATCAGCAGAAAACTATGACACATTTGAATAGATATATCTGTCGCAGCTTGTACAATATCCTATAGATGTAGAGCTGATGTCAAAGAAGGACATTTAGGTATTTACTCTCCAGTTTAGCTCTCTTGTATACATGAAATGTGAGCAGCCCAGATATGAGCTCTCCTCAAGTCCCAGAGAGACAATGGGATGTACTATATCGACTCTTCAACTCAGTCCATTGCAAATCCATAATGGTCAATACTGAATGCTGGGATTGCAAAGTAGACAAAAAATCTTACAGTCTCATAACTGCTCCATTCACTTTGCTAGACTGTATTGTGCATTGACTTCCACATCAGCTTACAGATAACAGAAGCAGAGGAAAAACAGATGTGAATATTGGTTATACCATGAAGGTGTTCTTAGAAGTAGAAAGCTGTCACTAAAACTTCCTTTCACTATTAGGCTATTTTTAATCTTACTGAGAAGTAGAAAAGAAAAAAAAAAAAAACCCAAACTTCTACTGTTGTAGTTTTTGCAACTTTCCTTGTTTGGTACACCTTCAAAATCAGTCCTACTTGCCATGTACTGCTTATATTACTAATGATTACTCTCACTACCTTTACAACAGTGAAGATAAATTACAGAAATAGCATACAGAAGTATACACAGTAACAGAGGAATGACCCTACTATTGGCTAGCACCTAGGTAATAATGGTAGGTTTTGGTGGAATGATTTTTGTGTATGCAAAATGACTGCTATCTGGTTTTGACTATGCTGCTCAAGAGGAGTTTGTGTTTAATTTTTCACTGAGAAAAATTAATGTGAGTGCAAACAATGGAGGCTTTGACAATCTCTTTGTATATCTCCTGCCTTCTTTATGAAGAATAAAGTACTTTTCTTAAAGGGTTGATGTTATGCACAAACAGTTCTTAGTTTATGCATGGATATTGGGGCTGGATGGCTCCACGTGCTAAGGAGGCAGTAACCAGGTGTCCTCAGAGATATCAGCCTTGTATTCTTGTATAATAAAAATACCATTTTTAATGGTGAGTCAAACATTACCAATGTTTCATATTGATCACTGAGTGTAAAGGTCAGCATAAATTGTGCCTGGAACATTTGAATGCTCCTCCTGAGCTGTCTGAAGACGAAGCGATGACCCTGTTTCTGTGATCTTCAACCCATTTCCTCCTCTGAGTGCCATTACAAAGCAAGTGAAAAGAAAGATCTACGATCTACAGAAAAGAGCACGACTGTTTTGTCACCTTATTCCTTGCAAATACGTATTGATTTGCAATCTCAGGGCTGACTTGTTTTAAGGTGTCAGGACAGTAAGATGCCACGTTTATCATGGCAAGTGGCCGATTTCAGAAGTTCTATCAGAAAAATGAAAATAACAGTCCTGAAAGAATCAAGTCTATCATCTTCTAACACTTAATTTCCTTAAAACTGCAGTCCACATTAAGTGGTCCATAGTATCAACTTTGTGAGGAACTGTTACAAGTGACATCTGCAACTGAAGTATTTTGGTAAACTCCATTAGTCAACCAACACATAGGGTATTAAAAGGAACCCCAAGGCTCCAAATATGAGAAGATTCTATATAGATGAAAGGGATACTACACAACTGCTCATGCAGAATATTTTTTAACATATTACCAGCAAGTTAGTCAGTAGTTGTCACTGGGATGAAATATGGTCATTGATTAGAAGTGATTTTTTATCTTTTGAAACTGCTGCCTCTGGACATAAATAACCTGACAGTATTAATTATATCATATTTATGTTTCATTCCATCCTGCAGTAGTGTTTTTTTGGTTGTTGTTGTTTTTTAACCCTTAATGAGAGTTTGGTAAAAACACTATGTTAAAAAGGGAGAGGTATCTTCTGGCATTGTTTAGTCATCTCATTTAAAGAAAAAGAGATACTAAGTAAAGCAGGACTAGACTTGTCATCACTGAAAACAGTAAAAATGAAGGATGTCAACATCAGTATTAGACACTGCATAGGGAAAGAGGCTTTCTTATAAGCTCTTTGAAGAATTGAGCACGATTTTCAGATTTCAAGTTTAACTGTTAGAATTCCCTTTTCCTAAAATATGACACGGTGTGTATTTCCAATCTACCTATAAATTGGTGGACAGCAACATTAAACTTGGAAGCAGAGTAATCTTACATATAAGTAGTACAATATGAAAGTGTTAAGCAGCTGGGCTTTAATTGTGCTTATCTTCACCAAACTTATCCAACCAACATTTTATTTTCAGTTGTCCGAAATACTTTCACTGAGCTTATTTCCACCATGTCTCAAGCTAGAATCCTGCTTGCAGCAGTTTTGCATTCCTCTGCTCAGCATCTAAGTCCTACTTATGTGGTACAGCATCCATCCCAATGGAAGTTCTAAATGGAGGTGCCTAACAACTTTCTGTTGTCCCACCGTTTATCAAGTGGTTGTACTATTCCATTATCCCTCAGGAGTGCTGTGAAAATTAATGCAACCAGGCAATTTGATAATGAACTTAAAACTTGTCATGTGCTGCTAAGCTTCTAAGTATTATTTGTTGTTTGAGTTACCTCTTTCTTTGTTCAGAGGTAGATTTGAGATAAAATGAAATGACATGAAAAATATAGGAATATGTACCAAACCAAATTTATTAACCATCAGCTGCCAAACTAAAGTTGTCTCTGTCTGTAAGCAGTAAAGAAGTGATTGTACTTTTTTTTTTTTTTTTTTTTTAATAAGGGAGCATTCACAGTGCTGCTTCTTTGAATGAATTCCAGCATGAGTAATTACATCCTACCATATCTAAATATCAATTAGATGTGGTCTTTTTTTACCCATTTCCTGTGCCACATTGCTGTGCTGTGTTGCTGAGCACTGTGGAACAGTAGACACATTCACCATAAAGTTGGCAACATCTTTGTGGCAGACAAAGTGATATCTTTATGTCCCAAAGATGAATCTTTGGATACTTCCTCAGACACTGGTTTTGCTCCAGGGCAGCTTGAGTGGTGTTACTTTGGCTTACATCAGCAAAAGAGTGTGCAGGGATTATAGTACAATAATAACTATATAAATACCAAATGATTGATATCACATTGATACGTAACGTGGATAGCTGATGGATACAAAGCAGAATCCTGTGAGGCCAAGATTTAACTTTTGGCACAATAAAAAATTAACTACTTCATACTGGCTGTGTGTAGGGGTAATGTTATTTACTCTCTTGAGATTTTCTTTATCAGAGTGAATTGTGAATGTGGACTTTCCACTTCAATTAATTTACAGAACATTAGGTCCCTGGTATTTATACTGTGTTCAGTGGTGTGGTATCTGAGTTACACTCAATAGTTACACCAAGTGCTATTCAATTATTCTTTTCATTGGATATTATGCCAAATTTCTTTGAGGGCAAAAGATAAGATTCAGTGAACAAAAAAATTGTTTATTTATGAGAGACATGGTTGGGAGCCCACGAGTAGAGAGGAAATCAATTTTTTTTCATCTGCTTGCAAGCTGACTTTAGCACCTCAGCAGGGTGAAGAAGAAAAGAACTATTTTACTTTGTCTTTATAAAATACTGAGCCCTTAAAACTCCACACCATGCCAAAATTCAAGGTATTGGGAACCTTGCATTATCATGCCCTTTACTTGCTGGGATGTGGAGCATGATACCTCAGTGCTGAAGACAAGTTGGCTTCTGAATAGCTCCAAAGGCAGCTGGATGTCATACTTAAGTGTCTAGGAGTCTCAGTTCATCTGAACTTTGATCCTTAGGAGTCATTTCTGCACATGAAAGACGTAAATCAAATTTGCTGAGGATGCACTCTATCCCTCAGCAAGTTTATCAGCAAGTTTATCAGAAGGCTGTTCAGCAAGATCTGGACAGGCTGCAAAGTTGAGTGGAGAGGAACTTCCTGAGGTTCAACAAGGGCAAGTACAGAGTCCTACACCTGGAGAGGAATAACCACATGCGTCAGTACAGGTTAAGGGCTGACCTGCTGAAAAGGTGTTCTGCAGAGAAGGGCCTGGGTGTTCTGATGGACAATAGGTTAGCAGTGAGATGTCAGTGTAGCTAAGAAAACCAATGGTATTCTGGGGTAAATTAAAAAGAATGTGACCAGAGGTTCCACCTCTACTGTGTCTTGGTGAGGCCACATCTGAAGTACTGTGCACAGTTCTGGGCTTCACAGTTCAAGAAAGACAGGGAACTTCTAAGGATAGTCCAGCAGAAGGCCACAAAGATGATGAGGGTCCTGGTTCATCTCCTTTCTGAGGAAAATCTGAGAGCCCTGGGACCGTTCAGCCTAGAAAAGACTAGACTGAGCAGGGATCTTATCAATGTTTATAAAAGTAAAAAGCATGGATGTCAAGGATGGGTCCAGGCTCTTTTCAGGGTCGCCCAGTGACAGGACAAGGGGCAACATGCACAAACTGGAACATGGTAAGTTCCATATGAACATAAGAAAGAAATTCTTTACTTTGAGGATGACAGAACACTGGAGTAAGCTGCCTAGGGAGGTTGTGGAGTCTCCTTCTCTGGAGATATTCAAAACCCAACAGGACATTTTCCTGTGCAATACTATTAGGGAACCTGCTTTAGCAGTGGTTGGACTGGATGATTTCCATACGGCAACAAAATGTAATTAAATATAGGCAAGAAAGTTCAACCTCTACTGCCATACCACCAACATCCACCTCTGATGTCATGGGACAACAACAAAACAGGAGGCGTTACTTTCAGAGCAGCCCTTGTATAATATGTCTGCTCATCAATCTCGCACACTGGCATGCTTGAAGAAAAATTCATTCATCATTTTACTTCTTTTAGCAGAATTATAGTATACATATTTTTCAAATACCTCCGTGGCCCAGTAGCACTAAAAGACAGATCAATATGTGAACTGTCAACAAAGAAGACCAATGTTGGTCATAAGTCCCTATTACCTGAAAGACTTGACATGAATTTGAGTTGGGATACAGCTTTGAACAGAGCTACTTAACTGTATCATTACCTGATGGCTCATCTATATGTGACAGAATGGAGATCAAATTATGCTTAAAAAGTACTTACACGTGCATATTAATTGTGATGCTACACTTACATATGAAATGTCAGGTTTGTACATCTGGATGACATATGTTGTTAGAGATAATTAAGTACAGCACTGAGTCCAACTGTAACAGTGCAGCCGTGATTGAGTCAGTGCTTTGGACTGCACATGCTGCACAGTGCAGGGAAAGAAGTTAGCTGTGTAGCACACCTCCCAGTCTTACCTCCCACTCCAGTAAACCTAATTAATGAGCTACTTGTGTTTTATTATTGTGTATCACCACTGTGCCATTACTGTCTAAAATGTCATATTCTGCTTTTTAGGTTTGCTATTTTCTTACTAGTCAGTAATTTTGTAAGCAGGTTGTGCAGCACTAAGGCTGGCAAACTAATAAAATCCCATGATACGTGAAGTTCTTATACCTCTTGAATACTTTTCACAATGTAATGAAACAGGTCTTTGAAATGGGCAAGAGAAGTGCGACTGTTGTAGAATGAGGCGTTTCATGGAGAGCTCTGGCCTTGTACCTGTTCTGCCTTGTATGGAGCAGAATCACAGCTGAGGTCCTTAGCTTGGGTTATAATGCAGGTTTGACATCATCACTATCTTATTCTTTAGGCTGGAGAGCAACACCCCCAGTGGGGCTGTTAAATATTACCGTCTATGATGCAGGTAGCCAGTAAACAGAAGGACATACACAATCCTTCCTCAACTGCTTAAATAAGCAAGAGATGAGCCCCTGAATGTCCTGGTTCTAAAACTGCTTTATCTGCTTTTCAGTTTGAAGGTAAGAGTCAAGTATAACAATTATAACACAACTGAATGTGAGTTTTCTTTGAGAAAAGTGAACTCTATTAGCAACCTCATTAACTGTAATTTTTTGGATTTTTTTAATCAGATTCTGCTTCTAGGACTAAAACATGTGTAATGCATGGAGGCATTTCTGTTTTCAGTGAAAACCCCTGTTAATATGGTGCAAGCCCCCTTAAAATGCAGACATGCACTCAGCAAATTTGATAAGCCCTAAGATGAATTTAGATGCACAAAGATGGTGAAGAAACCTAATCCTTCCTACATAAGATAATGTTTAAACAAATTTATTTCATTCAATGCAACACCTGGGCAAGCTTACTTAATATAGTCTTTGCATTTAATTAGCTCAGTTGAAGGGGCACCTGCCATATTTCAAACTACGATTATTTCCTTTCTTATTAATTACTTTAAGATCCTCAAATGAAACCTGGAAAGAGATGCAATTAAAAAAGAAAGGAGAAAAGAAAGAAGGGGGGAGCTCTTAATTAATCTGAGCTACCACAAGTCATCTTTTTGGAATAGAGAAGATGGGATAAGGGACCGAAAACAAATAGTACTTTAAAAATCAGACTCTCAACATGAATAATGAGAATAGTCATTAAAACCTGAAAAGAACTTGGTGTGAATGAATTGTTGCTAGGCATTAATATCAGAAGCATGCACTTTCATGCTAAATCATCCTAAGGAGAAAAGTCAAAAATAGAAAAATAATTATGTGAAGTACTCAGTATGGTCAAAATTATTTGCAGAACTCGAGGAACTGTAAAATTATGACGTACCCAGAGAACAATATAGCCCACAGTCAGTGTCTCCATTCTTTCTCTCTTTCTGTTCTTGTGGGATTGGCATAAACAAAGCTATTCCATTTGGGAAGAATTTATTTCCTAATATATATCTGGCAAGCAATTTCACCAAGAGTGCTCTATCTGCACAATCCAATTACCCTTACATTTACAAGAGGGAATACTGAATATGAAAACACGACTGGAACTGCAATAGGAAAAGGATGTGGACACTTTTATTCTAGATAGTAAACTTGCAAACTATGACAACTTAAGCACAAGTAATTATATCATTGGTGTTTTTATTCAGCATCAATACTACTTGAAAGGGTGTTTGCAAATTAGTAATGAATGTAACTGAGTAATGGTATTGCCTAAAAGTTGCTCTGGTTGTCTGGGTACAAACAAGAGGAGAATTTGTGCCCATTTTGGGCAGTTATTAAGTACGGTTCTTCTGTTTAATCACTTAACATGTCACTTTGCTCTTTGAAAAGGTAAATATGGTCTTGCAAAGATTATAACACGTGTACCTTAATCTTTACAAAAAACAAGGTAGCACTCTGTAATATTAGTAACAGATTTCCCTTGTATTTTCATCTCCCTACGAAGCATGTGCTCCACACTTCACTGACATGAAATCAATTTTTCTGACAGAAACAGTTTTTTTGCCTTTTATTCCATCAAATAATTACAAACTTTAATTTCCAATCAAAGTGAATTCAGTTATCAGGTCGTACTACTGCTTCATGTAGTCAACAAATCAAGCTGCTTCATGCTCATCATGAAACAAATTCAAAGCCAAATCTCACAGCTTTTTTCCTGGTTTTACAGGAGACATGAGGTTTATTTCACTTTTCTGCAGAAGTATGTTTTCTCTATCCTTTGTGTAAGTGTTTTTACTGTCTTTTTATTACTATTAGTCAATAAAACTCTTCTGAAAAAACTCCCTTGGGCTCAATCTTGGCATTGAAAGCATGTGCTTTCTCTGGAAAATACTTAAAAATGATAGGAAATGCTCATGAAAGATGGGCAATAATGAGGAGGAAAACATTTTCTCTCCTTTTTGTGTGTGTGTGTGTGTGTTCTTGTAACTGAAGATATTTTCACATTTGAACTAAAATATTGGTGTTTACTTGCCACAGAATGTTATTCAAACAATATATTCCCAGAGATTTCACGCTGGGTGAGGAGTCAGCTTGAAACTCGTATTCCTTCCCTTTTTCCAGTTCCATACCTCAGTCCTTTTCCTTTTCTCAAGCCATCTCTGAAGTACTAAGTCACAATGTTCACGCCTGAGCCTGACCTTTAAGACAAAAAGGAGCAGAAGCTGGAGTTCCTAGCCTAGAAGAGGTGAGAGATCAGTTACATTACAAGAGTTGTGGCTAAAAGATGTCATCCTGAAAACAGGTGCAATGGACAATAACTAGCATGGTCCACTTC
The DNA here is from genome assembly GCF_016699485.2 of Gallus gallus. NCBI lineage: Eukaryota > Metazoa > Chordata > Aves > Galliformes > Phasianidae > Gallus > Gallus gallus. The sequence continues at coordinate 26,522,564 of NC_052533.1, forward strand.
TAGGTTTCGTGGTAAAATGATCTCACCAGAACTGTGTAGAACTTAGCCCAGCTAAATAACCACCCAGTTGCTGCTCAGTCATTAAACTCCTTATATTGTGATTGTTTATCTTTCTCCCACTCTGTATTTTTTTTTTTCTTTTTTCATGTAGCACTGGCCATCCAGGTTAGAATCATAGCATCTTTTACTTTGGAAGGGATCCTTTAAAGGTAATGTTGTCCAACTCTCCGACAGCCCAGGAAACGGTTGAATTTCTGGGCTGTGAGGGCACACTGTTGACTCATGTACAGCTGCCACCCACCAGTACCCTCAGTTCCTTTTCGGCAGGGCTGTGCTCTGTCCTTACATTGCCCAGCTTGTAGTGGTAGTGGAGGTTGCCACAACCCGGGTGCAAGACCTTGCACTTGGCTTTGTTTAACTTCAAAAGGTTCCCCTAGGCCCACTGCTGGAGCCTGTCCTGGTCTCTCAGAATGCCATCCCGTCCCTTGGGTGTTGTCCGCACCACACAGCTTGGGATCATCTGCAAACTTGCTGAGGGTCCACTGAATCCCACTGAGACTGTCACTGATGAAGATATTAAAGAGCATCGGTCCCAGTACTGACTCCTGAGATTTACAAGCAGTGAGTGAAATTCTTTAGTCAACAACCGGGTGGTTTAACCCCGGCTATCAGCAGGCAGGACAAAAGCCTGCAGGCCCAGCACGGGCCGTTGGGCAACTGGGGTTTGTAACCCAGGGGTCGGCCCCCGCACCTCGCGCACAGCCTGACGTGGGACTGCGGGGGGCGGCCGCGGCGAGGCGGGAGGAGGCTGACGGCGAGAGGCGCTAAAATGGGGGTGAAAGGGTGAGGAGGGGGAGGAGTGGAGGAACACCGAAAGGAGAAAAACGACGGGAGCGTGAATGAGCGGGGGGAGAAAGAGGAGTGAGCGGGAGCCGAGCGGAGCGTCCCGGCCATGGCGCGGCGGGCCGGGGGCAGCGGAGGGCCCCGCCTGCTGCTGTGGCTGTGGCTGGTGCTGTGCGGGATGCCGGGCGGCAGCGCCCAGTACTCCCGCGGGGCGGGCCGACCCCGCAGCTGGGGCCCGGCAACGGCCTGCAGCCCACGCTGCCTGCACGGCGGGCTGTGCCTCGGCAACGGCACCTGCCTCTGCTCCAAGGGCTACGAGGGCGAGCTCTGCCAGCACGGTAACGGCGGGGCGGGAGGCGGGGGGTAGGGCGCGAGAGAGGTGAGATGGCGGTGCTGTCTGTAGGTCACCTTTTGCCGCTGCATTGGCTTGTTTTTGTCGTTTTCTCTATGGACGTGTAAACTTCTCTGAGCAAGGACAGATGCATTTGAGGCTTGACTGCTGTCCAAACGTGAGGAACGTGAACTGATGTTTCTAGGTGGGATTAGTGAGACGAGTACTAAGGAAAAGCCAAAAACGTGTGCAGAAGGCAGGTTGCTCTTTGGATCCCTTGCTTATTCAGACTGTCGTGCTCATAAAAGCTTAGATCCCAGGTGTTACCTGGCCAGCAGTTGCTGGGATGTCCCACTGCCATGCTGGGAGGTGTGAAGCTGAATTAGGGTATAAAACTTGTTCCCATTGATGTGCACAACATGCTCGGGTTCTGATCCATGTCCTGAAAAGTTTAACTATAGAGTTCTGTGGCTAAAACTCAGTAACCAGGAAAAACTGCCTTGCTTTATATGCTGTATGAAGATGTGATGTAGTTGGTGTTGTATTTCATCTCGTTCTCAATGCTCTTCATCTGAAATGTAATTCTTTCAAACTTTGAAATGGGATGTGTGACAGGTGCGGCAAATTGCATTCAGTGGTGTAGGCATGGTAATGTGCTGCATTGATGATAATGAGCAGTGGGAATAGCTCTGCAGCATGCACCGCTACAAACACTTGTTGGATCCTAACCCTTTTGGCTTTGGAGATATGAAAGGTCAGAACTAGGGAGATTACCAGGCTGGTATTGAGGGAACCATTGAATGCCATCAATGCAGAAAGAAAAAATGGGGAGAAATCAGACATAATCCCTTGTTCTATCATAAAAAAACTTCTGAATTAACTTTTCTTACTCAAAAAAAAAGATGCAAATGAAAGACAAGGCACATCTAACTGTGTGTGTGTAGTGCTTTTTTTTTTAATGTGAATATCATGGTCTTGAAAGAGTGGGGCAAGAGTGGATGGAAAGGAGAAGATCTGTTCCATTATTCAAACAAGCAAACAAAAAGAAAAAGAGAACATTTTTGGGAAAAAAGTCTAATCTTTAAAATAGATGGTCTTCAAACTGTTATTTGAAGTTCTAATTGCAAGGTGAATGGACCCAATAATTTACACAGATCTTTGCTTAGTGCAGGTTTTGGAATAATTTCAGACATGGAATTGTATATCATGAATATAATGAAGGCAAAACGTTGAGCAACACTTTTTGTAGGGCTCATTCTCTCAGGTTGAGTGGGGTGCTTAGAGAAGAGTTTTTCTACTTAGCCTTCTTGCTCCAAGTGGGATTGCAGAGACAGGCGAGGCTGCATGTAGAAGTTCTGTTGGAGATTCTACCTATGAGCAGTCCTTGGATCTCTGGACACAGGTATTGTAGAATATTTCAGGTGCTTCTAGCATAACTTCTGTTATAGTGAGCAGCTGCAGATCAGGTTCTTCCCATTCACTGGAGATACAGTCAGGCTTGTTCTGGGGACGCAAAGAACAATTGCAGATATTTTGGCAAAGAGTGAAACCAGCATAAGGAAAAGATGTGCAGTTTGTAGGCTGTGGATTTCAGGATAGTATTTTTTCATCACAGCCGCAGTCCTGTGTTGAAATGCTTCCTGAAACCTTATGGAGAGTCTTCAGTTCTGTCCTATAAGTTTATATAAATACGTTGCTGTCCAAATGGTCACAGTTAGCCGATGAGAATAGTGTAGGGTCCCAGCACTGAATAATACACAACACTGTCTTTTTAGGATCTCATTGCTATTCTCTTGGTTTCTTTCCTGTTTCACACCAGTGATTCCTACTTGCTATGCTTTCTTCATGCTAGTGATACCAGATTTAACTGTTTGGTCTTCAGGACGGAGCCACTCTTTCTCTCTGTATGCAACTCCATAGTGATATTCTGATACTGCTACCATGTTGGTGTTGTGGGGAAAAAAAACAAATACAATAAATCTGTGAAATAACACAGAAATAGGATTTTTCTTAAATTGAGAGCTCTTGTGTGATAATTCCAGTGAACTTAAGTATCTGATAAAAAAGCTGTGTAGTGCTGAATGCTCAATGGTTCTTTCATATATGTCTGTGTCCTTTATTTGTGTGCAAGTACTCATTCTGCGGTTATTAATATGAAAAATCCTCTATTTCTCAACTGGATTTTGCCCTCACACTGCCACCAAGCAGTGGTCTTATTCACTGCTCATCTTTTTTCTCCCCTCTGTTTCAGAATTCTCACTCATCCAGGCAAAGGATAAGGCAGTGTGATGCGGAGAACTCATCTCGCACCTGCAGTTAATTCAGATGAGATTCTGAAACACATAGGGTCCTGGAATTTGGGTGTGAATAAACAAATGTTTTCTCAGAAAGCCCGTCTCATTGAGGAATGATTTAGGACTAGTAAAATGAGGGCTGTGTGTTGGGTAATTTATTTGCAGTCAGACTGGAATTCCCCTGAATTCTGCAAAACTGAGCTTACGCACAAGTTGTTTCTTCTTATCACCTCTTTTCTGCCCAGCTATTTCTTGCTTTAAATTATCAAAAGCTATCACAGTCCAGCTGTTTTCCTTTTACTTTTTAATATGGCCACATCTTCTCTCTGTTCTGTCTACGATACAAATTCTTCCTTAGTTTTGAGTGTTTAAAAGCTTCAAAATGGTGCTTTCTGTGCAGGGATACCCTGCACAATGTGGAATGGCAGAACAAATGTACTTTAGGAAATGTAAAGACAAACTGTGCATTTGGAGACTGAAAGAATGCTCATTTCTTACGTATTTTACCATTAGCTTCAGTAAGTTTCACCTAGGTTTGTTTTTTACTTTTCTTATAGCAACGTGTTATCCAAAATGCAAAAATGGTGGAGAGTGCCTGAGACCTGGAAAATGCCGATGTCCACCTGGCTATGGGGGCAGATACTGTCATAAGGGTGAGTAAAACAGAACAAGTGTTAGCATGGAAAGGCTCAAAGTTTGCAAACAGATTAAATGTATTTGGGAATTCTCAAATCCAGACTGTAATTTGCTCTGAAATAATGACCTTAATTCTCTAGACCCCTGACTTTACTGTCAAAAAATGCATGGCTTAAAGCATGGATGTTCAGCCCTTTGGCTTGCCTAGACCACATTCAGTGAGGAGGAATTGTCTTGGGCCACATATAAAATACATAGGTCTCTCTGAAAGTAATGCCTCCCATTTATTTCCACAGAAACTACAGTAGGTACAAAGAGCACAGTCACACTATTTGATAGGGGAAATTTTCAGCTACATAGTCACCACCATTAGCTATGCATTTTTGCTAGTGATGAACAAAAGCCTGCATGCAGTGCTTGTAAAAAATTTGCACCAGTGGAGATGACCCGCTGTCGCCACTGCTGAAACACACCACCCACCACCTCACCACACCCACATTCACTGTTTGGGTTCCATAAATCTTCAGCAAATGCTGGTGAATGTCAGTAGATGCCATTTCTTCACATGGTAGAATTCAGTGACACACCTTTGCTTCATACACACTTCCACGTCAGATGCAGTTTTGCCAGACTGCCCCTCTGCTGCCATCTGTCACATGGCAACAAATTTAAGGGAATATTGGAAGGTTCACCCTCTACTGCCATATCACCAACATCCACCTCTGATGTTGTTGGCCAACATAATAAAAGACATTACTTTCGGAGCAGCGTTTATATGTAATATAGCTAATGTATATGAACAAGAAACCATATTCCTTTTTTTAACATTTTTTTACATTTTTTTAAATTAAAACAGAAAAAGAGAGCAACAAAATCATAAAACTAGTGGGATACTTGACCTTGTTCTTGTGAAACTAATGCATCAGTCTGATTCAATGGCAGCGGCTGCAATTCTTAGTGAGTTCTCAAGGCGTTTGTCAGAAATTTTTGATGGAATTTTATTCTTATTGTGCTTCATCCTTGAAACAGTTGTTCACAAACATACGTACTGCCAAAAAGTGATGACATGAATATTGTGAAGGGAGGGATATTTTTTTCTGGTAAGAGAGATTTTATAAAGGTCTCATATATATAAAAAAAAAAAAAAGTGATCACATTTTTGAGTCAGATATCTGCTTGCATCTCAGCACACTTTGTTTGAAAAATTGCAGGTAATGTAGTTATGTTGACTGAAAATGGAGCTGCAACTATAGCAAAAAATTGATTATCTTTTCAACAATGTTAAACTCTATTCTCAAATTCCTTTACCAAAATGGAAAGCATGACTGCATAATTTTTGCTGTTTACAGAACTGTGTTTAGCTAATGTATCAAACTGCATAGAATTATTTGCCATGACTTGAGCTGGCACTGCAGTGCAGCCTCCCCATGTCCCAGTTTCAGCCCAGACAGTGCTGATTGCACACCAGTGTTTGGTTATTGATGAGCAATGAGTATTTGCCTGGGCCAGGCCACTCATCAGGGAAGAACCACTGCCATGATGGCTTATGGGGCATGGGGTGGCCCGTGGGTGGGCTGGGCCACGTGTCTGCGTGCTTGCAGGATAATGGTGTGCAGCATCTGTACTGAAATTTATTGGGAGAATTTGAGATAATTTTGACTCTTATAAATACAGTGTTGATGTGCTATGTGATATTCCATGTTTTAAATGCTGTTCAGTGATATAGCAGACTTCCTGAATAATAAGGTGGTTTGAATAGATGGATATTTCTGCACTAGGTGGCTGAAACTGGTATAGTATCTGTAAGATGGCAGTATTGAGGGCAAGCTGCTGAAGATGCACATAGCAAGGTATTGGTCATAGTACAAGATAATAGAGGTGAGGAGTTACAGAGACCAATTTTTATGGTTTTGTGAAGCCTAGTAAATATATGCACAGATTGGAAAGGGCAATCCAGGAAACACTGCTAAGTTAGGAACTTATCAGACTATTGATGATAACTCTTGAATTCTGGGATAAAAGGGAAAGCAAACTTGAAACAGTTTGAAGGCAAACCAGTGTAGTAGGCAAGATATTTCAAAGAGTGAAGGAGAAGAAATCATTGTTTTTATTTCAGCAAAAAAGCCTCTCCATGACTCCTAGAAACTTACCAGCAGTTCTCAGTGAAGAGGCAATGTTAAATTACAGAATCACAAAATTGTACAAGACCTCTAGAGACCATCAAGTCCAACCCCCAGATTATTTAGGCTGTTGCTAAGAACTTGATGAGCATTCCTTCAAACTGTGATCAGAGCAGCTGGAAGCACCTTGCTTTAGTCTGTTTATTCTTGATGTTTATCCTGTGGGCATTTGCTTTATTACCTTCCTAATGTGAAATAGCTACAAGAGTTTACATGGAGTGTAACCTCTTGGAGACTTGAGAAGGAACTTGACTAGATTCTGCAGCTCTCTGAAATCTTCTTGGGATGTTTGTAGGATGTGGTGTATTTTTTGAAGAAAGTATGACCTGAGTGTACCTAGCAAGGTAACATCTACATTTGCAGAACCACAAACTATAGCTCTGGGATGTTAAGGAGGTTGAATGGCAATTCAAATGCCACTGATAATACATTGATATAAAAATTGTTAACATTATAGAGAAATACAAAATATAATCTTCATCAGGAGACACTACCTTGTAACACAGTATTGTGTAATGCATTGAGAAATAACCTTTTATTTTGAGTAGACTTATCAGTACCGACAATGGTGGGGTAAACTGGTCAAGTTCATTTTCTAACAAAAGACTTCAAATATTCTTTTTATTTCTTAAAAGCCAACTTCAAGTGTAGGTCAGTGGGATCTGTGTAGCAGGGAGAACTTGACCTTTTCAGAGTAATCTGAATCAGAAGGAAGATGATAGGTTCTTAAACAGAGAAAGTAGAATAGGGATTTAGTTGGTGCTTGTGCTATAGGCTAGACTTGGATCTCTATCTGAGCAAATGTGCTACTGTTTCTGGTGGTGTCCCTGTGAGACAAAGGATGTGGTGGAATATGATGGTTTATAGCCTGTGCAAACTTCTTGTGAAGTGTAATGTGTTATTAAAAACAATAACTTCTGCTGTGTGATAGACAAACATGAAAGGGGCTCTGAAGAGCTTTTCTGCTTGTACTAGAGTTGACTCGTTTGCCCTTGAAGTTCAGCATTTGTACCAAAAAATCTGTTAGCTGAATTCATGCACATAACTTGTGGTAGAAGAAAGATTTAAACTTAGGTGTGAAGTATTGAGCAGACATTCTGACCGTTCGTTGTTATAATGAAGGATAGTTGTTTCTCTTCTATAAAGTGAAAAAGTTGTGTACATTTACATTCATTCTGTGAAAGGATGCATTTGATTGTACAGAACAGCGATTATGCCATGTTTCAAAGGCAATATTGCAGTCCACAGTTGATACTAATCATGCGTCTGGCATAAATAATGCTTACTTAATTAGGCCTTCAAGGCTTTGATATGTAGAACAATTCTGAAATGAGGAGGCTGACTTAGTTGGCCTTTAGTAAAGCACCACTTGACTGGATTGTAGTCAGAGTTTCATTTGTCAAAGTAATAATCCCCCTCTCTTCTTCCTCTTGTTATATGTAGGAACGGTCAGGAAATGAAATATGTGAATCCTTGACCACATATTACTGACTTATCAGCTCTGATTTGGCTAGATTGATAAGAATACGTGTCAGTAGTTGCTGTGATGTAGCTGCTCAGCTGTTGGTTCGCAGTTTTGGGGGGGGAGGTGGCAGTTGTGCCACCATGATAATCATGTTTGTTAGTACTCTCAGGTTAAGTGGCCAACAAACTCATGCTTAATTTTAACTACATTTTGAGTTGGCATGTGCTGGCACAGTTCTGCCATCCTTGCTAATTCCTAATGGAACTGTGCCTTGCTGAGAATAGTAAAAATTGTAGTCTTTACAGATGTGATAAGTAGATTGGCCAGCTCTGTACAGATAATTACTCAGTTACTTGTGCTGCTCCTGAATGTACTGTGCATGCTGTTTCTCTGCAGTAAGCTGTGAAGGAGGCTGTCAAAATGGTGGGGAATGCATCTCTGTCAATGGGGTTGTGAAGTGCCTTTGTGCTTCTGGCTGGACAGGATCAAGATGCCAGGAAGGTGAGTATTGACACTCACATGCTTCATCTCTACCACAGCTGATTGAAGTGCTAACAGTCCCTAAGCCCTGTGAGTAAGTCCTGATGGCAGCCTGATGAGACTCTAGTAGTAAAAACAGAAGTAATTTGCTGGATAGATCATTGAAGTAGTCTCAGTTTTTTTTGTCTCAGGACATATCAGTAAAAATGTAATGACAGTGACAAAACATTTTAAAAGGATTTAGAGGCTAATAGCTATGGAACATTGCATTATGGCAGAATCAAAGAACCTGCATTACTGGTATGTATTCAGAAAAAATATCATCAAATTATTCCACATTAAAGTGTGTGTATGTTAACATTTAAACTTAAATACTTACTTAGTACGTGTATATATGTATATATATATATTTTTAAAAAAATTATTATTTTTTTCATTTCCATGGTCCTGGAAATGCCTTCGGAGTAATACTAGTTGAGCATCTGACCTGGAATAAAATGTATTTTGCCATTTTGATTTATATCATTCTGAATATTTCATTCTGTCAGGATTCTTTTATATCAGTTTTATAAATCCTGCTCTCTTTCCCATTCTTTTCTTCTAGCAATTTGCCCTCAAGGTTGCCGGAATAATGGAGCTTGTGTGGCTCCTGGGATTTGTAGCTGTCCAGCTGGATGGGTCGGTGGAGCATGTCACTTAGGTAAATAACTTCTGACATTTTTCTTGTATCCCTTCTCTACTTGTTTGGTTTACACAGTACAGTGTTCAAATCTTCAGTGCCCAACAAAGCTGCTAGAAAAGTGTCTTAGAACAGCAAATGAGAAGTTCTTCTGCATACTGGGGATCTTATGCATATGCATCAGGAATAGATGGCTTTTTAGCTTTGTCAGAAAGACAGAACTTTTTCACCTCAAGTGACTTCAAATTCAGTTCTCGATTGTTGCCAAATTCCTTACTTTGAATACACTGTATTTCTGAAATACTTACTATAAACTGAGATTCCAGTCTAAAGAACTAAAAAACAGCCATTATAGAAATATAGAAGTTTAGAAACTTCAGTAAATTTTACAGACGTGGAGGACTGAAACTTGCTTCTCACTTTGAGGATAAATTGGGAGAAAGAACTCTAGATGTTTTTAAAAAAGCAAGAGAAAGTTGTCTGTGATCAAGGTTAGTACTGACTGACATTCCTACTGAGCAAGTACTTGCATTTCAGAAAATTACGATTCACAAAGCAGATGAAGGTTGTACAACCTTTAATCTGCTCAGAGCTGCATGGCCCTGCATGCCTATAACAGCACTACCCTGATGCTAAAGGTAATAGTCATGAGGCTGAAAAAATGAAAGTTTTTTGTTTGCTCTGTGGGACACTGAGAGATAACTCTCTTAACCATTGCTTTTGACCTGGATATGGTGGGTGCAAGGTCTTTGGTTTAATTCTTGCTGCATATGAAATATTTGTGTGGCTCAGTGAGTCCAAATTGGCTAGTATTAGTTCTTCTGCAATATGTACGTTGTCCAACAAACAAGAACAAATAAATACTTTAATGTTCCCATTTGATTGGGAAAATGTTTATTCTTTGTATTCAACAGTGTATTGAGATGGAAGGAGATATTAAAAGGTAAGTATGGGACATAGAAATTGCAGAATGTCTGGTTCTACTCCCTGCACCAGCCATAATGGTGAAAGTGTTCAGGTTCTTAATGTCAAAATAATGATTGTGCCTGAACCAGCTAAATCTTTTTCCAATTTGACCTTTCTTAGTAAAGGGGCTCCTAAGAAAATTGCAGCCCTCTTGTTTGTTATCTTGACTGTTGTATGGTGAGAGGGCACACTTATGGTTGTGTCTGCTTAGTTGACCATTGCCTTTCCAGTCTCCCACTCCTCCTAAGGAAGAATGGCAAAATGTAAGCAGCACCTAGGACATACAAACTGTTTGCATGTGGATAATGTGGATATGTGGATCCAATAACTGCCTTGAAGAAGTTTCAGCAGAAAGTTTTATTGTTCTCTATAGCAGAAATGCTAAGTCAGGGCTTGAACCAGTGATTGAGCACCTGGTGGGAAGGCAGGGCCAACCCAGGAGAACTCAGGTGCATGCAATGCTTCTGAGTGACTGGAGGGGTGGAGCCAGGATCCACCCCTTCCTAGGACTCATTTAAGGGTTGGCAGCAGAAGCAAAGATATCTTACTGGAGATTCTTGAGATCCCCCCTCTCCTCCTTTGTTTTTGTGCCTATGGCTGCTGCATTTGGGCTTATCCTCACTTGCTGCAGCCTGCAGCTCATTTTGCTACCCTGCTGTTATTGCTGTGCTTTCCATCACATTATAGCATTACATTCCATCACTCTCATGGAGACATCCATTTGAAAGACAGTCTGAACCTTAAAGAAGAACAGAAATGATAGTATTTTAAAAGGGGAGTGGAACACAAATAAGACTAGATGTACTGTGGCTGTATTCCAGTGAAGGCCATGAAGCTATAAATTGAGAAACATGGCTTTTTGGTTCTTCCGTTGTGGTTTTATTTATGCTGTCCCAGCATGGTCCACCAGGGAACAATTCTGTTAGTACAGTAAGGCAAAGAAGAAAAATGATCTTGTGTTGTGCAGAAGATGTACTGTGTCTGGTGTCTCATTTCAGCTGTATGTAAACTACCTTGTCAACATGGAGGAAAATGCATAGCTCCGAACGTGTGCCGATGTCGACTGCCCTACTCTGGTCTACAGTGCACAAAGAAAAGGAAGGAATGAAACAGCTTCAGCAAAGATAAGCTGCATTTTCTTCTTGTAACTCTTAATACAGAGATAAAATCTGGGGGAAGAGATAGGGAGGAACTTAAGCGATAACTAGTTGATGTCAGGTAGCTTTTTGTCTTTAGTATTCTGAGTAAATTCATTCCTCTATGAAAGAGGAGTATTGCTGATAGTAATAAAGCTGTTAAAAATATCCAACTGTATGTAGTGTATGATGCACTCTACTGTGTGTGTAGTGTATGTTTTTCTACTGTTCTCATTTTTCTTCATAATCAGAACTATTATGTCTTGGTTGATAGAGCTGACCTTGAAGTAAAATTTACTCTTCAAATAAAATGCTTCAGATCAGGTGTGTGCTCTTCTATCTGATTATTGTTTATATTTCAGACTGGAATTGTGTTTTATTAGCAATGTGCTTTTTTAAAAAATGCATGAAACAAAACCTCCTTAATTCATATCATCAGAAGGAGTTGTTAGTGCAAGTATAACTCATCTTTGTTAAGATGACACAGTTGAAAGCAGAAGCATGAAGTTTGCATCTTTCTGGAACATCAGCAAACTGCAAGGCATCAATAATTAGGATTTTGATCTGCGTATGCTTCCTGTCCCTCACCACAATCAGATTTGATCTTCATCAGTTATGCTTTAATTAAAAAAAAAAAAAAACAGAAGTACACATTCAGACAGTATCACTTTTACCTTCTGAAAGTTTAATCCATGCTAATACTCTAAAAGAGTCCTTATCTTGACCACTTTTACAATTGTAGTATCTGATCATTTCTCTGCTTCCAATTTTATTGCTTTTCCTTATCCAAGTAAGATAGGGAAATCTATATCTCCCTTCTAGAGATGTAGACATTGATGATTCATGTTCAAGATTGTGTCTGCTGGAGGAACATAGTGGGGGATCTATGGGCCTGCAGTGAGGAAGAGCCCTTCTTGCTGGAAATCACCTGCACAGAGGATGCTGAGGCTTCCCTCCTGGGTATTTTGGCATCATTTGGGTTTTGCAGCCTTCCGAGGGGGCTGCAGATTTGATTGAGACTTCAACAAGCATTATGCTATCTTTCATCTGTTCTGTTTCTTGAAAGCTACAGCACAGGAAGGCTTTGCCAAAACATGCAAGTTGAACCAGGCCAAAAATGTTATCCCTCTCCAAGGGAAAATGAGCTAGAAGGACATATTTTTTCCAAGGATGACAAACTAACAAATATTGTCTGGAAATAAAAGAAATGGGGCATTCATATTTACTGAAGTTGTCCAGAAACAAAGCATACTGAAGGCAGATGGAAGACATAGTAAGTAAGGCTGCTGTTTTCTTTTATGAAGTAGTTGCTGCTTTGTTTAGTTGAGAATTCTTTCTCCACCCTTGCTTCAGAGGCTGTTGTACTTGGTTCAGTTGAAACCTGCTAGAAGCCTCTCTCACGGAGATTTTGTTGCCAGGAATGTGGGACAGAACAAGAAGAATGTATTTTTTGGTGCTGCTTTTACTATGGTGCACTGGATGTTTCAGATGTGCTGGTGAAAAATGTGGTTTTCACAGATGGAACAAGATGACTTCCTCAGTACTTCTTGAGGAGGTTTTATGACAATGTAATTCTGCGTCTCTATCACAGCTCACTATGGTAATCAAGCAAAAATTTAGAAATTCAGAAGTTGAGCTGAATACCTTAAATGAAATGCTAGTTGCAGGGCAGTGAGTGAAAGAAATAAATGGCATCAGCCCCAAGATTTCAGAGCAAATGAGCAGAAATATGCAAATGAGAGGAGGCACAGTATCTCAGCATTGTTCCTGGAGAGCCTGACTTTCAATAGTAACGTGCCAAACGTGACAACAGTGATTGGAACCTGAGATGTATTATAGGCATATAAGACAAAGGCCTGTGAAGCAGACCTGTGGTTGGTGTGTCTCAGCAGGCCAGAACAACTGCTAATTTAAATAGTTACCTGTTTAGAAGTAGTTAAAATGAACAAAGCAGTAGTTTGATGGAACACACCAGAAGTGAGAGCGTATTTTAGAAACAGCTTGGATGTAGCACCATCTACTGGCTGAAGGGTTTGCTGTGGGTTTTTTTCCTTCTGTTTTTAAGAAAATCCATTTAAATCTCTACAATATTTTTAGTAAGTGTCCTTGTTATTTCAAAGTCGAGCATAATCATGATGTATTATAAATGAGATCCAAATGATTGTTTCCAGAGTTGCATGTGTGTCTCTGTAAAGGGCTGGCAGTGTTCATTCTCTTTTGTTTGTTTCTCCATTCCCTCCCACTCACTGGAAGGCTGAACATGCTTGCCAGTTACAGCATGCTGTTATGGGGGGCTAGGAGTATCTCCTGATGAAAAGGTAATCTTGCATACAGAACAGGTTATTTATTTATTAGAGCTAAGCATACCACCTTATACAGATATTCTGATTCTCATTAAAGTGACTGAGAAAATTGTAAGGAAGGTGCACTGGTTGTATTTCTAATATTCTGTCATTTTAAGAGTACAAATGGAAGGGTGAGAAGTGTTTGTTTCTTATGTAATGTATAATTTACCATTTAAATTTTATATTCCACAATCAGTGGTTGTACCAAGAGTGGAGTTACTTCGTTCACTTTAATCAAATATTTTTTTCTTAACTGAGCTATGATAAGGAGTTGAATGAATTAACCCAACTATGCCACGCGCTGCCTTCTTAGAAGAGAAACAGCATAAATCTCTTTAGTCATTGAAAACCTCTTCTAACCTCTGTATATTACCCTGGTGTTAATGCCTAACCGAGAATTTAAACATTGGGTTTTCTCATTTGGGCAAGTAGTGGAATAGATATATCCTATTTGACAAGAAGGTAAAGCTTTTATACTCATATACGCTAGAATTGCATTGATTATTCTTCAAGGGTTTGCTTTTGTTAGATGGAAATGCAAACTCACTTTCTGTTCTCAGCTATGATAATATTAACACTTGTAAAAAAAGAGTGAAACTTTCAGATGTGGCCATTTTATTTTATTTTTTTAAATTTTGAAATCTTGGGTAATATGGATGTAGATGTAGGAAGGTAAGTCCTTGCTAAGGTCTGTAGTTTCTTCAGTGATATGGGTGACTACTTCCTTCAAAATTACTCATTAAACGGCATTTTAAATATCGTGAGCAATATTTAATCTGCACTTAGGAAAAGAACTTCTGCTGGCCTGCAGAGCAATTTTGGTAGAGTCAGCGGGCCTACATAGTTACTTTCAGTCTATAAGGAAATCGTGCAACAAAATTCAGTGAACAATACTCTTGTACGCCATATTGATTCAAGTTACCTTTTGCTGCTCCACATTTTCTCTGCCAACTGACTCTGTTCATACTGATGGAAAGACTCTGTATGTACACTATAACAATGATTTACTTACGTGAAAACCTTGTCCTGTTAATGCAACTTTTCCAACATGCTAAGAATCAGCGTAAGAGACTTCAGCTTGGCACAAGTTACCCTGCAGCAGACCGTCATCCCCCGTTCCAAGCCCCCAGACTATTTTTGGCCTCCTTTCTGATTGTGCTATGCAATTTTAGAACATTTTTTTTTTTTACCAGTGTATAGAAACTCTGCAACTTCCGCTGACTAAGTTGCTGTAAAACTGAGCAGCATTACTGCATTGTTGCAATATGCTTTCTAGTTACATTCAGTAAATACTATTTCATGTATGATGGACAGTAGTAACAAAAGTTTCACATAATAAGAGGGAAATTTTGAAGTATGTGTCCTTATGCCTGTACTAGTAATTTTCCTGCTTTGTGTGCTTAAAGGAACACAGCATAGCTTGGCACCAAGCTTTTAACTAGTGTAGCAAAAGTCTGGATGTGCTTTTCTTCACTCAGCTTGCATTTGGAAGATGTAAAAGAAGTTATTTCTGCCTTCAGCAACAATGAAAATCAGTGGGAAATACTAGAAGTTATTATTTAAAACCCTTTATTCAGCCTAAAATCCTAGAAGGGCATTTGTGTTGGTTCAGTTTTGTGAACAGAGGGTTGCGCAAAGTCATTAACCAAAACACTGTTCCTGGCACCTCATCCTTGAGAGCACCACCTCTGTAGCTAAATGATGCATGGAGTGGGGGCTGTTACAAAATGAGCTTATGGAATATCAGCCCGCAGTTAAAAAATATTGTGTATTCAAGACTTCAGCCTGAGGCATCAGTTCCAATAGCTGGTCAGGTTTTGTTCATAGAGTTCTTTGTGAGCTGTGAGAAAGGAAACAGTTCAAGTGAAGCAGGTTTTAAATAATAGAACAGTTCTCAACACATCTGGCTATCAGCCACCTGGATGCTGGATTAAAAATAAAAGCCATGGAGCCACTGAAACTTAAAATGCAAGTGGAAGATTGAAACCATTTCTGAAATACACACCAGAATTATCATTCTGAAATGGTGCTGAGCTCTGAAAATGCCAATTTGCTTTGCAGAACGGATTAAGAGGGCTATGGAAAGGTAAGGAGAAATGTAAGCTCCCGAAAGCTCTTACAGCTCTGAGTGGCAGTTGGCATCCCACAGTGGCAGAAAATGGCAAAAGGAATAGGATTTTCTTTCTATTCAGAATTAGTACGTATAAATGGGATATGGTTCATGAGATTAAAAATAATGAGGCTTATTTTTTTTCTTGTAAGAAAAACAGTCCACAGCCCAAAATGGTAAATTCACATGCTTAGCTGAAAGGGAGTTTTGTGTCTATTACCAGAACTCATTTGCTGAAGGAGAGGCAGAAGGAGGAAGGAAGCTTAAAATAAACTGGAGTTTCATTTGTTCCAAAACTGTCTTGCTGCTGGTTGGTGATAATAATTGGTTGGAGCGATAGGTAATGGAAGAAGCACCCATATGGACTGCTTACAAATACTTTCTGAGAAGATGTATACAGATGTCATGATGTGCAGCAAACTCCCACTCTTACCAGCTCTTATTTTGAGGTTCAGCACGGGATCTCTGTGGGTCAAACACTGTCACATTTCTCTAAGAAACATTATTTTCTCGCCTTTCCAAATGCCATTTCAAAACAGGGGCATGAAAGAGTCTTACAGACACAGCAGTCATTCTGTACTTGCATGCACACATGTGAAGGTAAGTAATGAAGAGTCAGAATCTGGCTGCTGGATACAAAGGCCTGCCACAGATAAACCAGAGTTAGTCTGCTGCTGGTTGACTGTTAATGAGCCATACAGCCCTGCCTGCACTACTACTGAAGTCTTGTTTTAGGCTATCCCTCCTTCCTCACTACCAAGCACACAAATGAAAATACAAGCTGAAAAAAAGAACTTGTGCTCTTCCTTCAATATGCTTCCAAATAATACATATGTGAACAATGTTTAAAAACAGAATGTACAATTCCCAAGTGATTATGTGCTGTCTACTTTCCTAGAGGTGCTCAGCAGATAGTACAATCTTCATCACACGTAGTCCAGTTGACACCATTAACAGACTGTGGAATTCTGGGTTTGCGTGATCTATGAAATCTCTGGTGAAGAATCAGAGGCTCTGAGGTAGCTGAGAATTGTAGAAACATACATGTTACAATGACTACAAGTTTGTTGTATTGAAGCTCTTCAAAAATTCCCAACTAACATGAATTTTTAAAAAATATTCTGAATATTCTCTTCACTTAAATAAGATCTGTGAATGCCTTCAAACTTCTTGCTATTTTCAAGCGTCACAGATCCATGCAGCATTTAATTGATACGCTTCCTTTCTTCAACCACGACGTCTTTGTACCTGGGAAGGAAAAATAAACAAATATAATAGATGAACTTATTTAAGGATCAATTTTAATGGATCTCTGCTTTCCTGATATGAAGAAACACAACATAAAGTTCAGGTTGTGCATAAAGCTTGTTTGTTTACTTGAGAAAGAAAATGTGCCATTTTCATCAGTGAGAGATATAGCACTGTCCGACTGATCAGCAATGTATTTTCTGGAGTAAGAAAAAAATGCTGATGCTTTGAAGGATGTATTTATGCAAATACTTAAATCTAAATTATTTCCTTTGTTATTATGCATTTTGGAAATCCATGCAACAAACATTACAGTTTTATCTTTACAGTGTTTGTGATGTATAGTTCTATATTTTCCAGGTACATAGGAGCAGTTATTTACTGTTCTGATTTCTTACATGTATTTACCCCATCTTTGGCAAATTATCTGATACCTAACTGAAGATGTTAATGGCACTGTATGTTGTACATGATAAAGCAAAAAAAAAAAAAAAAAATGAACTGGGAGAAATTAACGCTTGGATGAAAGTAAAAATCTGTTGCTTTTTTTCCTGTTTTTTAACTGTTCCTCACTAAAAAAAATCTGCATAGCTAGAAGTCACAGTATAGATTTTGCATTAAAAGGCTCTGTGGCGAAGTACTAAAAAGAAAGGAAATGGGAAAGATAGATTACATTGTTTTGGTTGCTGCACGAGACCAAAGAGCAGAATGGTTTTTAAAAGAAAACAGTGTAAACATTAACAGTTGCATGTAATTAAAGACAAATGTAGAGGAATAGTACCAGCAAGCAGTGCCGAAATTAGGTATGTTCCAACTCCTTAAGTGAATTCTGCATCCTAAAAATATCAAAATCTGCTGAAACTAAAAGGAGAATCGTTGATGATGCAGAGAAAAGTAGAACAGTTTCTACTTCAAAAGTTGCAAAACACTGGTAATAATATTTAATTAAATAACTTCAGTGAAAGATAGTCAGTGCTCAAAGTTACACTTGGTGATAAGAAATGTTTGCATGAAATGGGGATGCACTGAGTGACAGTGTAGCCAGGTAGGTAGATAAAAAAATATTAGGGCTTGACCTGACATTGCCTGAGAAAGTCAATAGTGGGATACTCCTCCCCAAAATGGGGCTGTGCTCTAGAAAAGAGTAATGATTGAAGTCATTCCCAAACTGGCTGCAGCAGGAAAAGAAACAACGTAATTAGAAACAAAGGAAATTTACTTCAGGTGTTGGGAAAAATTCTCAAAGTACTGGAATGAGTAAAATAATAGAATAAGTCAGGAATTTTAGGACTTTTCCCTCACTGGAGACTGCAGTGAAAAAACAAGACAAAACACTCCTTGGTGTGTTTGGTGCTGCTTTTCTGGACAAGTGGACTAAGCAATGGCTTCCAAATTGCCACATTGGTAATGGCATCTTGACACTGCAGTTACCTGAACTTTCTTCCCACAGAGGACTCCAGTATAACCAGGACGGCAGGAACACACATTAGGTGACACGCACTTGCCTCCAAACAGGCACTTCTGATTGCACACAGCTAGAACGAGAGGGATATGTGGCTTTAGTTATCTAATTACTCAGTGAAGGAAGCTTCACAGTCATGTGGAGCCAACAATACTCTTGCCTATCCCATCTCCATATACAAAGATGCAGATGTAATATGGGAGCATGCTGACAAAATAAATGAGATAGAGAGAGGGACATGAGTAAGGTGTGTTTAAAAGCAGTGCGTAGCAATGGTCTCTCAGGGCTGCTGCAGCAGCATATCATCTATCCATTGCATACATGATCTCAGACCATCTTTTTCTAGAGAGCTTCAGAATGGGCCTTTAACATAGATTTGTGCTAAAATAAGCTAAGGTACAGGACTTGCAGGTATTGCACATTTCTGCAGCAATCTAAACTATGAAGAAACAAAAAGTTTACATTGTAGGCCACATCATTCTTACGTGTTTGACACTGGATTCCTTCCCACTGTGGAGGACAATGACACGTACTTGGTCCAATGCACTCTCCACCGTTCTTACATTCCTGAAGACAGACTGCTGCACAAAAACCATCACCACAAAGTTCAGTTATATCTGAAGTGATTACTTTTTATCTACATTTGAGGATGCTCACTAGTTGCTGACTGCTTTCTACACAAAAGAGTCACATCGTCTTCACTAAAACCCCAAGATCAACAGAATGTTAGAGAACCAGAAACACAAAGGCTTGCAGTCATTGCATGCACTGAGATGTTCTGATACAACAGTCAGCTACAGAAGCCTGAAATATTAAGTCTGCCACTACATGGGTGGGTTTTTTTTTTCCAAGTTTACCTTTCCAAAATCTGAACCTCTGGGAAAGATCTTTCTGTCTGTCATACAACTTAACTCACAGAGAATCAACTCATGAATATTTGATCTTAAGTTATTTTCTATGAACCATTTTTTCTGCACATTCTCTGTTTATTAAACCATTCTCTAGAACACTATTATTTCTCATTGATTAACAGATTTTATGATGATGAAATCTCTTCTCCATAGAGTCCAAAAATATCTAACTCCTGTCAATATGGCTGATTTTTTTTTCAATGGAACTTTCCAATTATTACAAAAAATAACACAGGGAAAATTGTTTTTCATCCACGCCATCATGCATCTCACTGTCCATATCAGTATCTGAGCCTCAGGTGGGGTGATATGACAGACACTCACGTTTTATCTATTATATTTCTACCATCCATGCTCATGCTGATTTTCACATAAACTGTGCCTTTATCCAAGCTGCCACATTTCATTTACGTGCCATCTATAATTTCATCAAGATACAACGCAATCCACAGCTGTGCTTCCATCACAGTCCTATTTTTATCTTTCCTAGAGAATTTATGCCCATTGCATTTTCTATTCCAATCATTTCCCACTGTTTCCACAGCTTTCCAATGTTTCACTGTAGTTCTTTTTCTGTGATATCTTTTTTTTATGTCCTATAGTACAAACTGAAATTCTTTCTGTTCATTGACCCAGTTCTTTGCAGCTGTATGTATTCAAAAGTACAGATGCATTTTATTTAGACAAGAGTGGAGAAAGAAACAGAAATATATGTCATTCAAGAATTAAAAGGATATTTTGGTCTCATGATTTAGCCTGAGCTGCATGGTATTAGTTCTCCATTCTACATTTTGCTGCCAAGTTACAGATCACTGTTTGTCAAAGTGTGTATATTTAAGAGTTCTTTGTCACTAACTTAATATTATGTGTTGACAGAGCTGTCCTTTGACCATACATTACTTTCGAGGCATGGTTCTCCTGTTAACTACATGATACTTACGTGTGTTACATTTTTTTCCACTCCACCCTGAAGGACAAGAGCAAACATTGGGCTCTACGCATCTTCCTCCATTCATGCACGTTGGCTCACAGACACCTTAAATTCAGAAACGTGCTGGTAAATATTTTTTAATGGTTTACTTTTATTTATTGGTTACTTTCATATTCTGGAAGGATTTTAACACTAGCTTACTTTTTTCACATCTTCTGCCTGTGTAACCTTCAGGACAAGTACAAATGTTGTTTCTCATGCAGTGGCCACCATTCTTGCAAGGCGGCCTGCAGACAGCTAAAAGATATAAAGGAGAAAGGCTGTTGTTTGCTTTTGCAACATACTTCCAGGAAATTAGTGCAACACTAAAATCCTGATAGTGCCAAACATCGATATAAACTACCAAGCCTGTCTAGCAAAAATCATATTAGTGGATTTATTACATCAATAGCAAATACAGAATAAGATAAGAATGTGTCAAGGTTGGCAAACGTATGTCTATACAAGTGACCAGACTATATAATATACAATGCAGCTGGTCAAGTGGCTGAACACTGCTTAAGAGTTGAGTGCAAGACAGAGAAAGCAAATTTTTAGTATCTCTTCTTGAACATCGATTCAATCAGCCATAAAAGCTTTACATATATATGTTTATGTTGTACGCTACTTCTCTGAAGACTTGATTATGAAATCTGTCTCAAGCTTAACAATGCTTTCTTACTGATTATCTCATAATGACAGGAAATAGGAGGAAAAAAAAGATTACCATTCTGACACCGGGCTCCATAAAATCCATGTGGGCAGAGGCAAACACCTGGCTTAGTACAGGAACCACCATTGAGACATACAGGGTCACACATCGCTGCACAAACAGGGTGAGGAAAAGTGAGAACCATGACAACAAAATGAAATCCATAAAATATCTACTTCTGTTGCAAGGACTGCGATTAAATGCCTCAGATGAGTTCAGATTATGCTATTCACTTAAAATCTCTACCCAAAAATCTGAGATCGGTATTCTAGAGCTGCTACTTGGCATCAGAACAAGCATGCAGAGACAAGAGAGGGGGTGTGGGGGCACCCCAGCATTAAGCAGCCACCCAGTGCTGCTGTCTGAGCCACATGGTTACAAATTTCAGATTATGAGAGGCCTCTCAGGAACGTGGAACTTGCAGGAGTCCACAGTGGGGTCTGTCCCCTGTTACCTGTACTGCACGTTGGTCCATACCATCCAGATTTACACTGGCAGATGTCTGGAGTGAGACATTCACCGCCATTTTCACAGTGTCTGTTGCAAATCACTACCATCCATCCGTCAAAGAGGGAAAAAAAAATATGTTACAATTTATCCTTCATCCATTTTTCAGTTCTTTCCCAGATATTAACACTGGAAATTACACACAATATCACTAGTGGAAGAAGAATTGCTGAATAGATTGATCCTATCTCAAACCCAGAAAGAGGTTGCACTACAGGTATATGAAACATCCTTCCATGCAATTACTCATGATTCGGTTTTATTTAGTGTTAGCAAACTATGATATCTAGGAAAACGAAATCCAAGATTATATGTTCAGATTACATGATGGATTTGATAGACTCCAAGAAAGTTCAATCAGGTATCCATCACTTCAACAAGCGTAGACGTATGGTACTATTTCAGGTTCAACAAACTCCATGTTTCCATGTTCCTATTCAAAACTTAAAAACTACTTGCAACTTTTATAGTACATTATGTTTTCAAAATTTATACACCAGTACTATTTAAGTACTGATCATAAAACCCAAGCATGAGATCCGTCAAAGAGGCAGGAGTCTTAGACACAGCACATCAGATATTTAAACTATAACTTGCTTTCCTGTTCCCAAAGAACGGGAAGATTTTCTGTATTGTTTGTTTATGATTTTTTTACTTACTTGTATCACATCTTGGTCCTACAAAACCATAGGGGCAGGTACAGAGATTTCTGGCCAAGCACGTGCCTCCATTTTTACAGGATGGTTTACAGTATGCTGTGAAAGTGGAATTAAGTTGTTCAAGAAATCACATCTGAAAAGATGTGTGGATTGGTCATGCTTTAGCAGACCAGAAAGAACTAGAAATAAAATGAATGTTATGCCTTTTTACAAGAACAAACAAGAACTTAATTTCAACAGAGCACACACAGTTCCAACATGGGTGGCCTCCCACAGAGAATGGAAATGTATGACAATTTCCAGACAGGACTGCAGTCTTCCAGCTTCCATGTTCAGCTTAGAGGCATATACAGTTACTGGTGAACTCTATTTGCTGTGAAAGTTACTATGGCCACCGTCTTTACATAATTTCACATTATCAGAAATACTGAAGGAAAACCTATGCTTATCTCTCATCTGTATATTATTATACAAGTGTAAGGAAACATGCAACATAAATCCACCTGAACAGACTGAGGAAGCCTACAAATTAGATGTGGCCAGAATCACAGGAAGAACACTCAGTCATTTTGAGTCAGTACACTAATGGTCCAAATCTATCCACAGAAGGGTTCGTGGTGGCAGGGTCTTTCCAGCTGGCAGCGTCTTTCCAGCTGGCAGCCTTAATCAATAGGCTTGACCAGACTTCCTTTCCTGCTGCCTGTCCTTGGGAACATTGCTCACTTCAGCAGAACTGCTAAGCGATCTTACTAAGAATATCCTAATGCATGGTGACTGGGAAACTGTTTTGAGGTGATATGTCTAGAATCCAGATCTCGCATTCACTTGAGAACATCCCAACCATCACTGTCACACAGAGCTGGGTGCCACCATGACGTGCCATTAGGAACTCTTCCTAAGAGAATGCAGTTAACAGCTGTAGCTTCCTGTACTTAGAGAAAGGCAAATCATGAGTAAGCAAACTGGGTCACCACCTGGAGACAGCCTGTATTCTCTATACAGTCAATAGAGAGAAGAAAGTATTTACATTAAATTATTCAGAAACTGAATTATAGAGAATTCAGATGGCTGTTTGAGACATCCTTTTGTATTCTTACCCTCTTCCTCAAAGGAACTGAGATTTGTATGCATCAGTTTAGGGATGGCAATACCCAATCAAAGGCACCTAAGTTAGAGGGACTGTATTCTACCCATGGATCTGCTGGGAAGGCAGATGCACGCCCATGAAAGTGAACTGCAATTTGTTGACCTTTGTTTTCTTGAAAGGTGCTGAAGGGGTGAAGTGGAGAAGAGCAACTGAATAAATGCCCAGTGGAAAAAGCACAGGAGATCTGTTTCCTCAGATGTGAGTGATAAAAAAAATAAATAAAAACCAACCAATGTTTTTTCTTTTTTTTTTTTTTAGATCAGCATACAGTGCACTGATGATGCAGTAAGTTAAATCAAAGTATGATATTTTGCTGTCATAACTTACTAAACATAGGAATCTCTGTTAAAGTAAAAATCAAATGAACTTGCATTCCTGTCAGAACGAACAGTTATGAAAGTCACTGACAGCAACATTCAGACATTTATGAATTCAAAAGTACAAAATATTCTGTTTACCTTCTTCACAAGTGGAGCCACTGTAACCTGGTAGACATTCACAGACATTGGGCTTAATGCATTTTCCATGGTTTTTGCAATCAGGTCTGCATAGAGCTGTGCAAATCAACAGTGATCTTAATCATTAACTCATTTATATGAGCTACCATGGGCTAAATCAAAATGCCATACTCACCTGTCTGACAGTTATAACCAGCATAACCAGGCTTGCACTTGCAAATATTGGGTGCCACACACTCCATATTTTTGCCACATGTTTGTCTACATATTGCTGAAAGGCAATTAAGAAAACAGTGAAAGGAATAAAGAAACAAACAGTGGCATTTCAGCCTAACTATGTCCTACTTGGCACAATGAACATACCACAAAGAATCAATCCATTCCCTGATCATAAGAGGAGAGCCTGAGATACATCAGAAAAAAAATGTTTTTAAGTATATCCACCCAACTAAAAACCTGTAAGCTAAATATTAAGAAGGAAATAAAGAAATTCAATACTATATGCATTTTACCAATCACACATTAACAATGTACTCTCACACTATAAAAATGCAAGAGCTGTTCTGGAAGTAATGCCTCCTATTTTATTATGTTGGCCCACAACATCAGAGACAGATGGTGGTGGTGTGGCAGTAAGGCTGAACCTTCCCTACAATATTCCATTAAATTTGCTGCCGTGTGACAGATGGCAGCAGAGGGGCAGTCTTACAGAATGGAGTCTGACATGGAAGTGCATATTAAGCAAAGGTGTGTCACTGAATTCCTCCATGTGGAAAAAATTGAGCCCATTGACATTCATCTTTTGCTGAATGCCTATGGAGACCAAACAGTGCATGTGAGCACAGTGAAGCGGTGGGTGGTGAGTTTCAGTAGTGTTACAGAGATGTGAGACAAGCCACATTCTGGATGTCCATGCAGAACTGTCACTCTACAAAATGAAGATGGTCTCGATCAGCTCATCCACGTGAATAGGTGGACTGCAACCAGGGAACTGTGTATGAAGTTGAATATTGGCTTCTATATGTTGGAAATGATAGTGACACGTTAAAATATTGCAAAGTTTGTGCAAGGTAGGTCCCACAAATGTTCACATAGAACAGAAAGACCACTGCATGCAAGTTTGTCAGGACCTACTGAACCAATACAAGCCTGAAGATGACAGTTTCCTGTAATGCACCAATGATGAGACAGGTTGTCACCACTATAAGCCAGTCAAACCAGCAGTTCATGGAGTGGCAACACATGAATTCTCCATCGAAGAAAAAGTTCAAGATGTAGCCCTCAGTGGGTAAAGTTATGTTCACTGTCTTCTGGGATAGGACAGAGGTGATCCTTCCGGATTTCCTGGAACCCGGACAAATCATCAACTCTGACCACTACATTACGATACTGACTAAGTTGAAGGCTCAAAATTTCAGAGTCGGGAGGGAGAAGAGGACAACCTTCTTCTTGAAACATGATAACTGCAGCACCCATACCAGTTTGAAGACCGTGGAGCACATCACCATTCCTGGTAGGACTGACTTAGCATACCCACTGTATAGTCCAGATTTGGCATTTTCTAACTTCCAACTGTTTGGGCCAATGAAGGACAACTGTATGGGCAATATTTTCCTAGCAATGAAGCCCTCAAAGCAGCTTTGAAACAGTGGGTCACCTCCACTTGTGCAGATTTTTACAAGCGTGGCATGCAGGCTCTTGTTCATTGTGGGCAAAAATGCATAGCTAATGGTGGTGACTACACTGAAAAATGGTGTTTTGTAGCTGAGAATTTGCTCTGTCAAATAGTGTTATTGTGCTCTTTTTGTCTGTTGTAATTTCCATGTTCCATGGAAATAAATAGGAGGCATTATTTTCAGAGCAACCTATATATAAAAAAATTATTCTCAGCAAAGCATTTAGTTACAGTCATTTGCAATACCTCTACAATTGAAGCCATCCCCATAGTAACCATAAGGACAACGACCACACTTGACTCTGTCATCCTGACTTGGCTCACAAGTTACTCCAGGAAAACAGGGTAGGTCAGCACAGGTTACTGCTTTAGGAAGCACTATTTCATCTAAATCTTCAGGAAGCATTTCTGGTGGGACAGTCACTTCAACAAGCGCAAAAGGTAAAGGACTCACTCTATGCTTGGCTAACAAGTGCTGAACTCTGTGAGCATTTCTACCTTTAAATACATTGTGTGGCAAAGAAAGCCCTTTGCTTGTATTCGCTGAACTGCTAAGAGAAGCCTTCCTGTTAGTCTCCCAATGACTGTAGGCCTCAACTTTTGCCCTTGTTTTCTTCTCAGCTGATACAGCATGGCTCCTTGAAGAAGCTGTCATCACTGTGTTTTCTGGAGAAGCCCCTTCTGTGCCAGTAAGGTGTCCACTGGTGCTACCAAGAGCGTGAGCAATGTTTTCAGTAACATCTGATTGTACAGAAGCACTTCTCTGAGTGCTATCTGACTTCTCAGTGGTGACTGTTTTTGGTCTGGAAGCTGATAGAGTGCTAGTATTGTCCATTTCTATAGAAATAAATCTTTGGGGGACATCGGTAGAACTGGGAACAGAGCTCAAGACGTTGTCAAATGATGACTGTTCAAAACCTACAGAATGTTAGAGAAAAAGGAGAAAAGATGTACAGAAATATTACAAGACTTTTTCTTTTGAGGATGGAGAACGTCTTCTGAACAGAAAAAGATATGTTGCATTCATTCCTCTCCTCTCATGTGTTACACAAGAATAAATGTTTGTAGTCAGACATAAATCTCAACTGGCAGACAGTACTCTGGCTATATCCTTTCCCACTCTCACCATGGCCTTTTGGAGCAGGCAGCCAGGGATATTCAGATATTGGGTCAACATATAACTTTACTGGCAGAACAAATTACTAGTGCCATACCAACTAGATTACTGTAATGGTGTTTCAACAAAAGATACTGCTTACTGTTCACATGTATGTCTAAATGCAGGTAATAAGCCTAGAGTCTGGAAGCAGATATTTAGTCACAATATATACTTACCAACTTACACTTACATCACATGAAGTATTTTATATGAATAATTCACCACTTTGTAGCAAAAGAATTATTGTGTTTTAGTTTACTTAATTACTTCAGCTATCTCAGAGATCTCCAATAATTCTCTGAACATTCTCTTCATTTTCATAGTTTTTGTATATTTTTCATTTATAGAATATTACATATGTGTTTTCAATGACAAAGACGGACTTAGCCTTCTCTCTGATAGTAATGGAAAATGAATGAGAAATGCTCCATATTCTGCCCAGAAAAAAAGTGGGTGTTCTGGTGTACTGTAGAAAGGAGTACGGCACTGTAATCCAAGAATGGCAGAAGGCCTTCAATGGGTTTTTAGCACTATGCGTTTGAGCAAGAATGAAGTTGGAAGAGACTGTTCAACTTAAGATCTGTCCTTTGGAACAGTATTAGAAAACTGTAAACAAAAGGTTAAACTGCCCTCAATCTTATTGCAAAGTGTTATAATTCTCAATGCTGAAAAACAAAGCATTAGGAGAAACAGATAAAGAATTATCCAGCATTGGCAAGTGAGTGAGAGAGCATTTTCCTCCCCTGCTAACAATTCAGAGATGAAGAAAAAGACACCCAAGGAGAATTCTCTGTGAACAACACCTCAGCAGGCACAGAGCTGGAAATGCCAGCAGTAGTGTTAAAGGAGTTTTGGAATTAAGAACCTTCATTTGCCATACTCTTCACCTTTCTTCTGAATTAAAGTATGAAAATGGCATTCAACATAATGCCATAAACTTTTGCTTATCTCATATAACAGATGTCCCTATCCCCATGTTACCTATTGTACGTCAGTGGTTAGTCACAAAAACAAAAGGCAGCAGTGAGAATGTCATATATCACACTGACAGTGAAATGACTTGACTGACCTAAGGGATTTGTTGATATTGACATTTCAGTGTCATTTATAAGATCAGAAATAAGAATGCAAACCAAGTCATTAATTTAATTTAGTTAAACTGAAAAATTAAAGTGAATAACATAAAGCTGACTAAAACCTTTAACTTCCCAGCTATATTCTTATCAGTATGTGAATCAGAAATTTCACTATCTTGATGAAATAAAATCACCTTTATTCTCTCCAGCTTCTGTGGAATCTTTTCTTTCAGCATAAATATCTTCAAAGGTTTCTAAAACAAAAAATGAGAGAGCACATTAATAGTTACTTTTATTTCAACAGCAAATAAATTACAGAATTCCAATTGAAAAAATAACTCAAAATTAAGACAGCAGATGAAGAGTAAAAAATGTTTCTTAAAGATTTGCATTAGATTATGTTTAAAATACCAGTTACTCAGAAATTGCATAATAGGACACACTAAATTAATGTTAGGCACCTGATTTCTCAAGTGTCTTTATTTGAATAAATAGTTCTATACTAAGCAGCCTAAAAGCAAAGCATTTTGTCAACAGTTACTCGTATTATGAAAATAACACAGAAAAAATACACTGCACAGATTCCTAGTATTATACGAAAGAATGTGGGCATTTGGTAGCTATTTCTTTTCTAAACATTTGGAAAAGGAGTTTACAGCTGTGTGACCTGCTACATTCTGATACTGTGACCATCTGAGATTCTCTCTCAGTAGCCAACAGTCAGAGTTCTTTTCTGCTGACTACTGTAGAGTTCTAATTTACACAGCACATGCAGAAATATCTTGTCTGATTATAAGAAGACAATAGTATTCTTCTGAAAAACAGGTCATATTACCGTAGCATGACTTCCCATCTCCATGTAGATTATTTGGGCATGAACCGCAATAGTAAGAACCAAAAGTATTGAAGCAAAATACTCCAGGGAAGCAAGGGTTGGATGCACATTCATCTATGTCATCTTGACAATTTTCACCTGCATTCACATACAGATTTTTTATAATACTGTTGTCACCAGACCTTGACAATACTTTTATAAATGATAAAAGTAGAATATATGTAGATGCAAAAATACAAAGAAGTGCATATACTAAATACATCAAAATATTTCAGTACATCTAATAAGTGCAGCTCACTATGTTTGTTGCATATTTTTTTTTATCATATGCCAAGTTTCTTACTTATTTCAGAATACGAAGAGGATGAGTTCTGTGGACTACATTTATGTGCAGGCATGGGAGAAACCATGCTGGGACCAAACCTATCATTCTTGTTTTACCATATTCACCAGAGGAAAACAGAAAATCTAAATGTGAATATATAATGTAGTAGTTTACCTTGAAGTTCAGGTGGGCATTCACAGTAATAGCTGTTTACTCCATCCACACATTTGCCAGTACCACACCGGTTGAGTTTGCAGTCATCAGTATTCACTTGACAGAGATCACCTTCAAATCCAGCCACACACACACACAGGTATCTCCCACTTCCAGGTGGGAAATTAATGTTTGTCACACATGAGCCATTATTCAGGCAATCACATGAATTCACCCTGACCTACAAAACAAGACAAATAAGACAGTTTTCTCTTTTCATGAACTAGCAATGAATGTTGTAATTAGATATTGTAAACATCTTACTAGCACGTGTCATTTTACTGTAATATTAATTACCTCTATTTCTACCTTAGTCTCCGCATTGCAGTCATCTGTCAAAGAAAATGTTAATTTACGGGGATTCTTTGACACAGCTTTCCACAAAAGGAGACCTGATGGGGAAAGACTGGCACCTTCAGGACCAGACTCCAATGTGAAAAGAATAGCAGAGCCCTCTGGATCTGAAGCCAAAAACTGATATACAAAATCTTCTCCATAAAAAGTCTGTAGCATACCCTGAAAAGTTTCAAGCACTGGAGGCTGGTTGTCTGTAACAAAGGAGATATTTTCTCTTTTAAGCAGGAGTTGCAATATACTTATAAAAATTTAAAAGGAACATATCTGTCTGTTAGGGAAGACACATGTGACTATTTCTTTTAAATTCTAAAGTCATTTGAACAGCACAGGAAAAAAGAACAGATATTTTCATTATAATTGTAACAACATTAACAAGAAATTGCAGTATGTAACAGCCTGTAAAGATTGATTGCATTTACATACAAAAAGGCATCAAAATTTATTGAAATTAAACATTGTTTTTATAAAGAGTTGCAGTTTAAAAGTGAAAGTACAGAAAGCCATGAAAATCAAGTTATTGGTGTTTCCTTTAAGAAATGAACAGACATTGTTAAGTGCCACTTGGGAATGGGCTGAAATGAGCGTCTTAGCAAAACTAAGCATGGGATGATGGAATAGGTAAGGTACTCACTGTTCCTTGGGAGCATTTTAGCCATACAGCCTACTCACTGTTAAGTCTGACAAAGTCTATTAAATACTCCTGCACTGCTGGACTCTAACTTGTTTGGCAGGAGTTGTTAGATCTCTAGAGACACCAGGTGAAAACAAACATGCAAAACCACCAGCACCAGTTCAGTGAAACATCAGTGGGAAGCAGAGAGAAATGCAAACCCTGAGGCAAGTGCAAGCTTTGAAGTTGGGGTGTGGGAAAGAGATTAAGATTGTTAAATTAAGGTTTACTGTGAAGTGACCACTCCAAGCAGGAACGCACCAACTGTGGCAAAAAGAAAAACACAAAGGGAGAAGAATTTGTAACCAATGCCTCAGCACTTAAATTCTTACACCCTGTTTCTGATGTCGTCCAGCCTAGAGAAAAGTTTGTGTTCCTTGGATTTGGGGAATTGCCTCTGTTTTATATTCTTGTTTCTGTCTTTAGTAATATTGAATTTTAGTGTATGGCTCTAACATAGAAATCTCTTCACAACCGCTGGATGAGTTTAGGTTTCATTCTTTTGAAATGGGTATAGCCACCTTGACTTTCAGTAGGAGTTAGAACTAGCAAGAGATTGAGTGAGGCAGCCACCACAAGTCCTATTCATACAAGAGCCATGATAATCCAGGCAGGGTCGTGCCAGCACTTCCCCCATGAAACACTGATGTAATTCTTGTATTTGAGATTTGATGAACCTGGGTTGATGGGGAAAGCTGGATGGCTACTAGTAAAGCCACACACCATTTGACAATGGGATCAATTTGATCTATCTATCCAGCAGTCAATGTCTGAACCAAAAGCGCTACAGCTTCTTTGTACTATAACAAATATACAAACTTTGTACTATGGAGAGACAGAAAGCTAGAAACTCTAGATGATGGTCCTCTTTTCATGGTATGGTTTCTAATTGAACTGAAGTATGAGATTCATGAATATACACTGAAGTATTTGCTTAGGCCATGCATCTATGCAATCAATGTGACTTACGTCCAAATATTAAGTGGTTAATTAACACGACCTGCCTTTTAATCCAGTTTCTTGTGTTCACCTCATGTTTGGTGTAAGTCGAAGACTGTATGGAACAAAATCTTGTATTAAACATTGTTACTAGGCCTATGAGATGTTAGCAACATTTATGCAAAGCTCTTTACAGAGCATTTTCACGTATATATGTATACAGAAAAGCTGCTGTTGCAGATAAGCTGCTTACGCAGAGCTATATTGCTGACATTGTAAGTTAGATAACTTATACAATTTTACAACTGCAATTTCATGTATGATTTTCCTTGCTCTGCCTGCAATTGTGAACTCACAGGTAAATGAATCCACTGTTTGACGATCATGAGAGTAATGTAGAAAGAATAGTAGCTTATATGCTACTATTAACACCCTAAGTTAATTAGTGATTGAGTTCACAGAGCTCACAGATGACCTTTAAGCAGGAGGATGGACTCAGGCATCCTGAGATCTCTTCCACTCTGAATTTTCCAGTGATGACATTATGTGTATACAGACTATTCGATATCTGCATAAGGAGTACCTGTTCAAAAAAGTGAAAGAAAAACCTTGCCTAAGAACATGCAGCCGATTGTTGGGAAATACCTTTTATTCCTAAATGTTGAATACACTTGTGAACATAACTGTACCAAAAATCAAAATGCTGTTAGCTGCTAATAAGGCTCAAAGAGTTGTTAATTTCAGTAGTTTCTTGTTAGTTACTGTGAACAGGGAAAAAAAAAAACATCAACAAGTCTGTCTTTCACAAGTTTAGTATGGAAAATGAAACATCTTTTTCAGAAATTAGGAGAAATGCAAGATGAAAAACAAGAGCAAATTGCAAACTAAAATAGTACCACTGAGCTTTAGCTGAAACACTTAACTAAGCTCAAAACTTTGGTATATCTATTCATTTTGAAACTCAGTAGAACCTAGACTTCTTGATACTTAAAAAAAAAAAAAAATCAAACACACAACAATCAGAACTATTTAGAACTTACTTTCAACAACTGACCAAGTTAACCTTGATGTGTCAGGTCTGCAGAGTAAGCAAGGGCTGATTGGATTCGTGTCACCTTCACCATAACAGAGTCCATCTATGTTGCATGTTTTCTCCTTTTAGAGAAATGGCAATGTGATTCCTTAATCGTCAGTTGTCAAACAGTAAATCACACAATCGTATATTTGTAAAATTTTGTATTTGTAAAGTGTCCAAATCTAACAAATCTAATCCTAATCAAACCTAACCCTACATTCTACTTTTAGAAGTAAACAAATGACAGCATGTTTGGCTTTACTTGTCAATTATATACAGTGTTTTTGTTTTTGTTTTTCCTTCAAATTTGTCTCTTCTGAGCTTCTCTTTTGGTGCTTTTCATTTCTGGGCATGAAAAACTCCTGTTGTAAATGAGAACAGGATGTGTGTTCTTTCTACCTGAAGAGATGCATATTTTTGTAATTTAGACAGAGAAATGAAATATATACCTTTAGTGCACATAATCCAGATTCCTGTAGTTCACATATCTGACAGGCTCCATCATATATTATCATCGTTTTAGCATTGCTGTATGTTAATCCATCATTAGAAATCTGCAAGACATAGAGTAAAAATAGTTTAACTAATATAGTTATGAACATCTCAGCAGCACTCACTGCTATCATGGGATTCAATTCAATGACAGGCATTACATTTAGCTGTTTAAACTCTCATAATAGTCAGCAAAACTCTAATGAATCATATCAACAAGATTAGGCAGACATTCAACTGACTACATGTAGGTGTCTATGCTAGGGTAGAATGAACAGTTTTTAGTGTCTATTGACCTTATTGACTCCAACTGCATAATATCTTAGCTGTCTACCACACACAAACATTCATGCATATACACTGACCTCAACTCATTTTTTCCGTCAACATACTGAACGCCATTTGAAATGCGCTAGGGTAACTACTTAACCTTTACCTTCAACTCCTGAAGGATGCATCCCTCTGTAGGTTCTAAGGGTAGCCCCTTATAGGGAGCAGTCCCCTTGCAGGAAGCACTCTGTATTTAAGCTTAAGAGATTAAATGAGATGCCACGTTAAGCAAGCAGAATTTCACCCACTGTACCATTAAAAAATAATAGTCATCTACACAATGTATTTTCATTTTAGTATCTGTAAGCGAACATTTGAAATTTCTGAAAGTACCTTTATTTTCCACCAAGCAATGGGTTTATCATCAACCAGATCCACGACATCAGGTTGTGGGCCATTATTTGGTAACTCGCAGTCGACAGTCCTGACATTTTGGAAGGCAGCTGACGTAATTAGAGGTTCTCCAGGAATCCACTGGCTATCAGTATACTAAATTTTAGGACAAATAATTTGTTTTTCAGTGAAATAGAATATGAAAATATTTTTATCAGAGAAAAAAACAACAAAAAAAAACCCCATGTATTGCTTAGTGTTTCAGTGTGTCAACTGCCTCTGGATTAGAATGCTGTGGGAAATATTAAATGTCATTTTTTCCCCCACAAGTAGATTTCTACCTGAGCCTGTTAATGTGAAAGATGAGAAGTCTTTCCTTGTGCATGGCACTTTAGCATGGCATTACCAAGAAGGATTCTTCAATCTGGAGAGTGATGGAAGAGTTAAGCAGTGGGTGATCCTCTAAGTAGCACTGATCTGATGTAGCAGTTACGTTATGCCTCCCTATCTCTGCTCACAGAAGCGGACAAGCTTTAGTCAAATGAACAGATGAGGTTCTGGCAATGCTCAGCTATGATTTTGGGTGCCAGCAAATACTGGCAGTTAGCCACTAAATCCTTGCACAAATGAACAAATTACAACATTAACCCTGTAGAATTCTTTTCTATACTACAGGAAGGGCAAGTCACCCAAGGATCTGTCTTGAGTTCAAGATAACAGAATAGGAATGGTAGTGCTATGTGACAGAAGTATGGATTGCAATAGGAAGCAGTGTTAAGCATATTGAAAATAGGGTTAAGTAGATTAATAACTGAGAGAACAGCAAGATCAAAATCATGCTGAGCCTAACTAAGTTTTACTGAGTTGACTATTTTTTCAGCTACTGAAATAAAGTGAAACATTTATTTTATCCCAACCCTGATGCAGGGACCACACTTTTGCATTTCTTCAGATAAAAAAATCACTTTAAAAAATGCTCAAAAGACAAATTAACTATTCTTGTTCAAACCAAACTTTTTCAGTATTCTTTCATCCTGTGCTGAGAAATTAATGGCAAGGGTGAATAAAAATGTAAAAACTAAGCATTTACAAACATGCGATTTTGAGATCACTGATGCTTTGAAATGTGATGCAGTTTATCTTTCCAAAAGCATTTGGTATCAGCTGGAGACACATTCAGATATTTTTTCAGAAATATTATTGCTCAAAATTTTTGCTTAAAAATCTATTAAAAATCTCCAAATCTACTAGAACAAAGTAAGGGGGGGTTATACACATTCCAATCTTTTGCAAAATCTAAATAAATTCTGGCACTGTGTAATCATTAACTCCTTGGTCATGTCCTGCCCAAACCAAATGCTTCTGGGAAATTTTGGTCAGTTAAATTTATCTCAAAATACTTACAAGAAGTGGTATATGTTGTAACTCCACTGGCATGCACAAAACCACCATTATTCCAGTCAGAAAATTAAAAGGAAACAAACTTACTTTCCTTGGTAGTTTCAGGAAGAAAATAAAAAAAATCAAAATAAAATAAAACACAAAACCAACAAAGGATATCACAATAAGAGTGATTATCTAGAAAGTCTGTGTAGTTCAGAGTCATGTACACTACCACAGAGCGTTGTATCAGAGTATCTTGCCATAAGTTAAGACAGAGGCAATTCAAATTGTTGCAATCAAACTCCCAATAGTTGTCTGTGAGATGGTCTAAAATTCTGAAATCCTAAATAACCTATACTCTTAACTTTCTCTTTTCAAGCCAACTAGCAGATGAGTGGATAAATGTGAACAAGAAAAAGAAATTGTAACCCACACTGCTTAATGGTAGCATCTACTAGAACTAAGGAAAGTATTTTTTTGTTGTCTCAGGAGCAGAAGTTTCCCATTGAATGTTTTCCCTTTTGTCATTCTCTCCCCTCAGTCATCATGAGTGAAAACCAGTTTCATTTGGCAGGTTTTTTTTATTCTCATGTATATTATGATGTAAAAACTTGTAATCACAGATTGTTCATTTCAGGCTAACACTTGTAAATGGCTTTTAATTTTGCCTTGGGCAAATTCTAGGTCTGACTAAAAACATTCTGTCTGTACAGACTACTCTGACATTACAGTGCAGTACTTTTAATCTCCTGTTCAAACCTAGGCTATAGAGCTGACATATTATTAAATAGCCACAGTATTCTGCCCCTGGGAAATGGACAGCATCTCGAAAATGCCTTTTTCTTTTTTGTAACGGATTTATTATGTTTATAAAAAGGCTATTTTGAGCATTGAGTTTGAGACAGAAATCTAGTGATGTCTTTAACCTTGTTGTCCTTTTTCAAAGAGCTGGTACTTCACTTCCTCTCCATAAGTACTTAAAAAGAAAAAAAAAAAAAAAAGAAGAATAGAAAGAACAAGAAATGTACTGGTTGCTACCAATAGGGCTACCTTTGCCCTTTCCAGATGGATAGCTGCTGTTTGCTGTTATCTCCCTCTTAGCCGCGGAACATTCCCATTATATTCTGTACTTTTATCATTGAGGAAAGTGCAATCTTGCAAAGACTTGAGTGCCTGCTGCAAAGTGCTGAGTGCTTCTGCTTTTAGCTTCAATTAAAGGATTGGATTGTACCAACATAAATGATGGTTTTTCCTTATTCACAGAGAAATTTAAACAGAATTATTACTATACAAGGAAACCTACTTGCAATCTGATAATTTCACACTTCAGATTAGATGATTCCCTGAAGCCACGTCCAAAAGCCCTCACTGATGTGCAGTCATACTGACGAATATCACATAGCCCAGCATTTTCCAGCTCTGTAATTTCTGGAGCTTGGTCTTTGAAGTAGAGATTAGACAATAAAGGTCAATATAAGGAGCTCATTCATATGCATTTACTTTAGGCAATATATTTATTTCTCTGCCCAACTAAGAAAACTGTCAACAACAAAATCTGGAGCTAGTGGAGAAAAGGTACAAACAGTAACCTCTTGTGTCATTAAAATGAATTTTACCTTCAAAGCTAGGCTTTTTGTCTTCTCTTGGAACTTCAGTTTTATAAAGCAGATGAAATATTCATGCAATAAGAAGCTCTTGTGAATATGTGGTCTATCT
Source organism: Gallus gallus (assembly GCF_016699485.2). Taxonomy (NCBI): domain Eukaryota; kingdom Metazoa; phylum Chordata; class Aves; order Galliformes; family Phasianidae; genus Gallus; species Gallus gallus. Next base: position 26,558,681 of record NC_052533.1, read on the forward strand.
TCTCATCTACAATTCTTTACATCACACTTGCAATGTAAAATGTAAATGAAGCTCAGGTTTTATATATAGGAACTTGAAAGTTACTTGTAATAATGTATAATGGATTTTTTTTGGTTAAAGACTTAAAGAAAAAACATCACATGTGAAGGATGGTTCATGAAATAAACTGACAAAGTTTAGAATACTCAAATATTTTCTCTAAAGGCAAAGCCCATCTACTTGAGTTAAAGAGGAAGCAAATATTTCTGTTTTATTACTCTCTTCTTCCTCCATTTGTTTTAAATACATTAATATAACAAGAATACTATTACAAAATAAAATATTAACAGTTCTGAAAGAGTTTTGAATTTTCTAAAACTTCTCTTATTTTCACTGTGTTATCTGCTTATCTGCATTTTCAGTCAATGTCTTACTTAATGAAAAAAACTTGCCCAGCAGTATTTGGTAAACTTTTTTCTTCACCATCAGTTCTGCTTCCACATTTAACAGTTCACCAAGATGTAACATCACCAAAAACATCCCAGTTCCAGTTAATAAGCAGGACTGCAGGAGTGTATGGATGTGGCAGATCTCCCTGAAGAAGACAGCATGTGGAAACACACTAATCTCTTGAGGCAGTGCTCTGGATTGCAAACGGAGTAGTACATTTTTTAAATCTGACATACCATAAACCAAGCCCATGTTTTCCCCTTGGGAAACAAGAAGGCTAAATAGAAAACAATAATGGCTGTATTAAATTGGAGCTAGACTGCTGGATAATGAACAGGCCCACCACAGGGAACCCCTGTCAGTGCAGGAAGAGAAAAAAAATAAAAGCAAGAGAGAAAAGCAGTGAAGTAAAACATATGTTGTGCAAACACGGAGACCGTTATTTCAGTAAATCTCATTGTTTTTCCCCACCTACCAGACAGTATACTGCAGTCGTACGAACCATAGCCTTGAAAGCATGCACAACCCCATTCTGTACATTCTCCATTACCACTGCACAGACTGGGACACTTCAATGCAATAAGCATGCTCTCAACAAACCCTTGAAGTTCCTGTTGATTGTAGTTTATTTCTTCTAAAACTCTCTTCTCACATTCATTCTCTAAAAGAGCTAATGAAGCTTCTGCCCATCTGAGGTCATCTTTCAACAGTAAATCTTTAACACAGATATTGATTGCATCTTGCATTCTTCTGCCAAGAAGGCCACCACAAGCTCTTCCTATACTGGAATTGGCTATTGCCTGCTGGCACAGTCTCAGAGCGCTAGACTCAGTGAGGCCTGAAGGTGTGGGCCAAGAAGGAAGAAACTTCTTGTCTTCGCCAGTGGTGTGATCCTCTGGGAAAAAGTACCTATACCCCTCTAAATCCCTTTGGCTTAGACTTTGGAATAGAAATACTGGATGATATTCATAATAACTTTGGCGCTTCCTTCTACTTGTAACAGATTGACTTTTGTGAAGATTACTGTAACTGTCAGAAATTTTTTTAATGTCTGATGTTCCTTCTTTTTCTATTCCAAAACTTATTTCTGAGGTTTCAGAGACATGTCTGTTTACTGATGATGATTTGTGAAGTTTGGTTTGGTTATCCCCCTTCCGCAGAAGTGTAGAGGAATCCATTTCATGTACAGATGAACGTTTGTTTAAGCCTTTGACAAGATCAGCAGGACTGAGATACTCAGCAGTGACTTCCAGTCCTGGTATCAAAGAAAGATATCTACCATTTTCACTGTCTTTACAAGACAGGGGAAGTTCCGATTTAGAAATTGCCTTTAGTTTATGTACTGATGGATCTAATCCAGAATCTTCAAATGTGCAGTCACAGAAGTCCGTTTTCCTAGAAGATGGTAATGAAGCAGGTGTGTTGTCAAACAAGCTACCTCCTGGTGGAATTCTAGAGAAGAAAAAGAAGAAATTCTATCTCATCTATATATTTTTGCTGTTCTAATAATCTGTGCCTGTTTTGCTTGTTGTTTCATATTTAATACTTGACAGCATAGATTACAGAATCTACAGAATATGATTACAGATCTCAGTTAAATTGTAAAAAACACGGGAATAAGTTATACTAGAAAAAGGAGAGTTAAGAAGGCCGATCTTCTCTGATGATTTGTTCAAAACAAACTCATCTTACATCATACTACTACTTAAATACAAATTTGGCTCTTCAATCTCAATTTACTCAGATATTAATTTAAAAAGCCTTTTTTATTTCAACAAATTTTTGAAGAGCACAAGGGAGAGATTGAACCAAAATTTATGTCATTTGATTGAAAAAGAAGTATTTTATTACCTCCATTCCTTTATAAAAGAAAAAAGAGCATCAGAATTGTTTGGTATTTCCACCCCATTGGCAGTGTGATAGTCATTCTCTGCATTTCCATCAAAGGTGCCACAGAGCCCCATTGTATTTCTGTAATCTGAACTGGGAGCCCTAAGTGTTATGCTCATTCCCCATTCACTCACATCAGCACGAATAAAAGCTCCAGAAGAAAACAAAACCTAAAAAGACATGGACGGTATAATTGTGAGAGACATTATTCTTATTTTCCCTAATAAGATCGGGTACATTCATTGACTTCATTGACTTGAATGATTGCGAAACCATAAAAGGCATATAAAGATGTCCCATTAAGTTCTGGCTCTAACTATTCTGAATCAGACAAATCTTGTTATTTCTTCTGGTGTAGCATTGTAAATATAAATCCTGTGCACCCCAGAAAGCACCTAGATGGCACACTGCAGGCCAATAATCTTCATCCATCATTAGTATGTATAGAGCAGAAGTAGTATATAATATAGAGCTATTAGTAGTATAGAGCAGAAGGTAAATGACTGCAAAAGCACAGAGAATTAAAGAGTAGGTGCGCAAAGAAAAAGGACCAGTTACTCTCCAGATGGAAAGGGATAATTCCGGTAATATGAACTGACTTCTGGGGAGCATCTTTCTCACTTCCTTTTTGCCAGCTACATTATTCTATGTGTTCGTGGCTTTATACAGAAGAATTTTCTACCTGCAAATGTGATTCTAAGTGTTCCAGATAGCCCAGAGTTGTCTCAAAAATTCACTATTTTATTTCACAATGCTCAGCAGAAATACTGACATCTTAGAAATAAACTGAGAAGAATTAAGATTTTTAGTTTACTAACCTGAAGAATTAAAGAATACAATTCAGTGATGTTTTTACTCAAAGGAAAAAAAAAATCTTCTTTTGGCAGGGCCAAAGAAGAATAAGCTCATTTGCACATAAAGGAGAAAGAAAAGCTAATCATACATGAGAATTCATGGACACCTGAATAGCTGAAGTGATAACACAAGATTTTCACTTCTAAGTTTAAATGTTGTTTCTGTGAACTTGGTGCACAACTCCACACAAGACACTTATATTTTCTGTTTTAGTATCCTTGCCTCTAAAAGTGAGAAATTTCATTTCTCTATTGCCTGATATTCTCTTAATATTTAATATCTGAAGTATTCAAAACCTAAATATCTTACAGACAAATCCAAGCTGAAATGGCCTATCTGTTTTTATGGCTTGCGTTTCAGACCAACAGAACAATTAAAAGCAGTGGAATGTTTCATTTTAAAATTCGACTCCATTTCAAACATCACTTACAAGCAAATCACTGGCCAAAGTACTATGACCATAAAATAAACATTATTCCATTGTTTAATTGCAGAAAATGAAGCATGTTTTAGTACTGAAGTTGGTGTGAATTGGTAAAAATAATTACTGAAATAACTACTACATCCAAAAGTAATATGTACTTACTGTTACTTTTCTTCCTAGGTAGGATTCAGTGATTCTGACATTGCTTCCTGTTGTGTCTCTACTTATTATGGATAAGTGTGGCTGTGACTCATGTAGCTGACCACTGCACATGTCATATGCAATTATATCACTTCCTTCTTTGGCAACAAAGCCACAGTTACAGGATGCTGGATACTGAAGACTTCCACAATCCCACTGGCGAACATGAACTTCAAAATCTCGAGCTGTACTCTTGTAGAGAACAAATGTTCCTGTTTTAAAGTTGTCATAGAGTCTGGTATCAAAAGAAAAGCATGTTATGTCACTTTGGTTATAGTATCACCAGGTGTCAGCAACTTAACTTAAAACAGATTTCTAGTATTTGGTAGGCTTTGATACTGCAATACATTTCCAAGCATCATGAAAAAAAAAAAAAAGGATTACAGTTCACAAACACTTGAGTAACTTTGTCCTGAACAAACACCATCACATCTCTTTTGTGCAGCTCTAAAACAAAAATTTAAAACCTGTTCTACAGCAGAAACAGAAGGAAGAGGAGAAGGATCACTAATGGAATATGTAGATAATATTTGTGAATGGAAAGGTAATCAAGAAGCCACTGCCATTCTTTGATGCATTTTAATTGTGCTTATGTATACTCTTACAGACAATCAGGGGATGCTTCTTAGCCTTCGTGTTTCTATTGCAATGCAAATATCCAGCAAGAGCAAGAAGATGCTTAACTGTGCGCATGTGAGGTGTAGATGCTGAAGACTGTACAAGTACCCTTGACAAAATGATTTAGAAAGTCAGATACTTTTAAAAAGGTCTGCTTTATTAAGATGGAGAATGCCTATTCCCAAAGATTCGAAAATGATTTAAGATGAAAACCATAAATAGTGACTTCATTTTTTTTCCCCTAAGGGTTAGCCATCTGTTCCCTGAAGCAATGTTAGAATAGCCAATTTACTGATTTGGTGGTGAGAAGGAAGGGGGGGGGGTGGAAGAGAGAGAAAGAAAAAACACAAACTTTTTCTGCAAGTTTAACAGTCTCCTGGCTATAAATGTCATTTGACAGTTAATTGCAGAGTAGTGATTTGCCTTCTGTTTAATGGCCTAGTAGGCAAACTGCAGATGGCCAACTGCTGGGACTACATGCGATCACCTTTGATTCAGCAGGGATAGTTCCCTTTCTGTTTGTTTCCCCAGTTCATAAAATAAATTAGCAACACTATTTATCCTTAAAAAGAAAGTTGTTTCCTAGCAGCACCATGTTCCAGCAATTATATAATACAGTAAATCACTGCATCATAAGAAAGCTTGATCACAACGTGTTGATGGTTAAAAAACCCAGCGAAGGCATCCCTGTAATTTCAAATGAAGAAAGAATTGCAAATCAGCATAACTCCTGTGACTTTATTATTATTATTAGTCACAGTGCCATCAGAGCATCCATTACAACCTGTTTTTTCTTTCAAATTCAAAAGAAAAACTGTGTTGTGTGTTGAACGCACTTATGTGCAGGCAATGTATCCTCTTCCTCTCACCCTGTCATTTGAAGAAATGTGTTTCTGCTGAGCAGGGAATATAAAAGTCCCATATGTGGAACCTGTATTTGTTTTGAACTCTTCCGTGAATTACACTTTGAAAGATAGAAGCATACAAAACCATGCCAGCTGTGGCTAAGGAAGTTGTCTTCACTTTGGAAAGAAGGTTTAGTGAGCTACAAGTGACAAAAGTGAATAAATTGCAGTCAATGACATTAAGGAATTCATCACAGTGTCATACTGACAGAAAATAGCTTCTAGCAACTTGATCCTTACAGGGATTCAGATAGGTACACCAGAAATATGGAAACTACACTGCAGACTGGAAATACTTCTGCATCAAAACAGTTTTGTCTATTCAATCATTTATCATTGATCATATTTAATAGTATTTCCATCTTTCACATTCGGACTGTACGACTATTATTTCTCTCTTGGCATATTCCTCTAAAAAGGGTAATAGTCCATTTGCTTCTTTCTTTTGCTACAACCTAAATTCCAAATATAAACACTATAAATATGACTAACAAGCTTTAACCAACTGGAGTATGGTTATCCTATTATCTAAGAAAGAGTGTGAAATATATAGAACAACTGTAGAGAACTACAGCTTGCATCAATAGCATAGATTAAAAAACAACCAACCAACCACAACAACCCTTGAAATTAAAAACTCCAACTGAGCGATTACCTTCCATCAAACGTAATTATATGAGGGTCAGTAAAAGAGTAGCAGTAGGCAGTTGGTAGATCCTTTACTGTAATCTTCAAAACAAAAAAGCACATAGTAAATCATATCAGGTTAGACTTAGGCACATTATTTATCTTATATTCTCGATATATTTAATAATAAGCAGATTATTTAATAATAAGCAGATTATTATATCTAAGTAATTATGTTAATATTCAAATATAAGAAATTTAATCCAAATGAAAATGCAGCACTTGAATGAAAATAAACCAATGGAAAATTGACTACTTAGAAATCTTGGTGTGAATCAGCATGTCACAACTGAAATAGAAACTTAATTTAGATCAGTCACATTCCTGGCTTGTTGGTTTTACAGAGCTTAATGTGAAGATTTTCAACCTTTGTGCTTTCTGGAACATAGCCATTCCACAGGAAATTCTCACTGGATATAGGTTCAACTGCAATTCTGGTAATTCTGTCTCCATCCTGCATAAAGTCTGTCACAGCAGTGAAATAAATAATAGCTTGACTACAGATTCCATTTCTGCAGGGTTTCTGGAGAAGATCCACATGACAAGAAGAAAGAGCCAAGTTTAAACCTAATTGTTCTTTACCTGTTTTAATGAAAACACATCATTAGTGAGTTTTCCTCTCATCAAGACACATTTTGTATATTACTGTTAATATAAATACTAATTTATTTACAAATAGCAAAGATTTTTCTCTTCATAAATGAACGTAAGTGAGCATTTTCCTTGAGTTTGATCACATAAAACCCTCTCCCTACACACAACCAAGAAAATTGTTTTAATTTTCTACATTGATAGCCAAATGAAAGTCGTGGTAGTCCTACAGATGGGACAAAAGTGCCTGTCTGAATAGGCAAGGATCCCCTTGATGTTCACGTGACTTGGGCACAGCAAAGTACTACAGACAAAGACAGTAAAACCTGTGTATTTCATGACTGTATACTCAATACTTAAAACACAGTAAGTAAAAAAAAAAAAAAAAGAGGATGATGGCCATATCCTTCCATAGTTTCAACAGCAGTACATACAGCCTTTGAGTATTTTGCTTTAGTATTTTAGAAAGTATTTTATAATACACTAGATTCTCCAAAGAGCCAAATCAGGCAATATTTAGAAAAACACAACAAAGAGACAAAATGCAACACGCACACACACACAATCAGGATAATACTTGCCTTCATCAACAGTATTCAATCTTAATGATATTCTGCAGTCACTTTCAACCTGGTTAAATTCAGGACAAGGAATAGGGATTCTGCTTTCTATTGACAGTCTGTATTCCTTGCCATCTTCTGATATATCAAACGCTTCTGGATGTATCTAGCACAGAAGAAAGTATACTTAAAATGCAAACATCATTGGTGAACTATAGCACCCCTACTGATCAGGCAGGAGTAAAGTATGAAAAACTAAAGACACTGAATGGTGTGGTGCATGGCCCACTCTACTTCTTATCCAGATGTTCTAAAGAGCATTGGCATACTGGGAGAAAATGAAGAGACTGTAAAAAGAGTATGGAGAGAGTGACGATAACAGGTTAGGCTAAAGTAAAGCTAGTAAGAAAGAAAGTAGCAAGTACATTAACACCACAAAAATGCATTCTTTGGGTAGCTTCTGGAAACCAGCATATAGGTAATTTGTTGCATTGTGTGCAAAAAAAAAAAAAAAAAAAGCTACCTAGGAGCTTCACATAAAAAGGAAAATAATGTGTTCAGATTTTATAGCATGTGCTATAAAATAACTTCCACTGACATGAGATTTATCTGGACCCTGAAACTGAAGAAACATAAGCATGCACTTAGCTTTATGAGAGGTAAATCCTCACTCAAGTCAACAGGAATTTTCAAAATATGTGTGTGCAGAGTCCCATTCCTGGCCAATAAACAAAGTGGTACCTATAGCTAAATCTATGGTAGTTTCCTTTTGGACCTATTCTCCACCTTCAACCAACTGGCATGGCACAGCTCATGCCTACATGCTATAAACTTTTCCCAGCATCCCAGTCTAAGCCCAAAGCAGGTTCGTCTGACCCTTCCCTCATCCCCATGGCCAGATGGGATGGACCCTGACCTAGGTTCTGTCAGCCATGCTCTGGGAGAAACAGCTGACATAGTCTAAAATTGTGCAAGAGAACAGCTAAATGATCAAAAGCAAGTCAGAGCTCAAGTCTGAGCCATGGCCCTGGTTAGTTTACAAATACAGAGGATGTACTGGAGTCTACTTTGGCTGCTGGAGGTCAAGGATCTTACTGGGTTATTATATCTTGCATAAATTGATTCAGTCTTCCTGTATTTCAAGGGAAATATAGAAACATGTTTGTTTCTTCTACTACTTGACCAATCTGAGTTCACGACTGCTAACAACATGTTTTGTTAAATTGATAACTAATATATTTTGAGTACCTTACAGTCATAGGACTCACTATCTGCTGTAGCTATTATGATTCACTTGCTTTTGTTCAGCATCCTACATGGTCTTATCAGAGCAAAACATACAACAATTACATAAATGTTCAAACTATCTACTCATACAAATTTTCTAGCATACCCAAAGAAAATGCATGAATAGTTACATATCTGCTGAACAGATACTCAGGAAGACTCCTACTACAAATAAGTAAAACATTGTTTTCTTTTCAAATGACCTTAATGCCAGCAAGAAATTCCTTGCTCTCAACTGCACTGCTCTGTATGCTTGGCTTCTCCATGAAGAAAGCAGAACTGCTACAGTAGACCTGTAGATAAAATCAACACAGTACAATATATTTTTGGTAAGAAGTGATCACATGAATATAAAACTCAGCCATAATGTGTCAGCTTGATGAACTCATTAAGCCCAAGCTTCTGTCTGCACCCAAAGTTACCAACTGTCAATGGTGCTGTTTAACTGACTGAATTAGATCAAATATTCCAAGATCTCTTCCTGGCATACAAATCATCACATTTAACAAGCACCTAAATTTCCACAAATTTAACTAATTGCCTCTGGTGTATTTCTGCACATCATGATATATTGTGGACATGCATTCTACACTTCCTTACTTTTTACTTCTTTTTGTCTGTGTTTGTTGCCTTTTAATTTTGTTGAATACCCATTTGATCATAGATTACACAAAACAATCGTTGCCCCTTCCTTTCTTCTCACTGTAATTTTTTCCCAGTATTATGGGCCTGAATTATCTTTTTCAGGTTAACTTTATTGTGATTTCCCTCCACTGAACCAGCTCCATGCTGCTAAATAATGGTTTTGATGCTTTTTTTGTTTGTTTTGTTGTATCCTTTTTTGATATGTGATGACCACGCATGCAATATTTGAGACCTTGAGAAAACCAAGGATTAATCACAACAGCAGTAGTTTATAACTGTGCCTTTTCATTTGACTGTCACTGACCTAACACTATCAGGCAACTATTCACAAATTCTCCAAAGGATATTTGAGGATTAGCAATTACTATTGTCTGGTAAACCATTCAAGCAGTCTGCCTTTTACTTGAACCCCATTACCCTATCAGTATAAAACAGCTTGGAAAAACACTACTCATTTGGGTATTAATACACACCCTACATGATTATTTGGTTTTCGTTTTGGCCAGGAAAGTTTAACTGTATTTTGGTACATGCACGTGGAAAGCTTATTGACTTTCCAATCCTTTAACTTCACAGATAGTTACTAAGTGAACATAGATATTCATTCTGCTACCCATGAAATCTGCAATAAACTAATGCACTTACTCATACTGCTTTTGATGGTGGAGATCAAACTATTTATATCTGATCCTCGACACAAAGTCATCAAGCAGCAGCTCATTATTGATCCTGAGAAATCTATCTGCTGAATCAACAGTACAGTTTCTCACAACTCATTTTGCCACTCACTTAAGATTGTTACATTCCAAATCCTCTTAATTTACAATATCAAGCAAAATTCTAGTAGAAAGTGAAAATGATTCAACTTGCATAAACATCTGTTGGAGGCATGGTATAGCATACTGAGACAGTCTCAAAACATTAATAGCAGTGATAATTACTGACATATTCTGTGACATTTTCACATTTGTAGGGGCAGTGTTGATGTAAACAAAAATTAGAGGCAGTACATTTCTGCCAAGAGAAATTATACAGCAAAATGCTGGCACTCCATCTCTAACAACTGTTAGTATCTGCTGAGCATTTATGAAATCATAAACCTTTAGACAAAACAGCTATAAGAAGAGATTAGAATAATTTTTAACATACTCTTTCTCCAAGTCTGACATTTATCCCATCTAACTCTAAGAGTGAGAATGTATGAACTGTTGTCTCATGTTTCAGTTCTTCTTTGATGCCTTCAGGAGAAAGTCTCGACCAAGTCACAATGAATCCAACTGAGCTGTTTGCAAAAGGAATGCCAAAGGTACACCTTAGGTAAATGCTCCCTTTGATCAACTCTGCTGCAACCTCAGGAATGGCTGGTAGTGGTGGTGACACAGACGGAGATGTTGAAGGAGCCACCTTACCTAGTTAAACAAAAATGTCATTTGTGCTTTTTATTCTGTGCAAAAACAACATTGGATAAAACAACATTTACATACACTTTATCAATTAAAACCCTTATAATATTTACTTCTCTTGATGTATGAAAATCTTTAGTTGTTTAAAGAATCAGAAAAAACCTGTATACTGCATTTGTGATTTAAGTGAGTAAAAGTGATTACGTTCTAGACCATACAAAGGTGCTGAAGAGAAAAAAATACTGAGAGAATTAAATGCCATGAATTGTTTTAACAGATAGAAGGGAGCTACAACCAAAAGAATTTGGCTGACATACAAAAATATTTTCTCTGCTTACAAATTAAAAAATAGAATGGGCTATGTAAGAAGAAGAAGAAGAAACAACACCATGATTCATTGGGAGTCAGATACAAAATTCATCTGCAAATCAAAGTGATCTAAATTATTTTTGAAATTCTGATGCTTACTCTGAACATTCTGCTGAAAAACTGCTTTTGCAATTGCAGTTCTGCTATCCCCAAACTGCTCATTTTACATTAGATCAAGTTGATAACATGTACTTCTTTTTTTAATAAAGACAACATATAACTAAAAGTTGGCACTAGTGGGTCATGGATGCAAATAAAAATCTTTTAAAAAAGTAAGTCAAAAGAAAATACCTACTGCTGCAAATGCCTCGAATTTTCATCCCCTTGGGATCACAGATCTGTGGCTTTACATCTGCAACAACTATAAACTGTTCCTAACTCATATATTTACACACTTACGGACTATTCCTATACCAGTGCTACTAAAATTAAAATTAATAAAAAAAAAAAAAACAAACACCTTATTAAAAAAAAATCAACAATAACAACAAGAAAAAAAAACATCAAATATTAAAAGACAATAATGGAAGTATAATCTACCAGAGCAGAAATAATGTTGTAATCTGATTCATATACAATTACAGTAGCAGTCAGTACAAAACCATAAGGCAGAAAACAGAAGTTGAGTGACTGCACCTAAGAGCAAGAGTACAGAACGTTTTACCACTTCTACATCTTTAATGCCGATATACACAGCAGATACATAAAGATGTTACTAATGAATAAAAAGGAATTAAGCTGTTCTCTCAAATGCATACTTTCTCTATCAGAAACTACATCTGAATACTTATTAACTGTAACCAAGGACAGTCAAAATGAGTGCAAACCTACTTAGGAGGAAAAAAAATGTCTCTCCAACATGGGACTCAGCAACATCTATATGTGTGTACTGTTATTGTTTGCTACTTTGAACATCATTCAAATAAACAAACAAAACAACCACTACCAGTGGAACTTTGATTAAACATGCAAATATCAGTATATTTTAAACAGGAATAAAAAGAATTTAAGTTAAAAGCAGCAAAACCGAAAATCTTGTTCATTGAAAAGAATTTAAAGCAGATTTTTGTATTCCATTCTTTGGTATTGCACAGAAATGACTGCTTGAAAATCTGCATCAAGTGTTCACAGCTATCAAGTATTGAAGAGGAAATACAGTGTATATGGTAACCTAGATATAAAAAGCAGCACAAACATACAAAACACTTGGTGTGAAAAATGCCATCCTAAATAAATGGCTTCAGACTTAAGAGTAGTCACCAGAGCCAACCCAGAGTTTTGTTGCTTCCCTGTTTTGCCTTCAAGCACTAAAAATTTGCTAGCCTGCTGCCTATCATTTTTATTCTTTCTTTTCATGAATGCATCACCCAAAGCAAATGCAAAGTCACATTCTGCAGGATTTCTTTATGGCTTCAACCAACTTGCATTCTGAAATGTCCTATTTCTGACATCTTTTTTCCTTTCTTCCGCCAATAACCTCTCAGAGAATTACTTAACAATTGATCCCGAAGGGGTAATGATGGGCCATAAAGCACCATAAAAAATACCAGCAGTTTTGTTGTTAAGATTTTGCAAGCAGTTGGTAATAGAGAGCATGACTTAGAGCAAGACAATATATTGTGCACAAAAGTATTGCAAGTATTTTCACTGACAGTGTGTTATAGGAACTGATAAGAATCTCCTACTACACGGACTTGTCACTAACAATATCTATAACTTCTTTAGAAGAATTAGTGTAAGAAAAGTATTCCTAATGAAAATAAACAATAACTGATATATATATACATATATATACACACACTTTGGTCAGTTTATTAAACAAAATTTATGCTTACACGTAACAGTATGGACATTCAGTAATGGTGATACACACAATATGAATGTCATTGTAGGCAGTCTAAATTTTGACTTCTAGATGTGTCTTCACATCTAGATGTGTCCCCATCTGACTGTACGGGAAAAAAAAAATCCTTATTTTGAGGGCTCTGAAAAATAATTTAGTGTCAATTGAAAATTACACAGGGATAGTGTGAATTCACCTTTCCCTGGGAAATCATTGTTATATCAAAATTAAGAGTGCAGAAAATTTTAGTATATGTAACTTGCCAGACACAATCAGCAAAATATCTTACAAAATACCACATTTTCACAGAACCATCACTTACTGCTTCTATGTTATTTTCAGCTATTTTTGAATAACTATAAAATGCTCAAACACCAGAGAACATCTGGTGATATGTCAGACATCTGAAGATGTATCTGTCTTCTTTTTTAGAAGATTAAAATGAAAGAAATAGTTATGCTGATGTTCAGTTGAAAAATACATCGACTAATAAATATATGCTCTTAATTAAATCTGAGTACATACTTTCTCACCTTCTGCACAGTAACCCATGCATCCTTGTGTGGGTTGTAGTAAGTAAACAAAGAAATCTCCACAGTTCCTCACACTGACAGGGATTTGAAAAAGGCAGCAATCTTTGTAAGTGCTGAAGAAAAACTTCCATGTTGCACAGGCTGTGAGCTGCTTGATCTCACCAGGACGAGGCATGAATTCTGACTCTTTCAGAGACAACCAGACAGGGGCTTGAGTACCACAGTGATTCATCTGAAGCACGAGAAAAAAAAGTCAGAAAATACTTAATGTACATGTATACTTAATCCTCATATTCCTGCATCAGCTTTTAGTAAAGTTCAGATGGTATAACTGAGAACTTGCTTTTTAACATCCTCAAATCTGAATACAAATACACATAAAAGAGACTTAAGTCCTTATATGAGTGTCATGAAATCTCTTTCTATACACAGAATACAATTTAGTGCCTGAAGAACTTAGCCAGGAGCCACCACACCTTCTGCAACCAGAAATCCATTTATGTTTATGAAGCAGAGGACTTCACAAGGTCCGTGGTTCAGATGCCAAGACAACAGGTGATGTAGGAGAGCCACTGCTCTCTCTCCCATACAAAAGTCTTGCTCAATGTTTTTTGTTAAGGTGCGAAGAGAACAGTGCTGTGGAGTAGCCCTCCATCCTCCTGACACCACTGTGGCTATTTGAGGTCTTCAGATTAGGGAAGCTGCCATGTAGGTCAAAACAGCCCAGGCAGTAAAACAAGGTCTCAGATCATGTTGTCTTTACACCTCTTGGTCTGAAATCTAAATACTACTGCATGCTCACTTAGCAACTATTCACCTCAAAAGTACACTTTTTTCTTAATCCTGAGCATATTTGTGTCTAATCTACTTGTTTTATGTTTTTGTTGCTTCTCTTATGATTTGCTAAAGATATATTTTAAAAAAGAAGTTTTATTACTTATACACATTAACTATATTATATATTTTATTTGTGGCCTAAGATAATTCCTCTTCACTCAGGCAAGCCAAAGGTTGGACATCTAGAGTGCCTCAGCCCTCTATCAATCCACTGGGTACACAGAATCCATGAGAAGGATGATGTATTGTTTAAACAGAGCCCGAACCTTTCACAAGGAGTAAGTATAGTTATGAAACACATACAAGAAGGAAACTTCCTAAACAAGATATCCATTTTAGTTCAGTTTTAATGTTTTGATTTTGATTATTTCAAAATAATGGCCTTGTTTTTCCTAACAGTTACAAAGGAGTAGACATCAGAGCATGAATTTCATTTGCTGAATAATATCTTAATCTTGTCAAATGTAATTACCTGGACTCTTCTATATACGGATGGTAGCCAGTTTTGACCACATATTTACTAAGCACAGAGAGACTGGGTGAGATTTGTAAAACTCCCCTAGGTTATCTGAGTGGCTATCTTGCTGGACTGCCCTGTGTTCTGAGAAACACAGTTTTTTTCCCTGCTTTATCATGCTGATTCTCTGTGAAGAAGTATCTGTTTTGAGAGTAATACTACTATTAAGTTAATTTGTTTCTATTAAATCTAACTGAAAAAAATCCTTCAGGAAACACACTTTGCTCAAGCATAACAGACCACATAATACCAGCCTCTGCAGTACAGTCCTACACTCAATGTAATTTTGTACTTTTTGTACTTCTAACTGCTTTGCATTTCTTTTAAAAGATTTGTTTGGTTGGTTGGTTGTTGTTTGTTTTAAAGAGACAGAGCCCAAGCAATATCAATTCAGTATACAATCACAGGATCACAGATAAAACATCCTAGTGACACACAGTGACACTTTTTTAAAATAAGGAAATGTTTTCAAGTAGGAAGCCAGAAAGATATGTCTCCTTCAAGTGTAACTGTTAAAAAGATGTTGAAATAGTTCCAAAATTAAGCATCACAAGTCTAGAGTACTACATGTTCTAAGTAGTTCTTGAATCTCAGTGGACTCGCAGACGACAAGGAAACTAATTAGCAGTTAGCTCTGTTAGTTCAAGTCGTTTTAGGAGTAATCTCTTCCTTCTAAAATGATCACTTGAAAAGCTCCATAATTACAAGGATCATATATCTTCTATGTTTGCATGTAGCTTCAGGAGCAGACTGTCCATCACACTGCTGCAGTTCTAAGACAGGACATCCCTGCTATGCTGCACTGAGAAAAACACCTTTAGAAGGGACTAAAAGAACAGTTTTTAAGTGCTTTAAAAGTTAAATGAGTTATTCTTTGCCATACTACATTCAGTGTAATATTTTTCAACACATAAATTTTATTGCCCAATTAACATATTTTAATATAGTCTCATTCAGAGACATTTTTTCACATTAGCCTCCATAATTGTAATTATTCTTATGAAAAACATGTATATTCTTCATAAACAAACAAGGTACAATAATACCTCCACACACTTGGTTGGCATCTCAGCAGGCTTATCAAAAATCATAAAGCGATACCATCCTGGTGCTAGGGAATGGTCACATATCAAATCCTGAATAGCTGACTGCTGGAGGTGGGATGAATCAAAATCAACACTTCGGTAAGGGCTCTGCAGGATCTGATGTCCACCAGGATGGCATTCAAGAACTGTAAAGCAAGAACATTAAAATGAAGTGCTTAACAAATATGTGAGATATTAAGGGTGTTTGTCTTTTGTTTTACCAGAAAATATGGAGATATACCAGAAAATACGGAGATATGTGCTACAAGATCACTTTTGCGGAGCTACACAGTGAAAACTTAATAGCAACGACAAATAACTAAGTTAACACTCAAAAATTTAATAAATTCATCACATAGTAATATTCTCCCTTGTTTAAGTAGACAATAAATGAAAAATAAATATACATGTTAAGTATTTATAATTTAAACAGTGTGCACTTTCTCTCTGGATTTTGTCTTTTTGCTGGTTATGAAACCTAACAACGTGAAGAAAAATGGTGTGTTTGATATATGAGAGGAACAAGATGTGAAAGGCCTGTTCAAGGGCCTTCCTTTTGCAAACAGGCTAACACTTCACAGGGTTCCTATGTATTAAATGAAGAATGCCCTCAAATGGATGGATGCTACAGTTACATATAGTTTGCATGTATAAAAACAGATTATAGTCAAAGTATGGAAATTGATAGATACTTAATCATGGCTTTTAAGTCAATTTGCATGACTGAAATGCACAACATACAATTGACAAACAGATTTTTGGACATCTAAGTGAAGTTATGGTCTCAATATAACCTCAGAATTACTGGTAGGTAAAATTAGAGGTCGGAATCTGTAGAAGCTGTTGCAGCTTTTTTAAAAAATGCAGACTATGGCAGAAATAAAACTGAACCCTAAAATTTCTAAGATCAGTCTTTGGAATCAGATTACTTCTTCCAGAGATAGTGAAGTTCCAGCTAATGGTGTTTTTACAAGCAACATAATTGTAATGGTCATTCTTGCTCAGAAACATGTTTGGGAAGTCGAAGTAGGGATGTATTAAAAAAAAAATACAGCTGTAAGTAAAGCTTTATAATATTACATTTTGAATATTATTACTCTATTCCTCAGGTTCTCATGCCCAGAGTCTTTTTATATTTGTTCCATGTTCTGCATGGTGTAAATGTGTCACTGATGAGAAAAATATTTTGGTTCAAATTGCACTAGATGCATTATTGCACATTGTTTCATATCACTGTTCAGATAACAACAATTTTAAGATAGTTTCTAAGTCAAACAATATCCCCCTCTGAATGTAGAAGATGCCCTAGCAAAACAACAGATCTCATTTCTTTCATGCACAGTATGAGGTTCCTATAGACTTTCAAAGACTAAAGATTTAATCTGATATGGCTTTAGGCTACCCAAGCAGGTAACAATAGCTTTATCTTCTACCCTCTAAGGGCAGATGGAAGTCAATGTGATTGACTGTGCCACCACTGCGCTTCTGAGTTGCTTGTCGTAGCCTGTAGGCAATTCATGTCCATACAAGTTGACCTTATTGAGAATTTATCCCTCACTGGAATTTGAAGAAAAGCCCTTGAAGAATCAAAGGTCAGTCATGTGTGTTATTGAAGTGTTTTTCCAAGCAAGCTTTAGCTCAAGCAGTTTACGAACCATGGTGAAAGTTTCTTCCTGTCTTCTATTTTTTATTGGAATTCTACCTTCCATATAGTACCCTCATTAGTTTTCTTTCCTGTAACTGAAACACTCCTGAAACAATTAATATCTCTTACGTCTTCCATTAATAAATCAAGCTAGACATGAGACAAGTCTTTATTTTTTTTCCTCTGCAGTTTAATTAGATCATCGTTTGATAGATCTCTAAAACAGCTGACTGTACTCACTTGTAATAGGGTTATAAATCTTACTAAAGATCAAATTATACGTATTTTATTATTATGCACATCACTTTAAAATGTCACACAGCTCTTCATATATTTTTTCTCCCTTTTTAGAGGTATGCTAGTATTTCCATAGCTATTTCTTTTGAAATCTCATGTTGCCTAGCACTGCCTCATTTCTTTTCTTTTTCCTCACCCTCTCCGCAAAACAACTGAAAATAACTGCCATTATCAGTAATACAGACTAAAATATTCCTATTTGAGCATATAACTGCTGTGCTGTCTAACTCTACCAAGAGCAGATGCAAGTACAACTGTTGTATTTACGAGCACATAAATACAAAAATAACAATGTTATTTTTACTGTGAGAAAGTAACCCCTGTAGACCAGACCCCCTCATATCACAGACATTTAAGAGGAGAGCTGGCTCTCAATTGAAAGATGGAGACCTCATTATTAAATCCAGTCCCGAGTTATGAAAACCTGAGCTGTAAATAAAACCTCAACCATAATGTATTTTTTTGGTTAATGCATTTCTGCTGTTTGGTCCTAAACTTCACACTATGTTACATTGGGTTATTCTGAGATTTTCCTGGTTGCTTTCCATATTGGGTAGATTTTTCCAGTTATCCATCTGAATAGATTACAATGCTAGTATTTTTGAGAGACGGAGATGAAATCTCTGAAGTGACAATGCCAACTGTTTCTGGAGCACTGCCTTCTAAGCACAGTCCAGACACAAAATTTAAATTTTTAGGTAAGACACTGGGCTGAATGTTATTGGCAGGTCTTTGGGGTCCTGCTAGATGAAAAGACTGACATGAGCCAGGAGCATGCACATGCAGCCTGGAAGGCCAACTGTATCCTGGACTGCATCAAAAGAGGGGTGGCCAGCAGTGAGAGGGAGATCATTGTCACTGCCCTTGTGAGGCTCCATCTGGAATACTGTGTCCAGCACAAGAAGGATGTGGAACTGTTGGAGTGGGCCCAGAGGAGGGACACTAAGACAATCAGAGAACTGGAACAACTCTCCTGCAAAGAAAGGCTGAGGGAACTGGGCTTATTTAGCTTGACACTGGAGGGAAACCCACTGTGGCCTTACAGTACTCAAGGAAGGCTGATAAGCATGAGGGGAAAATGGCTTTGAACTAAAAGAGGGGAGATTTAGTTTAGTTGTTAGGATGAAATTCTTTACTCAGAAGGCGGTGAGGCTCTGGCACAGACTGTCTGGAGAAGTTGTGGACGTTCTTCCCCTGGAGGCCAGGCTGGACAGGGCCCTGGGCAGCCTGATCTGGTGGGTCGCAAACCGGCCCATGGCAAGGCGGTTGGAACTGGGTGATCTTTCAGGTCCCTTCCAACCCACGCCACTCTATTATTCTGTAATCACCTATGAAGTGCTGAGGGAAAGGCTGATACATGGTTTCCGCCTGCTCTCAGGTTGGGCCTGTACCAGAGAACTATCGGGGCTGTTTGGTGTGACTCAGACAAGGGCATTGGCACCCAGGGAGCACTGCCAAGCAGGGACCAGTGGCATAGCTCTTCGGGTTCAGGTCGTATATTCTGCTCTGCAAAGGCCAGGATATAAATGAATAAACACAACTAATAGGAGTTGGACTCAATGATCCTCATGGTCTCCTCCACCTCAGAGCATTCCATGATTCTCCGCGCACACTCTGATCCTGAGTGCCCTTTCTTACATCTACTGACTGCAAAGGATGTAGTGTATCAGCATCCCACAGCATAAATTAGAGCTTAGACTATTTCTAACAGAGGAGAGCTCAAACATATTTGTGGATTTAAACTCCAACAAAATATTAGATTAGAAAGGAGGTGACTTTCTGAAAGTAGTTATTCTGAAATACTTACTTAGGGTAACATTTTTAAAGTGAAATATAAAACTAAATGTAACTACCAAAAGCATACCCTTGATCTGGATGAGAAACATAAGCAAAGCATGATTACAGACATTTTAGCAATGAGAATATAGCAGTGGAGAGGAACAGAAATACTCCTGCACAAGGAATGGTGAAGGAAACAATCAGCATTCCCACACTGATACAGCATTATCAGAAAGGGTGTCAAAACACTTTTCACTGCTCATGCCTATACCTCAGGGGCTGCTTTGTAAAGTTTGTAAGTAGCTGCATAAAGTTTAAAAACACATATAAGAACTATCAGCATTCCTAGAAAAGCAAACAGGGAAGAAGCCCGGGCAGCCGCACTCTGCAGGTTCTCCCTCAGGTACGCGGTTCGGCTGGCAAGGCGCGGTTTGTCAGCTCATGAAGTCACGTCTACTCCAGTGAAAGGCGCCACAGGTAACTGGGGCACCAAGAAAGGTCCTGAGCCGCGGAGGGGACCGCGTAAGGACTATTTTATTTCTCTACTCTCCCTGCGCTGAGCAGCACGGAACATCCGCCCACACGGCGCTCCCTCTTGGCTGTGTGTGCCCCAGCCCGCTTACCTCTCCGGAGGGGCTTCGCCGCCGCCAGGCAGCCGAGCACGGCCGCGCACAGCCACAGGCGGGCGCCCCCCGCCATCGCCAACCGCTCCACGCTCTGCTGCCGTCTCGGCTCTGACGGCCACGGCCTCCCACCCCCTCCTTAATGCGGCCCCTCCCTCGGGGGTCCTCGGGGGGCCCGGCCCTCAGCCCGCCTCCATGCCGACCCCAGCAGGGCTGTGCTGGGGTTGCTGTGGTCCGAGGTTCTGGTCAGGGCCTCGTGGAGCTGGTCAGTGTCCTCATCTCCTCCAGCGCACAGCTCTATCTGTCTTCTAATGTGCAGTTAAGCGCTGGAAATGAGCCAGCTTCAAATTATTTGCTCTTTATGCTGTGATCATTTCCTTAGGTCACCAGGAGTCCTTTATAATGGTCCTTCATAACTCCAAACTCCTGTGTTGGACACCATTAACTCAGAATGAAGCCTGCTTCAAGCAGCCAAGTTTCAAGGCTTGCTGGGAGATGCTTCTCTTTGGAAATGTCTGGCAGAGAGCTCAGTGTTTAAGGTTTGGTAAGTTTTTTGTATTTTTCTTGCTAATCTCCAGGCTGTGCAGGCACACAGCAGGTCACAGACAGCAGGTCGTACAACAGGCCGTAGAGATGTTTCACTCTCTCTTTTGACTCATAGGATAACAGAATATCCCAAGCTGGGAAGGACTGACAAGGCTGACCAAGTCCAACCCTCGGCTTCACACAGGACAACCCAAAAATCAGACCCTATGTCTGAGACTGCTGTCCAAATGCTCCTCGAACTCCAGCACATGGGATTGTGTCCCTGGGCAGCCTGTTCCATGCCTGCCACCCTCTAGTGCAGAATCATTCCCTCACCCCCAGCTTCCCCTCCCCTGACACAGCTCCACACTGTTCCCTCGGGCCCTGTCGCTGTGACAGAGAGCAGAGCTCAGCGCTGCCCCTCCGCTCCCTGTGAGGAGCTGCAGCCGCCATGAGGCCTCCTCTTAGCTCCTCTGTTCTGCGCTGAGCCAACCAAGGGGCCTCAGCCACTCCTCACACATCCTGTTCTCTAGATCCTTCTTCATCTTTGTAGCCTATCCTTGGATGCACTCTAATGGTAGGCACAGACCTCACTCAAACAAATGACAATGACACAGGGGAGTACACCCAAGCCCTGCATACCCACAGCATACTTCAGGCCACTGAAACTGTGCAAGAACTGTTGGGCTAGGACTGCTTCCAGGAGGTGCAGGCATGGGTGCCCTTTGTGGAGCACTGTCCCTTCAGAAGGCCCTGGGGCAGGAAAAGGACAGAGGTACAACACTGTGGGATGGGCCATCTCCATCTTCTGGTCTGGAAGAAGCCCCATGAAATGAGCAATGTTTTAAGAGGCAGTAGTAATGCAATCTGAACACTGAATTCTGTCTTGCATTTCTGTCAGTTCTCTGAGGCAAATATATTCTTCTTAAGCATTCAGGTAATTTTAATGATTAGTTTTCATAATTGTCTCGATGACTTTCTGAATTGCTACCAAATATGATAAACTTTTATCCTAGAAGGCTGCATTTGTCTGAAATTTTCCCAAAGTGTGTATTTGTAAAGGAGACAGAAGGACAGCAAGAGGTATTTTACCAAACAAGTTACAAAGTAAAGAACTAGAAATAGAGACACCGTGAAGCTTTGACAATGTTTAAACATTGAGCTGCTTCTTTGACCGCTGCTAATCATGATGGAGTGGTATTTACGGAAGGATTAACACCTTTAGTCATGGTTTATGCGGAAGACAAAAGAGGTGGCAATAATGACTGCTGGAGTAAAGGAACCTTTCATCTTTACTGCCTGTTTTTTCTCTGCCAGATCCCTCGGCCACTGTCAGTCTTGAAGACTTGCAGCAGCAGCAAAGCAACAGCATATTGGGGTTGGAATAGCTCACAGTTTGCCAAAGATAGTGTCCCCAGCTCTCACGGGAACCGAGTTGTGTAAGTGACAGTGAATTTCTGAAGAAAAAAAAAAAGAACATAATTCTAAGTCAGGCTTGTAGCAGTATAGATCTTTCCAGCAGGCTGCAATTTTAACAAGTTTTAGACAGTAATACATTTACATTGTTTTATTAAAGCATATCAAACACACTGTAAAACAGACGCGCTATGGAAAACACACTTCACTCAAGATGTGCTATGAAGTCACGTTACACTTTTGCAGCGTACTATTAAGTAACAGAATGTTTGGAAGGATAAAGCAAGGTTGTAGAATGGAGGAAGAATTTAAGCTGATGTGCGTGATTATGTAGTCCAGAACATCACTACTGTAGACAGTTTACAGTTTTCTGAAAATACAAAGTTGGCAGCAATAGTATTGATGCAAAGGAGCACTTAGACATTGTGACACAAAGCAGCATTTTCCAAAAATGGATTGTATGAGTAATTACAGAGAGGTAAGATTAGCTCTGAAAATTATGTAAGTCTGTTCCTTGAAGCTTTTAAATACATATTCAATGTTAGGTGGACTTTTCAGTTCCATCTATGAATGAGCTGCACTCTGCTTGGACTGAAGCTGGAGCAGAAGTGCTTTCACTGGCAGAGGACTGATTTGTTAAAGAGGGAATGGGATGGTGATAAACTGGAAAAAGTGGACGTGTTGGGTGACAAGGAGCAGGAACTTAGGCAGTGCTGAAAAGAGAGTCATTGCAGAAGTTTAAAAATTCAGATAAAAAAAGGGTGGCTCTGCTTATACTAAGTCTTAGGTATTGCAGTTAGGTTGGACTGATTTAATGGTTGTCTGCATAAGTGACTGTGCAGCTTCAATGTGTGCATACATGTAACAGAACCTTTCACAAAACATGACAGAAAAAACAGACTTTCTCTTAATATAACCAGCATAGCAACTTCCTACTGTATGGTATGTTCTTCTATTGGCAACATGCTAGTGTGAGCTGTCTAATTGTGCACCTTACATCATCAATATACGCAAAATACACATCTTATACAGTATTTAACAAGATTGTATTATCTCTACTTGCATTTACATTAGCCTTAAGCATTTTCAGTAAATATGTTAGGAATACCAATCAGCAGTATTTGCCAATTTGTGTATAGGCACAATGTACTTGTGAAAGATGTTCAGGTGTGAGCTGGAAATGAAAAATCATCTGTGAGTTTTAAAAGTATTTGACTACGGGCAAAGCCATTAATGTTATTTATAGAAACACCCAAGCCCTAAATTCCAAAGTAAATAAGGGGATCATGTAGAACAAAGGCAGCGCTTGTGGCAGGCTAGGTGGAAGAACTAGAGATTAGTAGGAATGCTGGTGCACAGGAGTGGGACACAAGCTGGGAGCTGAGGGCAGCAGTTGAGCGGGTGGATGTTGTCTTGAGTGATGAGCGCTCTGCTCTGACACTTAGAGGTTCTTTGAGGTGTTTTGTAAATAAAGGTGAACAATTACAGAAGAATCCAATTAAGTTTAAGCTAAAATTGCCCACTGCATCTAATTTAATATAAACCTCTGCTTTCAAATTGTGAGCATGAATGGAAGTCTGTCTTAAATCAATCTCTGTGCTATACCATTAATCTTGTCTGCCATGGTAGGCAAAGTAAATCTGAATAAGCCCTTTAAGCCTATGTTGCCATATTTGTTATCTGTGCAGAGACAGAACGTGGATAGTAACTCCAAATAAAGCTGTGAGCAGAAATTGGAAGCTGGGAGAGATCTCCCTGCAAAGCTTCAAAGGGTCACAGTAATAATACAAATGCTGGATGTTTGGAAAGAGTTGCCTTCAGCAGATAACATCCCTCCTGTAAGGAGCAGATGGCTGAGAGATATCTCACAGTTCTGGCCAGATCCAAAAACATCTGAGAGTGATGAGTTTTCTTGCATTTGCCCTTTCATGTTTCTTTCTGTTTGTAAAAATAATTTATTTTTCAGTTGGGCCAGTTTATATATGTGAATGGTAAGTGAACTTATCCTTTCAGAAAGAATAAATTACTTACATTCTTTGTCTATCTAATCAATTCTGTCATTAGAGTCAAATTCCAGACTTCCCTTCAAATTGTGGGGTGTGTGACTTTTAACTTAGCTAAGATTCATTTGGTTTAAGGGTTGAGTCTAACAGTTCTGAAACGAATGTCCAAAAACATCACTAAGACACATTAACTGACAGTTCTAGTTCAGAAGGAGATGTTTGATTCTGTCTCCTATTTCTATATTTGACACCAAACAAATAGAAACAGAGAGTCAGTAAGAGCCATACATGTTTATTTATTTTGATCATTCTGCAGTGAACTTTACATCTTTGCAAGAGGTTAAACCTGCTCATATTTATTCCACTGGAGTGCTGTTTGTTTGTTTTTTTCTGAAAACTGCATGACTTTTGAGTGGCATTTGTTTTTCCAAATGCATTTAAAAATTGGAGAGGAGATTTTTATATCTGCCCTGTAAGTGTACTCAGTGTTGACAGTCTGTTTAGCTTTCAGAAGTAATGACGTATTCAGCATGTTTTAGCTCCTAATTCTCTTTCATATTTGACCTCCTGCATATACTACATTTGACTTATGTAGTAAAGGACTTCAATATAAAAATCTAATGTAAATTGGTTTGGATAAGCAGTATGAGTTTTAATATAAATGAGGGGAAATCTGTCTCCAGTACTTAGAGAGGCTTTTGAGAGCCAAACCAAATCAGTGGTAGGCTTTCCATCAACTTCAATTTCCTTTGAATCTGCCCCTTCCTCTTTTATGGTTCTCAAGTACTTTTATGTTGTTTTTTACAAAATCGCCTGAAAGTTATCTCAAATGTCTATCAGCTGTATTTGTTCAGAATGTACTGAGTAGTTTGAAGTCTGAGAAGTCCCATCATTGGTGGAATATTAATAGATCAATTTTTGTTTTACCCACACTGATCTGTAGCAGTAATGTAATCATGTTGATCACATAGGTGATAATAATCATATACAAATGTATATAGACAAACACCAATACAGCACCATTGATACTTGCTTACTTGTTGGTTAACTAATAACAATGAACATACATACAAATAAGTAGAGTTTGGTTAGCTTGGCAAGGAAAAGATACATTCAACAAAGATGAGAGAGCACATTCTTTCACTGTGTGTTATGAAAAGGTCTGATTCCTGCCTTGAGGAGAGAGTGCACAGCTGAGGATCATGAAAGAAAGGAGACAGATAAGTAAGGCTTCCTCAGCTTTTGGGGCTAAGCTGTTAGCTTGTGTCTTCTGTTAAGCCTTTTCTGCACTGTAGAGAAAGGAGATATCTCCTAAAGACTCAATCTCAGCTGTAAGACTGGAGATGTTAATAAAAAATTTCCAAGTTGGATCTATAATGAAATTTATACATATCTCATAGAAATCTCACTTTGAACAAAACAGTACATTCTGCTTTTTGAAGAATGTTTTTGGAAAACTTCTGAGCTGTTCTAGTTAGTGTATGTATGTTTTCTCTCCGCCTCACAATAACGTTTCCTGTCTGTAGGATAAATTTTTTTTCCTTGAATAGAAGTAAGGTATCTGACTGCAAATGGCACTTTCTTGGCACAGCAAATAATGAAAGTTTTTTTTTATCATCTGTTGTTTAAGAAACTGGAAACACAATCTCTGGTGCTCTGTTAACTTTCCACTGATGGTTTGGCTATCTGAATTTTTAGGTTAACACTGGTGTTTTTTAAAATGTTTTACAAAACAATAATAATAAAAATAAATAATAATTTAAAAAAGCATGGCTAGAACCAACAGAAATATATTGAAGGCATAGAATCATATCTCATATCAAAGTAGCAGTAAACAGTATGTTCAAAAACTACTTTACAGAGCTGTGCTAGGTAATGTTGCTAGTTAGATTATTCCCTGTGAGCTGAAGTGGATGTGGCGCACTACGAAGTATTACAGGGGGAAAGGAAGAGAAGGAGTTCTAAACCAAATACATTTTTCAGAGTCTGAAGCGAGAAAAAGAAAACCAAGTGAAGGTACTAACAAAATCCCCACCCATACCAATGCATCTGGCATCAGGTCTGCTACCCTCTCTCTCTTTTTTTTTTTTTTTTTTTCCCATGTTTGTTTATCAGTTTACAAGTTTGTCATATTTATACCTTATTCACTTTTTTGTATTTTCTGACTAAACTGGGTAAGTTTACCAGTGCAAAGAGTTTCCCAACTAAAAAATTCTACAAGGTGTAGATTCCGTAAACACTCTGCATAGATTTGTGTACTAGGTTCTCTGGAAACTGAAGATAAAGAGGCAAAGTGGTGCTAATTTCTCTGAGAGCTAGAATGGGTTTTGCTAATACTCTCAGGATGAAATGAATCACAATATTTCAATTTAGAAAAGATTTTTTTATCTGAATCACATTGTCAATAAGATCTTTTAGAGTATAGTTCTGACCCACACACAATGGAGAATGGAGAATTAAATTTCTCTACCAATTCGCTACTGCTGAAAGAATTACAACCATTATTCCTGGTGTTGGTTTTGGTTTGTTTTCTTTGCATCTCTCATTCTGTTATTTTCCTGTGGAACATCATGGTTTTTGCTTTTACTACAGATCATAAGTTTATTAAGAGAGGTTAGAAAGCATCCCTTGCATGTTTGGGGTATTCCTCTGAACTAAAACTCTATTCCATGATCATCTTCTTGGCAAGTATGTTCAGGACAGTGCCTTTAATTTTTTGTACACCTGTTTCACCTGCAGAAGTCTGTAGATCTGAATTGGCAACGTGTGTTTAACATTCAAAAGAGCCTAAACCTGTGAAGCTAACAATAAGAAGCAACGGGAAGTTTCAGAATATAAAGCTACAGGGAGAGATTCTGGTAGGAAGATTAATTCTCATTGTATTGGTAATAAAAGGAACTGTAGTAATGGTTATGTAATTTTTATTTTTTTCTTCTCTTTTATTGTAATTTAAAGCTTCTGTTCCTTTACCTTCCTCCCTTTGGTTAAGAATTAAGATATGAACTGCATGAGATAATGAGGTGACTTATGGAGATGAAGATCTGAGTAAGGATAAAGAAAATGTAACTACTGTATTCAAATGTTCAATACTGTTAATAAGTTCTGTTTTGTCATTTTTGAAATACTGAGTAGATCTGAGAATGAAAGTCAGATGATCTGTGGAGAAAAAGAAATTCGTCTGGCTTCTTTCCTTATAGTACATGTTTTATATCAAAGACTACATAGGTCAGGAATGAATGAATAAAACAGTAACTTCAGCAGTGAAATTTAGACAGAGATAGTACTACTACTTTAAAAAAGAGCAACCGACTTTGTATCTCCAGGTAGAACAAGGTTGTAGTATATCGGCTTCCACAAACCTGCCTCTTCTACATGAACTGTCTGTAGACATTCATCTCTACTTTAATCCTTCTCCAAAACCCATCCTTGTAGCACCTCTTTTTTTTTGTTGTTTGTTTGTTTTTTGTTTGTTTGTTTTCCAAATTAAAAACACACCATTTCTGAATCAGCTCTCTGGTTTCAGAGCTGCTGCATTTATACCTATGGTCCAAATAAAGGGAAATCCTGATTAACTTGTTACATTTAGTACGGTATCATTTGTATTTGGTAAGCAGACAATTACATCCTTCTTCATTTTCCTTATGCAAAGACACATTATTCCAGCCTGCTGGGGCTATTTATCTCCTCTATACTAAAGAAGATATTATCTGTATAGACTTAATAGATTTTATATTTACAGTGCACCAAATAGTTTACAACAGTAGATCAACTATTTCTATCTAGAAATAACAATGTATTACTTAAGTAAAACTAATTATCAAGTAAATGGATATGTAACTGATAAAGAGGAAGATATTGAGTGTCATTGCAGACACTCAATCACTGTTATTTACACTGACTGTAAATAACATTTTTATTTACAGTATGGATGTCCTTGACATAACCACTGACTTCACATCCTCATCTACATAGTAGCATACAGCATTCTTTCAAACTTGAAAGTGTTCAGGAGTCTTGTCAGCAGCTCATGCTTTTTCTGATGAAGAAGTGTGGTTTTGACAGAAATCTTCAGTTTTTGTCAGGTGAACAGAACAAAGCCATGAACCTGTGTCTTTTCTGTCAGCAGTAGAAAGACTAAGTGCTTGTGAAACAAAGTCCTATTTCCTGCTCTATCTCAGATTTTCCATTAAGCACAATTCATCATTTGGAACAACTCTGAGCTGCTTTATTTTAAGGAGATACTGTGTTACTGTCAGCAGTAGAACATTCTGTTTCTGTCTATAATCCAAATATACTTCTTTATGAGCCCGAAAAACTAAAATTAAATAACTTTATTATTACTAATAATCTCCTGCTAGGCTATCATTCAGTTTTCAGCTCCTTCAATACATGGTTCAGAGAACATCCATGGTCATAGAGAATGCACTCAGAAAGCCATTGCTGAAACTGTCAGATGAAATGATCATAAAAGATACCAGAAAAACTGTAAAAAGCAGAGCAAAATTATCCTATTATACTACAACAATGTCTGAAAGCAAGTTGAGAAAAGAAAGTGAGAAGAAAGTTCAAGGAGAATGGTAAATGTTCATTGTTGTAGCAGTCCCACTGATTTGGTCCCGCTGAACTACATGGCTTTGTGCTGATAGAAACTGGATTTAGGGCAGAAATAATAGGATTTTGTACAGTTACAGTAATTAGGAAGAGAAGGCTTCATATTTAAGTGGGTTTTCTTGCAGTCCTGCTTGGATGTCCTTAGTTTTCTTCTGCACATCATTCTTTCAAAGAATCTACTCATGAATTTCAAATACAGTTATAGATTTAAAAGCAAAATAGAATCTAACGTAGAATGCTGGATAATAAAAATTCTCCTGTCTTCCAAAAGCCCTCAAACACCTCTTAAAATTTTGTTTTATAGCCTGCCCTGAAATGTGATGGGAGTTAATGCTTATGAATACCTTGTCAGAATACAAAGTATCACAGTTTATATCTTAATGTACAGATCAACAGATAGAATATATCTCAAATACATCTACTGTGACCCACTAAGACTATTCCTACTTGATGCCCTCTGCATTCAAATGAAAAGAACTGTCCTGCTCAGTGCTGTTCCTTAACTTCATCTGAAAGCAAATGTGATGTGATTATTTATTAACCTAAAGTGACTTGCTCAGAACTGAACATAGAATTAGAGTGATCAGTATAATTAAACATGTCCTGTCTTTCTTTCTACTGTATGTAGGCGTGCATGACAAAGGAGCAGGTCATGTAAGATCTCTTCATTTTTGTCCACATAGTAATTTAGACTTATTCATTGGAACATGGAGACTTAGTTAAGAAGAATGACAGTACTGTAGAGGAAGCAGAGATGATTATTTGACTTGTGTGTAACAGTCTTAGAACTAAAGATACATTTTTAAGTAGGGGATGTTCTTTAAAGCTTTTTTTTTTCCCACTCAGTACTTGATAATATTATTGGCTTCTCTTCTCAAAGCACCCCTACATATATAGGAGCTAGTTTTTCTGTATTTTGAAGGTGAGAGGTCATTTCAAACTCCACAACCCATTAAGAGAAGGCTTACTGAATTTAAAACATCCAGTCTCTGAGCCCTCTGGAAAGGCACTATAATCAGCTAGTCCTTATCTAACATTTTTCCCCTTTAATTATACAGATTAAGGCTACATACATTGCATGCATCTGCTGGTTTGTAAAACTAGGAATTCTTCTTCTATGGATCTATGACTGTTAGTGATGCCCTTACCTCTGTTCCCTGCCTTGCTGCTGTGCTAAGAATGAATGTCCTGCTGTTCAACTGTAGCCTTAGCATTTTGTATTTGAAGATAATCCATAGACCACCAACATCTTTTCAGCATCTGTGGACATAGAGGTTATGACAGTTGTCCCTTCTGAGTGTAGTCTTAGATTTTACAAGAATTCTACTAAAAGATTTTCAACCTGTGATCATCTCTTCCTGCTTTGTGTGGTATTGCTAAGGAAAAAAACTATACTGGAAGTTGGTTTTCTTTTTTTTCCCCTTTTTTTTTTAATTTTTATTTTTAAGCATTACATTCTGTAGTGTTTTAAGACCTTAAATTTGCAACTAAATTATATACATAGCTTTACACACTTGACTTCGCTGGACTATTTAACAGCTTACACTGCAGCAGATTTAAGTGTTTGCAGGATTAAGATCCTCATCCTCTCTGAACCATTAAACGTTTTGCAATTGAAAAGCTGTTAGATTCCCCAAGGGGTTGTCTTTTATGTATAAATGGAAAGCATCCATGGCTTGCATCTGGGATTTCTCATCTTGTTTCATTGATATAATCTCTTTAGAGTGTATGTGTGTACTCATGCACTTAAATAAGTAGACATGGTAATGGCAAGAATGGACTTGGTGTGGTGTGGGGGAAGCTGGAGAAGGAATTGTCAGATATTATTTGTCACCCATGTGCACATTTTAAAATGCTTTATCCTCTGGCCAGCTCTATAAATTGCCCACTGTTTATCTGCTCTCTGCCTAACAGAGGTCAGGACAGTTTTGAATATTCCAGACCATTGACCACCATTTATCGTGCAAACTAGAAAACAGTTAAACCTCAGGAATTTTTCTTTTATTTTCCTGATATTATATTTCATCTCCACTTCTCTGAGCCTCCCTCCAATGCTTTATGGTCAGGCGTACTTCTTTATGACTTATGTATTCAAATATATATGAGGTTCATACATATACATGTGAGTGTTTGCCTTTCACCTACAAAGCATACATAATGATATAGGTAGATACAGGAGGTTTATTTTTTGTCCTGTGGTTTAAACTGTTAATCTGCCTAAAGCATTTATGTAGAATTTTACTGCATGATGTCATGCAATTTTGTGTTTGGTGTAATCACATTGCAGGCACCAAATTTTAATACATAGCTTTTTTATGTTTGTGATGTATGTCAACTGATACTATCAACTCTTTGCAAATACAGAGCCTTCCATAGGAAAATTGTACTTCTTTGTAGCTTTTGTGAGTCACAAAATAGTTACACCATTAGCTCTGGCAGTATTAATCCAGTGTTTCGGTTCTCACTCCTAAAGTAGAACAGATAGGACTGTAGAACTTGTTCATTCTTCTTTTCCTTGTCATATTTGAAGTGAATAATGCTCAACTGAAGGCAGCTGCAGAAGTCAGAGATTAGTTGCTATGCCACTTGAGATGTTGTTCATCTTGCCTGACTGAAGATACATACGTAGACACCAATCCCCGCTGACTATGCTTGGTCATGTTGCCTTTGTTGAGTTTGGAAATGGTTTCCAGAATGGCAGGCTTCATCACCTTCTCAGGAATCAAGGGAAGGCTGAATGGCCTGCAGTTGCCAGCTCATCCTTCTTGCACTTCTCAAGGACAAGAGAGACACTTGCATTCTTCCTAACCTGAGAAGTCTCCCCTGGTGGCCACCACCTCTCAAAGATAAATGAGACATTGGCCAATTCCATCAGCACAAGACTGTATCTCACCAGGTCCCATGTTTTTGTGTACATCCAATTTGTTTAGATTTTCTCTAATCTGATCTTGCTCTACAACAGAGTTCGTTTCAAATTATTTGACTCTTTGCTTGGTTTTGTTTGTTAGATTTAGAAAAATTAGCATGTTTAATACTTTCTATGGTTGTTTCTGGACCTTTCAGTATCTGAGTAAAGGATTATCAGTTATTGTTAGATAATCTGGCTAATATTCTAGAAAAATATGTAATTTCAAATATTGCAGATGTGTTGTCCACTGGGAATAAAAGTGGCAGAACTTCTGATCCAGAGGCCCTTCTTTCAGCTGTGATTTCACTTTGGAGCTGTTGTCTCTAAATTAAAAGTTAAGGCTGCATCTCTATTCTGTGGAAGTATGTCTAGAAAAAAAAAAAACAAACCATAGCTAACATGATATGGTCAGTCTGATGTGGAATATTAGTGACTTAAATTGTGAAAAATGTTGCTGTGCAAAAGTGCAATAATTAAGTTTCACGCGAGACCTTGTGCCTTGTTCCAAGGCAAAATCCACATCTTTCAATGAATGCTAGCAACTACTTGCACTTTCCTTTGAGCTTAATGCAGAAGTGCAAATTCACTAGTTTTAACAGTATTTATAAATTTGATTGATTTTTTTCATATGCCTTGCAGAATAGTAACAACTGTCTAGACATATCTCCATAAATGAAGACAAAGTACTGGAATATGCCTGCAAAATGTTCGTTTCTAAGGAATCCCGTCATAAATCAGAAGACAGGTTTTGTAGATTTTCACTAATATTCTGTCAGGGAATATTGTGGTTTTCTTTTTCTTGACATTTTTTTAAATGTTTGTAACCCACAGGCTCAAGAGGAGTCAATTGACTAATAGCAATTGCCAAAACTGTTCAGAGGTGCATTTCTCAGGTGTTGTGAAGGTTGTGTTTTAGCAGCAATTCAGGATGTAGAGATGCTCTCTGACCTTGGCTCTATGTCACCCAGTACCCAGTAGCATTCCTGTTTGGCGGAGTGGATGTGACTGAAGACATTACCCACTAGGAGCCCACAGTGAGGGCTGTGCACACGTGCATGTGTGAGTGGACATTTGTGGTTATTTCTGTGGTAGCTCTAAAGGTAATTTTCAATAAAAAAGTGTCACAAAAGCTTGGTGAATAAACATTAAAGCCATTAAAAAGAAATGATTGATGAGATAGCTGAAAGACACTGAGATCCGTTTGCACTGGAAGATAAAAACATATTTTTATTTTTTATTTTTTTTTAAGAAAGCTTTGATATTGTGGGCTTTTCAAATACACAGTCCAGAAAATCAACAACAACAAAAAACAGACCAAGGAGCTGGAAGCATGCCATTTATCATAGCAGTATGATAACAAAATAAAAGCTACATTTCTGTCATTGATAGGATTAGGTTTTTCTCTTATTAAAATCTTTATTTCTGTGTAAAAATTGAGAAGAGAACCTTTCAGATGGAAAGCTTAGTTGCCCCTAGGATTAGTTGCAAACAAAATATCTCAAGGCCAAAATCTGTTGTATATTCTCAAGCAGAGAGACTGCTTCAGGCCAAAATTCTACAAAAATATAAGAACAAACATATTTCTTAAAAACTTTCCAGTTCATATTAGTGATGCTTACAGAGCTACAACAGCATCCTGCCATGAAATAATTCTTCCTCCCTTTCAAGTACTTCTTACTAGAGGTTCATCAGGCTGCCATACGTCTCGAACTGAATGAACTCATTCCCCACTGCCACCTTCATGTTTAGATTATTTCCATTTAAGCAATTATGGAGGAAAGTATTTCCATCACTTGAAGAATGGGATATTTGGAAGAATCTTGAATACTATGAATCCCCTTGAACAGATACATATGAGATGTGAAAGAGAGCATTTATTTTTTTTTAATTGCAATTCAGTTTAAAGACTTTTTTTTTTTTTTTTTTGTATTGCAGTCAGACAAGATCTTTTATATTACTTGTATAGGAATATCTCTTGTTTTTTGTGAATTTCTAAGCCAGACATAGTTTAAAGTGGGCAAAGAGGTGACTGTGTGCAATGATTTCATTTTCCTAGAAAGCAAAAATGTGCTAATTTTCCATAGTCTAAGTTAACTTTAATAGAAGTCTTAATACTTTGTAAATATGAAAATCATTCTTTAATATTGATAGCATTCTTAGATGTCAGTATTTAAGCACATCAGAACCTCATCCTTGGCGAAGAAAACACTCTTTGGCAACATTTTCAATTTCTTAAAAGCTTTCTCTAGATAGGACTAAGTAGAAATACAGAAGGAGCAAAATACTGTAAGATTTTAGGGCACAAGTAGCTTCTTGTGAAGGATGTTGTAGCAGAAATGCTAAGTCAGGGCTTGAAACAGTGATTAAGCACCTGGTGGGAAGGGAGGACCAACCCAGGGGAGCTCAGGTGCATGCAATACTTCTGAGTGACTGGAAGGGCTGGAGCCAGGATCCACCCCTTCCCAGATCTCATTTAAGGGTTGGCAGTGGACACAGGGGTGTTTTGTTAGAGATCCCTGCCTACCTGAGCCTATCTGAGGGTAAGTAGAGTTTTTTCCTTTGTTGCTGTGGCATTGATTGTATCCTCGCTAGCTGTAGCCTAGGACTTTGCTACTATGCTGCCATTGCTGTACTTTCTATTGTGTTACAGGTGTCATTTAAAAAAAAAAAGGAACAGCTTTATGATGCTCTTCAGCCAATAAGGATAGCTTTCAAACCAGCTTTCACTGACTAAGTCAAAAGTAGAATGTTTTTATTCTACTGTGCAGAAAAGAAAAAAAAAAAGACTTGAAAGCAGCATTCTAGATGGAGGGAAGTGTGTCCTAAGCTTATAAGCCCATATGCTTTTAAGCTTACATTGGCATGCTATTTGTTTGTGAATGAATTATTTTTAAGTTGAAGAGGATGCAGGATTTGTGAACTGTTGGTTTTTTTAATTCTTGTAGTATCTTGGCTGAGTCGTGCTGTGAATGCACCTATGACTTCTGCTTTACTTGAAACACAGTTCTGTTTGTGCCGAAATAAATGGCAATTTTCTCATTTCCTTCAGTGAGAGCAAGAATAGATGTTCCATGTTTGGAAATGTATTGGTATGAAACCACACTTTTATATTTCCACAAGTATTATCAAAAGGATAATATAGGATTCCTCTTAGTCCAAATATGTATTTCAGGTCCATGAGAAATGTGTGTAACTATGCATGCTGTTCTTGTTTCTCCATGTTAGCTAGTTTAAAGTGAGTAATGATGTTTCAGTAAGGCAACCACATTTTTTTTCCTGAAAACCATGGTAGTGACTTATCTGAAGTTCTGTACAGAAGTGATGGGCCTTAAAACAAGGCTAAAATCTTCTAGTGAGTACTAACATATCTGAAGTGCTTCACGGCTAGAAGCAATTGTGAAGTTTTCTTTTGTCTCTGTACTGTCATAACTTCTTTCTCTGATCTTGAGTTATAGAGTAAAATAAAATATCTTTCTTGACATCTGATTTATTTGCATATGGCTATATACTTCTCAGTATATGAAATCTTTTGGTTATATCCTT
The DNA here is from genome assembly GCF_016699485.2 of Gallus gallus. Classification (NCBI taxonomy): domain Eukaryota; kingdom Metazoa; phylum Chordata; class Aves; order Galliformes; family Phasianidae; genus Gallus; species Gallus gallus. The sequence goes on from NC_052533.1 coordinate 26,593,710, forward strand.
GACTTCAACCTTGAGTATACATAATTATGTCCACTCAATCATCTTAAGTGGCTATCTGTTGCCACGTTCATTAGTATTGAATGCACATTTTCATATGTATTTGTTTGAAAAGGAATTTCATCCTTTTTTCTATGTGATTCATGAGGATGTATAGTGTGTAGTGAGCTCTTTGTTAGCCTCTCATATCCAGAAATGTGTGGGAGAGAAGAAATCAAACCGCATGACAGCACTGTATGCTTCTTCATATCTGGTGTGGGCAGGATAACACTGGGCTCGGTGTCTTACTGACTAAATGAGTGAATCTGAAAGAATGAAATAAAATTCTGGTGAGGAACAGATAACTATATTTGGTTCAATTCTTCCAAAAATATCAACATGGATTTTTTTAAGCATGATTTCTTAGGGGAACAAAAATATGCAGGTTGTGTTTCTGCCTTTTAGTCTCTGTCCGCTCCAGAGTATTAAGCAAATTTCAAGCAGATCTGGTAGACTATTAGAGAATCAATGATTCTGAGGAGATACTCAAGCTAATATGTCACTGTAATGTGATTATTATTCAATTTCATATACATTTTGGGGAGGTAGCCAGCTGTGCAATTAGTGTTTGCTGAGCAGTCTGCAGGTGAAAAGCTTTGTATCAGCCATGGAATCATTGCCAATTGCCCAGATGATAAGCCAACTATATAGGAAGAACTGGTGGGTAGTGAAGTTACTTTGCTTTCTCGCACACCAGTTCAGCTTCTCATTCTCATATAATTATATGAGAGAACATGATACAAGTAATCAGGCTCAGGGTAACTCCTCTTATTTATTATCTGAATAAGGTACATTGACACTAAATAACTGTCATGAAGAAGTAAGTCACTGTCTCCCACAGGGAAGGTATTCTTTTATCTTGTCTTGGAGATTGATAATTTCAGAGCTGCAGACAGGTCTCATCTTCTTTTCCATGTTTTTCCATTTACATATGCTAATGACTACTCCGTCTGTATATGGTACCAGTTTCCTAAAGCCATTGTTACAGAAAATTAAATTTCTCAGAATTGATTGATGACACAGTTTAAAACTTAATTATACTTCTTAATTAAGTTAGTAACATGTGAGCTAAGATTGACATAAGAAATACAACACGGAGCGTAGATTTAAACAAGTATTATCACAGAAATAAGTTAATATAAAACAATGATTTTTACTGTGATCCCTCAGATCCCATAAACAGGCAGAACAGCTATTCTATCCCTGAGAACAGTATCAGTTATTCTCCACAAGAAAAATCAAATTCTTTCTTGATTCCACTAAGTGGAAATATAACTTGTCATCAAGTTTTAGAGGGAGTATTTTAAGCCTAATGTATAAGTCATAGATGCAGTGCAGTTGTCTTGCAGAAAGATGTACCACACAGATACTTCTTCCACTACTTATAATGTTCTTCCTATTCTCTGTGGAGGGACAATGTAGCTTGTGTGCACAACAAAGTGTAGGTGAGGAAGAGAATAGTAGGGCTTTGCTCTTGCAAGTAACTGCCTGTGTGTATGTATAGCTGAATCATCTACTGAATCTGTTATTGCACATGAATGAATTTGAAAGAATCTTAAGAAGATGCTGGCATGGAGGGAAATGAAGTGGCTTAATTGTTCCTACCACTCTTCAACCTGTGATAATTTCTCTCTACTTTTGCTATATTTGAAGCCCCCCTGTTGCCCAGCTCCAGAAATAACAGTGGAGCAAAGTTTCCGTGTTGACTCTGTCCTGATTGCCAGCTCAATGGTGAGTTCAAATCTTATTTATGTACGAAAGTTTAGGTTATGTTTAGAAATAGCTGCCAAATCAGCAGCTTAAGACATGGGGAGGGAGGGGAAAGCCATAGGCTCCTACCAATCTAGTATCAGATCTACATGTAAATGGCGTAATCACATTTGATTTAATCTTCCTGACAAGCTTTCTTATTGAGATCTGCAATAGCAGAGCATGAAGGGATGTGAGCCTTTAGAATAGCTTTTCACATAGGTATTTTTGTGGTGTTTTTGTTAAAATGTTTTTCAAATGTGAGTGCCAAAAGCCCTAAGATTTGACAGTGAAGGAGCACAAGTGACACTAATACATTATTCAAAGAGATTGAGCCAAAACACCTGGCAAAAAAAAAAATTGAGTTGAAGTTGTTCATCTGTACCCTAGTAAACCCTTAGGATAATAAACACATATGCATGTAAGACATATGGTTTTATATCACTATGCTAGTTTGTATATTCAAAAGTCCTTACGTTTTTGCAGTCTGAATGTTGCCATACACACCAATTGGATAGCCATCTTAATGTGCAACAAATAGTTTCCCACATATTCACATTCAAATTGGCCAATAACTTGGCTTTGTCTGAGCACATTCCCAAGTTTGGTAGTCAAGTTGAAAAACATGAGTGCTACAGTTCTATAGGGAATACCATAGTTGTTTTTTTTTCCCCTTCTGGTGATGTATGATTCAAGTGTTGTCACTAAAAGTAGTTTAATTCTTTTGCTGCATTGTAGTCACATGGTAAATTTTTATAGCTATAACTACTCTTGCTTTATTTGCAATCCCGACAGGGCATGACTGAGATAAATAAGCCAACCCTGCTGTGCAATATTACTCTAACAAAACATTTCATTGAGACTTTTGAGCTATCTCCTACTAATCAGAATCAGATTTCTCACCAAGATGCCCTCTCCCCCAAATCAAGTGTGGTCAGTGGACATGTCACGTTATCACAGTCCTAACAGCTTAATGAATATCTACCCATTTAATTTTGGTTAAGAAGAGTCAGTAGGGTGACTGCACAGGGTGGGATTATTGCCTTTGCATCTTATTGTTCTTGACTGTGGGTTTAATTCCTGCTTCTGCAATATAGGTTGCCAATTATAATCCAAGGTAGTACACTTGATCATTGTGCTTCTGGCAATGGAATCCCATTGAGCCACCTATTCCAAAAACTGTGCAGAGGCTTCTTATGAACCTAACTATTGCCTGACATAAAATAGCACATCTAACTGTAGAGCAACAGCTGGTATGCTGAAAGTATATTCATCTGCACCTTTCTGCACTGCCTCAAGCAGATACTGCCATACATAAAAGAATTGTAAGATAACATAAAAAAATATTATATGTGGGGAGGATATTTATTTCCACAGCTGTTTTCAGTTGTCTTTCCTTATTCCTATTCTGCAGTTTCTTTCATATTCTTGTTTCTCTGGTGATACTTGTGATGCAATTCTAAAACTCTAAAATACAATATTCTTTTCAGAATCTTACATTTGGAGTTGCCATTTGCCTTATAAGTGTTACACTATAGATACCATATCTAATAAGTAAATAATTATTAGACAGCTTTCTGGTCCAAAGCATTAAGAAATGAAAGCAACAGCAGATGAAAACAGAATGGCAGACTACATGGATATCCATTATTTTTCTCTCTGGTTTATGCTTTAGATATTAAAGGTAGACCAGAATCCAAAGTCAGCTCTGTATATAATGGTAAATTTTCTTGATAATTTTGTTCCGGCTTTAAGGACTTAATTCTGCTACTGCTTATGAACAAAAATCTTGTTTATGTTCCTGAATATGCACACAGATTACAGAAGGAAAAAAGTCTGTAGAAATATTTCTGTGCACACAGCTATAAACAGGTGGGCTACTGAAAGTGTTATACAAAAAAAAACACTTAGCCTACAGGTTTTCATCTAATCACAAGTTCCTGTAATACAATAGGAAAAGATACAGCTGTTTGGAAGACAGTTACAGTTTGAAACTCTCATGTGTAACCACCTGAATTAATGTACTAGTCCTGTAGGTTCAAAAACTGTGGAAGTTTAAAAAAAAAAAAAAAAAACTGCTGTTATAAAGCATGAAATGACTTTTCTTTAAGAGAAATTTACATAAACCAGTAATAAGCATTTGGGTTTTTTAGATCATCTTTGCTGCATAAATAATTAAAAATGATATTGTAGTATTATGTTGGCTGCAAAAGCTATTCAATATTTTTACGCAGAGTTTTGCCTTTTCCAGGTGTAGCAGGTAGGGAAGGAGAAGACAATAGCTAGTCTACTGTGCTCCAGGAATAAAACCTGAGAGAGAAATAAAATAGTTATTGAACTAGTTAATGAGTATGCTGAAAGTGTTCTTTTTTTGGTCTGTTTATAATTTCTCAAAAGTATGCTAATGTATTTTGACATGACAGAATAAATGAAAAGGAAAAACAACACTAGAGCACTGGAAAAAAAAGGAAACAAATTTCAAGAGGAATGGGAAATGAGAAATTTCATGTTCCTCCATAAAGAGAATCACTCTTTATCTGAAGTTCTAAACCCCAGACTGGAAAGCATAAAGCAGTGCTCTTAATTTCCTGGTACTAGCTAGTCACTTATGGCAGATCATTTTGGGATATATTTCCTGTTAATGTAAATGCTGAGCTTCTGGAATAAATAAATGGCCCCTCACAGGACCAGTTTCAAAGGATGCTATTGAAAGATGCTGTCAAATCAGAAGGTTTGGTTTCTCAGCACTTGGAAAGAAAACTCTTTAACTGCATATATCATAATCTGGGGGTTAAAAGTAATGAATACCAACTTTTATTTTCCTTCTTTTGCTTAAGAAGTAAGATTGAATCTTTCCTAAGTCTGGAAGCTTTACATCTTTATGCTGAATGTTCTGTTCATCATCAAGGCAAATCCCAAGTTAAGTTATCAGAGCTGAAGAACAACAATACAGTCACCTTATCTAAAGCTTTCCTTCAGAGGATTCAGAAACATTTGGTAAACACTAACAAATTTAAGTAGTTCTCTGTGAAGCAGACAGGCTTTTGAAAATTTTTGACTGTAAGTCCTGGGAAATCATTAGCTCTCTAATATCAAAAGGCATCCCAAAGTGTAAGCAAATGAAATATAGAGTATGTTAGAAGAAAGTCAGTAACAGATTGCATGATTTTACTGTCAGAAGTGTGTAACTTAAGAAGAAGCTAATGTGTAAAGTTAGTTTCCTTTAGGTTCTGATTAAATACTCACTAGTGTTGATGGAAGTTCTTTCATTTTCATGAGACTTGTCTCCCACATTCAGAGAAAAGGTTTCTGAAATTGGGTCTGACCATTTCAATGAAAGCATCTGAAATTGTGATGTTTTTTGAATCTGGGACTGAAATCTCACCCTTAGTCATATATAGGCAAGTAATGACAGTGAGGCAGGAGCCACTCAAAATCTTGTTTTCTGGCTCATACGCTAAGCCCTGGTTGAACTCTACATTCGATCATATAGAGGTTAAGAGAGATTCTTAAAGATCAAACACCTATTGAATTTTGTTGCCACTAAAACAGTAATTTCATAGAAGCAATATGCCTGGAAAATGAATTAAAAGTCTCAAGAAGTCTCGAGTCTTCTAATGAATTGTTCTTACTACATACTTCCTTGGTGGTTGGCTATTTTAAATTCAGCATCTGAAATCCTTTGGCACAGCATAAATAACATCTCTAGTGAGCTGTCATTACACATATTGGTTTTACTCCCTCTCTATACCTGGTTGGTGTAAAATAACACCATCAATCTTGTAAAAAGGACCCCTTGTTTCCCTCCTGCTTTCCAGTTACCACTGCTG